>NC_044033.1:262666941-262973339 GCF_901765095.1 Microcaecilia unicolor | reverse complement strand
GTTTTTCTTCATGTTGGAGGCAGAAACAAACAATGTTCTTATGAGCAGAATGACTCCCTTAATCACATATGTAAAGCCCTGGCCATGGCAAGCAGGTGTCAGATGAAATGCTGTCTGTGTTTGGAAGGGGAAAACTGCCTTTAAAGGTAGATGGGGGAAGGTGGCCTGATACAGAAAGGGGACTGTCAGCTCTTTTTTTCCCTGCACACGCAATGTTGTCAGGTAAGCTCTGGGCCAGCTTAACCTATAGGGCCAGTGACATTATTACAGGCTCAGGCATTTGGAGCCCTGTATCTCCAGCGCCCTGGGCCAGAGCCTCACCTGGTCCATAGGTTAAGCGGACCCTGCTATTTTTTTTTGTTACATTTGTACCCCGTACTTTCCCACTCATGGCAGGCTCAATGCAGCTTACATGGGGCAATGGAGGGTTAAGTGACTTGCCCAGAGTCACAAGGAGCTGCCTGTGCCTGAAGTGGGAATCGAACTCAGTTCCTCAGGACCAAAGTCCACCACCCTAACCACTAGGCCACTCCTCCACTCCACACTTATTTTGTAATGTAGTGCCTTAGTGTAGATGTGGGTGGAGCTTGGGAGGGGCATGCACCTGCCACCAACTTACACACGTAAATTATAGAATACTGTAGGGGGAAACTGTCTTTAAATGTAGATGGGGCTGATGCAGGCAGAGTTAGGTGAAACGCTGTCAGTATTCAGGAGGAGGAAATTGCCTTTAAAGGTATGCTGGGGGGGGGGGGGGGGTGGATGGCCTGAAAGCATGCCAGTGGGGGCTGCATCAATGGGAGGTGTGCCAATGGGAGAGCACCAAACCAAAAGTTGCCTCAGGGCACCAGGGACCATTGAGCTGTCTCCTGCAACATAGTGCTTAGAGCACTTACACATGCAAGGCATACATAACTGCACACGCCTAGTTATAGAAATACCCTGTATGTATCATGGCAGTGCTGGTCACTATTGAATAAGAGCCTCTCCATTCCCAATTAGGAGCCAAGTAAATACCTTTAGAAGTTGCTTTAAAAGCTTTCTCTCTTTTTTTTTTTTGTATATAAGTTGGTCCTTATCCGTTACGATATGTAAAATTTAAGGGAAAAATCAAACCAGTGAGCAGAGTCTTCCAAAATGACTGGGGGTAACCAACAAGCCTCATCCTGATAAATGGTTACGACACTCACATCAGGAGTAGGCTCCATATCCTGTATCAACATTAACAAATACTTCTTCATGTAAAAGATGACAGACGCATGGAATGACCCCCCCCCCCCCCTCGTAGAGATAAGAGAGACAAAAATAGCTGGATAGGCTCTATTAAGGGGCTTTTGTTTGCTTAACTACACAGCAGAATAGCAGGCAATAAAAAGCAGACAAAATTGATATTAAATAAGGATTGATATCCTCTAAGCAGTCATCCTCTGCTACTGGCAGCTGGGATAATCTTTGGCCGTGTGGACAGCAATAACTGGGCAGAGTGGATGGGTCACTAAGCGGAATGGTGCAAGAGTATTGGGATGCTTTAGGTAAACTTTCAGCCTCCCCTCAATTCAATTTTAAGTCCCTGACCTGCCCCCACACCAAGATTTTGCTAATTAGCCTTTGCTTCTGGTCCTTTATCGCCAAGCTTGGTTTCTGAGATCGGCCAATTCTAATTTACTTGCGGTTCCCTCTGATTCCCGTATTTAGCCGGATACTTCTCGGGATGCAACATTCTGCGCTGTAGCTCCCGGCCAATTCTAATTTATTTGTGGTTCCCTCTGATTCCCGTATTTAGCCAGATACTTCTCGGGATGCAACATTTTGCGCTGTAGCTCCCGGCCAATTCTAATTTACTTGCGGTTCCCTCTGATTCCCGTAATTAGCCGGATACTTCTCGGGATGCAACATTCTGCACTGTAGCTCCCGCTCTTCACCCTCTCCCTCCGCCCCCTCCCCAATCTTGGCACGATTTCTTCTCCTTGTAAATATATTTGGCTCTTTAGAAAGGCTTTTACCATTTGTGTTGCTTGATTTTCTTTGTTTTCTTGCCCCTCCCCCCTTCATGTTGCCTGGCTTATGTTTTTAAAATGTATTTCTTAAGGGTAATTTATTTTGTGTTACACCTCCATTCCCCTTTTCTTTGTGTTTCCTTTTCCTTCATGAATCGTTGTCCTGTCTCTAATTCTTTGGATAATTTCACGGTATAACAAATGAACAAAATAAATATCATAAACAAACAATATGGGCCTGGGTCACCTTTTCTACAGTACACTGCACCCACCACCAGGCTCTGCTCTAATAGGACTGGCCATAACATCTGTTGCTGCTAATTGGGTTTCTGCCAGGTACTTGTGACCTGACTTGGCCACCGTTTGGAAAACAGGATACTGGTCTAGATGGATCATTGGTCTGACCCAGTATGTCTACACTTATGTTCTTATGAAGCTGTCATAGAGGCTGGTATGTACTGTTTCGTGTACCTATTTGTGAGGTGGGAGGGGGTCAGTGACCACGGAAGGAGTAAGGGGTGTTATTCCTTTATTCTTGCAGTAATCATTGGTCATTTAGGGCACTTTTTTGTGGCTTATTTGATAATAAAACAGGTCTAGACCAAAATATCCAACTTATAGCCCTGGATGTTTTCTCCATTGAACTTACAACGCCGAAACCGCAGCAGGCAGATCAGCTCCTGTTTGCCTTCCTTCCCTACCTGTGTCCCGCCCTCGCCGACGTTACATCACTCAAGGGCGGGACACAGGCAGGGAAGGAAGGCCAATGGGAGGCGATCTGCCTGCTGCGGTTTCGGAGGTGAGGCGCTGTACGTTTAATGGAGAGGAGAGGGCCCGGCCCAGGTGGAGTGGGGGGGCAGTGGCAGCAACCTCGGGGGGGGGGGGGGAGGGAGGGGAGGGCAGGAGAAATGCTGGACATGGGAGGTCTCAGAAGGAGGGGGGCCTTGGAGCTGGGAGGGAGGGAGGGACGGAGGGGAGCCTTGGTGCTGGGCGGGAGGGAGGGACAGAGGGGGGCCTTGGAGCTGGGAGGGAGGAGGGGCCTTGGAACTTGTGCCTTGGAGCTGGGAGGGGAAGGGAGGGGGAGGGGGCCTTGGAGCTGGGAGGGAGGGACAGAGGGCCTTGGAGCTGGCAGGGAAGGAGGGAGGATGCTTGACATGGGAGGTCAGAAGGAGGGGGGCCTTGGAGCTGGGAGGGATGGACAGAGGGGGCCTTGGAGCTAGCTGGGAGGGAGGGACGGAGGGGGTCCTTGGAACTGGGAGGGAGGGATGGAGGGGGGCCCTTGGAGCTGGGAGGGAGGGGCAGAGGGCCTTGGAGCTGGCAGGGAAGGAGGGCCTTGGAGCTGGCAGGGAAGGAGGGAGGGCAGGGGGCCTTACAGCTGGGAGGGGAGGGGGAGGGAATGGGGCCTTGGAGCTGGGAGGGAGGGAGTTAGACATCAAAATAGAACATACCAATACTCACCCGTTTTAACGGGCTTAACGGCTAGTAAATCAATAAAACGTAACAACATACACTCACTTTTTAAAATTAAACTTTGTTTTACCTGGGCAAGGGTGGGTAGGGAATGGAGGGGTTAGGCGGTGGGGTGAAAATAAAATGTTGACAATAATAGATATGTATGATGGAATTAATGTAAACAGTTTATTAATGTTTGAACATGTTACTTGCAATGGTGTTCTAATAAAGAAGATTTAAACATAAACTTTGTTTTCCATGATGTCCACTTATATGTTTACAGGATTGTTGTGGGAGGAGTGGTATTGAGGTGATCATGGTTGTTGAGTTTAATTATCAAAACAAGGCTGAAGGGGGAATGTAAGGTTGAAGGATTGCCTAGGGCATCTCATACTCTTGATCCAGCCATGCATTTGAATTATAGGTATCTCCAAACTGTCTTTCATTTCCTTACTTACCGATCATGAATCAAACGGACTACATGAAACTACAAAAAAATTGGAAGTAGAAGCTGTTTTCCATTAAGCTTCTCCTGTGTACTAAATTTATGAGCATCCATTTTTTTCTGAGTTCTGCAGCCTCCAGTCTTAACTCCTTGTCATTTTTCATTTTGCCTTTGCCGAAGAGAGCTTTTTCAAAAATGATGCTTCTCTACCCTGTAACAAAATCCTCCCTCTAAATCACAGATCGGGGCAGGCAGTGCAATAGCTCACACCAATTCCTGTCAACTTGTGTTCACAGAATGATTGGTGGGGAAGTCAGAATAGTGACCAGTGGACTGAAGGAAAGTAATGAGGTTTCCCCCCTTCCTTTAGTATACATTGAGGTAGGAAGAACTCTCTTAGCAAAATTACATTTCTAGCATCGAGCACACAACATCTGCTGTGCAACTAGAAAATACCATAAAAATAATCATATCCTAGGTCAGGGGTTCTCAACCCAATCCTTGGGACACACCCAACTAGTTGGGTTCTCCAAGATATCTATGATGAATAAGCATGAGATAGCTTTGCACAGAATGGAGGCAGTGCCTGTAAATTTATTTCACGTGTATTCATTGTGGATACCCCAGTGGCGTTCCTAGGGCGGCTGACACCCGGGGCAGATCAGCGATGCAGCGCCCCCCCCCCCCCCCCCCGGCGAAACGATACCTTCTCCCCCTCCCTGGCGAAACGACACCTCCCCCCCCTGGTGAAGCTACCCCCCCCCCCCCCGGGTGCATTTTTACCTGCTGGGGGGTGCCGCGCGCCTGTCGGCGTCGCTCGTTCCATGCTCCCTCTGCCCCAGAACAGGAAGTAACCTGTTCCGGGGCAGAGGGAGCACAGAATGAGCGGCTCCAACAGGCGCGTGGCACCCCCTCAGCGGCGTGCACACGGGGCAGACCGCACCCACTGCTCCCCCCTAGGAACACCACTGGGATACCCTGAAAATCTAACTGGCTGGGTGTGTTCCAGGAATGGGTTGAGACCCCTGTCCTAGAGTGACTTTATTGATGTTACGTCATATACTACAGTCTTAACTTTGTATAGCATCATACCAAGGATGGTGCAGGCCACACAGAGTGCCAAAATTGCTCCCAGCCCATTGTCTCTTCTCATTGGTGGTGACAAGAGTGGGTGCAAGCGGACTAGTTGCACTGGACACAACTACAGCTTGCTATGGTCCTGATTTTGTATAAACACTGCAGACAAGCAAGTCATCAGTTTTATATGCTACTGTCATGTTAGAATGCAAAGCATAATCTGTAGGTAAATATATGATTATTTATTTTGATTTAAACTCATGACTTCTAGTTGTAGCTCAAGGTGAGTTACATTTAGGTACTTGTCTGTCCCTGCAGGGCTTACCATCTAAGTTTGCACAAGGTCAATGGGATTTAAACCCCGGCTTCATTGGTTCTCAGTCCATGGTTCTAACTGTTAGTCTACTCCCTCACTCCAGATGATGATGGCAGATTACCATGTAACATAGTAGATGACAGCAGATACAGACCTGTCTGCTCAACAAGATAAACTCATAGTATGAGATATGATGAGATACAAATACATATACTTGATCTTCATTTCTCCTTGCCATTTGTGGGGCGCAGACCATCAAAGTCTGCCCGGCACTGGCCTTGTTCTCCAGCTACTGAAGCTGAATCTGTCCAGCCATGATCAGGGCACAGACCGTAGAAGCCTGCCCAGCACTGGCTTTGCTTCCCAATTACTGGTGTTGCCACTTAATCACCGCTAAGCTTGTTTGGTTCCACTCCTTCTATATAGGATTCCTTTGTGTTTATCCCACACATTTTTGAATTTTATTACTGCTTTCATCTCCACCACCTCCCATGGGATGGTATTCCAGGTATCTACCACCCTCTCTGTGAAAAAGTACTTCCTGATATTATTCGTGAATCGGCCCCCCTGCAACCTCAATTCATGTCCTCTAGTTCTACCACCTTCCCATCTCTGGAAAAGGTTTGTCAATTAATAGGTTTCAAATATTTGAATGTCTGTATCATATCACCCCTGTCTCTCCTTTCCTCCAAGGCATAAATGTTCAGGTCCTCAAGTCTCTCCTTGTTTGCAGCAACATCACCTTGGGTTTTTGGCCTCACAGGACTTTGTAAGCTGAAAGCAGGCCACTATTGGATGAAAGGTCTCCTGTGAAGAATACAGCAGAAAGTAGTCTTGGTGGCTCTACGAGGGAATTTGCACTGAACTAGTGCCCCTGCATTGTACTGTGGTGCACTGTTCTGCTGAGGATGCAGTCTCATACATAAGACATCAAAATAACTTGTCTGATGTAAACATTAGAAAAAACTTGTGCTCTTTGTGTGTTACATAATCATATGGCTTGTTAGGTCCATGAAGGCCCACTGACTACAATCTATTATATGTTATGCATTAGGGATGTACACAGGACAAAAGTTTACAATTCATTTGAGTACCCTCCCCCCCCCATTTTTTTTAACATATCTTTATTTTTCAATATTTCATTACAAGACAGAACTAATGCTAGAATGGAGCACTGTTTCTTTAGTGCCCTGCATAACATACAGAACAGCATTATGCATAATTGCTAACAAACACACAAACTAGATCTTCCCTCCCACCCACCCTACTGTATCCCTCAGTTCATATTTGATTTGTTTCACACATTTATTTTAATAAATATTTAGGGCCTGATATTCAAAGGGTTTAACTGCCACTGAATATCCCAAGATAGCCCTGTATAGGCAATTTAACTGGTCAGGAGCCTCTCCCTTCCTGGTTAAATCACTTTGACTATTGAGCCCAAAATGTTTCATGCAACAGTCTAGAATCTGTAAACTAATTTAGAAGTTCCACAAAACTGTATGATGAGTCCTAATTCTCCCATGCTTATTTGTTAGATACCTGGAATGCCCTCCCGTGGAAGGTGGTAGAGATGAAAACGATAATGGAATTTAAAAAATCCATGGGATAAACACAAAGGAATCCTGTCTAGAAGGAATGGACTCAAAGAAGCTTAGCAGAGATTAGGAAACAAAACCAGTAATTGGGAAGCAAAGCCAGTACTGGGCAAACTTCTACAGTCTGTGCTCTGGTCGTGGCTGGACAGATTGTCCCATTATAGCAACACTTACGTTCCTATGTTCTCTACACAGAAACTACATGCAAACAGAATACTGCACCTCAGTCACACACAAAACAATGAAAGACCCTCACCAAAATCTGAATAATGGATTACAAATTAGAAATAGAAATTATGCAGACAAAATTGAACTGGGAACAACCTCGGCATGTTCTGCAACACTGGAGAAAAAAAAATGCATTTACTTTTGAACTGAACACAATACAAAGACATCTGCGATGCATATTTCTCACAGCTAACATGTTCCAATTAATAATTTTAACATAAAACAGTTTTTTGTACCTTTGTTTTCTGGACATTTTATTTTTCAGTAATGTACATGAGTACATAAGTACATAAGTAGTGCCATACTGGGAAAGACCAAAGGTCCATCTAGCCCAGCATCCTGTCACCGACAGTGGCCAATCCAGGTCAAGGGCACCTGGCACGCTCCCCAAACGTAAAAACATTCCAGACAAGTTATACCTAAAAATGCGGAATTTTTCCAAGTCCATTTAATAGCGGTCTATGGACTTGTCCTTTAGGAATCTATCTAACCCCTTTTTAAACTCCGTCAAGCTAACCGCCCGTACCACGTTCTCCGGCAACGAATTCCAGAGTCTAATTACACGTTGGGTGAAGAAAATTTTCTCCGATTCGTTTTAAATTTACCACACTGTAGCTTCAACTCATGCCCTCTAGTCCTAGTATTTTTGGATAGCGTGAACAGTCGCTTCACATCCACCCGATCCATTCCACTCATTATTTTATACACTTCTATCATATCTCCCCTCAGCCGTCTCTTCTCCAAGCTGAAAAGCCCTAGCCTTCTCAGCCTCTCTTCATAGGAAAGTCGTCCCATCCCCACTATCATTTTCGTCGCCCTTCGCTGTACCTTTTCCAATTCTACTATATCTTTTTTGAGATACGGAGACCAGTACTGAACACAATACTCCAGGTGCGGTCGCACCATGGAGCGATACAACGGCATTATAACATCCGCACACCTGGACTCCATACCCTTCCTAATAACACCCAACATTCTATTCGCTTTCCTAGCCGCAGCAGCACACTGAGCAGAAGGTTTCAGCGTATCATCGACGACGACACCCAGATCCCTTTCTTGATCCGTAACTCCTAACGCGGAACCTTGCAAGACGTAGCTATAATTCGGGTTCCTCTTACCCACATGCATCACTTTGCACTTGTCAACATTGAACTTCATCTGCCACTTGCACGCCCATTCTCCCAGTCTCGCAAGGTCCTCCTGTAATCGTTCACATTCCTCCTGCGACTTGATGACCCTGAATAATTTTGTGTCATCGGCGAATTTAATTACCTCACTAGTTATTCCCATCTCTAGGTCATTTATAAATACATTAAAAAGCAACGGACCCAGCACAGACCCCTGCGGGACCCCACTAACTACCCTCCTCCACTGAGAATACTGGCCACGCAATCCTACTCTCTGCTTCCTATCTTTCAACCAGTTCTTAATCCATAATAATACCCTACCTCCGATTCCATGGCTCTGCAATTTCTTCAGGAGTCTTTCGTGCGGCACTTTGTCAAACGCCTTCTGAAAATCCAGATATACAATATCAACCGGCTCCCCATTGTCCACATGTTTGCTTACCCCCTCAAAAAATGCATTAGATTGGTGAGGCAAGACTTCCCTTCACTAAATCCGTGCTGACTTTGTCTCATCAGTCCATGTTTTTGTATATGCTCTGCAATTTTATTCTTAATAATAGCCTCCACCATCTTGCCCGGCACCGACGTCAGACTCACCGGTCTATAATTTCCGGATCTCCTCTGGAACCCTTCTTAAAAATCGGAGTAACATTGGCTACCCTCCAGTCTTCCGGTACTACACTCGATTTTAGGGACAGATTGCATATTTCTAACAGTAGCTCCGCAAGTTCATTTTTTAGTTCTATTAATACTCTGGGATGAATACCATCAGGTCCCGGTGATTTACTACTCTTCAGCTTGCTGAACTGACCCATTACATCCTCCAAGGTTACAGAGAATTGTTTAGTTTCTCCGACTCCCCCGCTTCAAATATTCTTTCCGGCACCGGTGTCCCCCCCAAATCCTCCTCGGTGAAGACCGAAGCAAAGAATTCATTTAATTTCTCCGCTACAGCTTTGTCCTCCTTGATCGCCCCTTTAACACCATTTTCGTCCAGCGGCCCAACCGACTCTTTGGCCAGTTTCCTGCTTTTAATGTATCTAAAAAATTTTTTACTATGTATTTTTGCTTCCAACGCTAATTTCTTCTCAAAGACCTTTTTTGCCCTCCTTATCTCCGCTTTGCATTTGGCTTGGCATTCCTTATGATCTATCCTGTTACTTTCAGTTGGTTCTCTTCTCCACTTTCTGAAGGATTGTTTTTTGGCTCTAATGATTTCCTTTATCTTACTGTTTAGCCACGCCGGCTGACGTTTAGTCTTTTTTCCCTTTTTTCTAATACGTGGAATATATTTGTCCTGAACCTCCAGTGTTAGTGTCAGTTTTCAT
Organism: Microcaecilia unicolor; assembly: GCF_901765095.1. Taxonomy (NCBI): domain Eukaryota; kingdom Metazoa; phylum Chordata; class Amphibia; order Gymnophiona; family Siphonopidae; genus Microcaecilia; species Microcaecilia unicolor. The sequence continues at coordinate 262,963,771 of NC_044033.1, read as the reverse complement.
TTCTGCTTTTCTGTCTGCTGCTATCCATTTGACATTTCTTCTCTCTCCTCTTGTCTTGTTCCATTCATTTACTATATCTGTCTGATCTTTACTTTTTAGTTCTTTCCTTCCTCTTCTGTTCATTTCATCCTTATTACCCTGCAGTCCTCCATCTCCTTCTTTTTACCTACATATCAACTTACCATCTCTTTCTCTCACTCCTTTGCTCTATTTTTCCTGTCTCTCTCCTTCCTTGGCCTCCTATACCCTGCTTTCATCTACCCATTAACACATTTCTACCCTCTGTACTCACTATTTATTTTGATTTAGCTCATACCTTTTCAGTAGTAGCACCAAGTTGAGTTACATTCCTGTGCACTAGCCGCCTTATTTTCGAAAGAGAAAGTTTACAATTTTTCAACACAAATTGGGAGATGGGCGTCTTTCTCCCGTGGGCGCCCAAATCGGTATAATCGAAAGCCAATTTTGGGCGTCTTCAACTGCAATCTGTCGCGGTAACGGCCAAAGTTGACGGGGGCGTGTCGGAGGCGTGGTGAAGGCGGGACTGGGGCGTGTTTATCGGCCGAGGAGAGATGGCCGTCGTCGGACGATAATCGAAAAAAGAAAGGCGTGTTTAGCGCGAATTTGGGTCACTTTTTTTGGACCTTTTTTTTTCACGAACAAGTCCCAAAAAAGTGCCCTAAATGACCAGATGACCACCAGAGGGAATCGGGGATGACCACCCCTGACTCCCCCACTGGTCACTAACCCCCTCCCACCCAAAAAAAACAACTTTATAAACTTTTTTTCCAGCCTCAAATGTCATACCCAGCTCCATCACAGCAGTATGCAGGTCCCTGGAGCAGTTGTTAGTGGGTGCAGTGGACTTCAGGCAGGTGGACCCAGGCCCATCTCCCCCCCTACCTGTTACACTTGTGCTGGTAAATGGGAGCCCTCCAAACCGCCCCCAAAACCCACTGTACCCACATCTATAAGTGCTATGGTAATGGTGTAGAGTTGTGGGGAGTGGGTTTTGGGGGGGATATGGGGGGCTCAGCACCCAAGGGAAGGGAGCTATGGACTTCAGACGTAGTTAACTTTTGTTTTTTAGTTGTTACAAGTGCCCCCTAGGGTGCCCGGTTGGGTCCTGGCATGTGAGGGGGACCAGTGCACTATGAATCCTGGCCCCTCCCATGACGCAATGCCTTGGATTTGTTCATTTTTGAGCTAGGCGCCTTCGGTTTCCATTATCACTGAAAAACGAAACCGCCCAGCTCAAATCCACACAAATCCGATGCATTTGGCTGGCACAAACCGTATTATCGGAAAAAAGATGGATGCCCATTTTTTTCCAAAATACGGTTTGCCCCGCCCCTTCACGTACCCGTTCTCGGAGATAGACGCCCATGGAGATGGGCGTTCGCGTTCGATTATGCCCCTCCACGTATTTACCTGTCCCTGGTAGGCCTACAATCTAAGTTTGCACCTGAGGCAATGGAGGGTTAAGTGAGTTGCCCATAATCACAAGGAGCATAACAGGATTTGAACTTAGCTTCTGTTTTTATCAGCCAATGCTCTAACCACTATGCTACTCTACCACTCCACTATCCTCCTCTCACTCATATCTTTGACATCCTCCTTGGCCTCTCACTTTGTCCCACTATTCCCAGCATCTCCCTTCCCTCTACCTGCCTTCACCCTTGTAGCCCAGCATCTCCTCCCCTTTTCTCTCTTTTCTTCTTTCTCTTCCCTCTACCCTTGTAGTCTAACATCTGCCTGTCCCTTCCTCTTCAACCAGAGTTGTAGCTACCATTGAGTGAGCCCAGCAAAATGCCCAGGGTTGCCCAATGGTAGGGGCGGTCTGCTACTGAACCCCATAGGTCTTGACATTTCTCCTCCTCTCTGCCCCCTCGCAGGTCCAGTATACCCTCTGGGGCCCTTGAAATCCACAGCAGACAGCTAGCAGAGGCAGTAAGGTAAAACAGACTGCCTCCAGCCAGTAAGGCCTCTCTATTGCTATGTCCAGCCTCTCTGATGTCAGTGGGTGTACTTTGGGTGGGACGTGGCAATGGGAAGCGCCAGCCAGAGGTAGACTATTTACCTCACTGCCTCTGCCAGCTGCCTGCTGTGGTTCTCAAGATCCCCAGGGAGAAGAAGGGGGGTTAGAGAGATGCCAGGACCTGCAGGAGAGAGGGGGAGAAATACTGGGGCTTATGGGGGAAGGGAAGAGGGGGTTAAAGAGATGCCAGGACCTGCAAGTGAGGAGGGGAGAGGAAGAGAGGGATACCGGACCTGCTAGGGGAGAGGCAAGAGAGGGAAAGATGCCGGGATCTGTGGGGGGGGGGGGGGGAGGCAGAGGGTAGAGAGGGATGCCTGGGGAAGAAAAGGTGAGAGATAATGTTGGACCAAAGAGGGTCAGTCGAGGGAATAAAGAGAGAGAGAGATGCTGGAGCCTGGGTAAATGGAGGGAAGCGAGAGAGACTGGACCCTGAAGGGAGAGATACTGAATCAGTGGAAGGACAGCTTGATACCAGTCTGTGGAAGAGAAGCTGGGCCCGGGGTGGGAAGGAGAGGAACTGAGAGATGACACGCTGGATAAGTGGAGTGGCAGGGACACAGAGAAAAGATGCTGGACAATGAGGAGGACAGGTGCTAAACATGAGGGGAGGATAGGAATAGGGACAAAAGATGGATAATGAACACTGAGAAGAAATATCAAAATGATGGGAAACCCTGGAAAGACAGTTAAGAGAAAAAAAGAGAAAAGCAGAAAACAGAAATAATAAAGGTAGAAAAAAAGCATTTTTGTCTGAATTTATTAATTATAATATGTTAGCTGTAGGAAATATGCATCTGATATCTTGCATATGTTTCTATTACTATGACAAGTTTTCTGCATAGGTAAGGAATGTGTTTGCTTTTTGCAGGGCTTGTTTACTGCAGATTTGAAGGGGTTTCTCCTCCTCCACCCCTGTCCCCTGGTTCCCCACTACCTTGGGAGAGACGGCATTATTGAGAGGAGGGCAATCTTAATTTTTCCACCCAGGGCCCATTCAATCCTAGCTATGCCACTGCCTTCACCCCTGCTTATCCCTGTCTCATCTCTCTTTCCTTCCCCAAAATCTCCCTATTCCCTCTCCCATACAGTGCAGCATCTCTCCTCTCCCTTTTCCCCACTATAGTGCAACATCTCTACTCTCTCCTTTCTCCCCAGAGTGCAACACAATCTCCCAGTTCTTCACTACAATTCAGCATCTCCCCTCTCCTCTTCAACCCTTCACCTCCTACAGTGCAGTATCTCACCTCTGTAATGCGGCGGGAGATGTGATCACACAAGCCCCAGCATTCTCCCTGCTGTGAGCTGTGCTCCTTCCTTGGGTTGTAGCAGCATGTGGCTCTTATTTTGATTTCAGAAATGAAAGGATATTAAGCACCATCTGCTGCCTGCACCCTGAGGAGGGGGCAGAGCTCACAACATATTAAGGGAGAATGCTAGGACTTGTGTGGCTGTGTCTACTGCTGCTGCACTCCCCTGCCACTACCACCTCCTCGGAGTCACTGCCCTGCTTGTGCCAGCCTTGCAACACACCTCCTGGGTCCTCGCAACATAACCAGTGTGTTAGGACACCCTGGTTGAGAAGCACTGCTTAAGGGCAATAGTTTGGGGACACCTGGCATAAAGAGAAAAGGTAAAGGGTCATGGATTTGATATAATGCCTTTCTATGGTACAACCAAAGGAGTTTATACCTAGGGCAATGTAGGGTTAAATGACTTACCCAGGATCACAAGGAGCCACAGTGGGAATCAAACCCAGTTCCCAACATTCTCAGCCCACTGCCTTAACCATTAGACTACTCCTCCACTACCCAGACTTACAACTCCCCACCCCCCAGTGGCCCATCCATCTCTCCCTCTCTCTTCCTTCCCTCCATCCTGTTGTGAAGCATCTCTCCCTCCCTCCCTCCTTTCTGCTCTGGGCCCAATGACTCTCCCTCTTCTTCCCTCCCTCCTTTCCATGGTGGAGCATCTCTCCCTCAACTCCCCTCCCTCCATCTACAGTCTGGCATCTCTCCCTCCACTCTTCTGCCCCCTGCCCACAATCTAGCTTCCCCCCCCCCCCCCCCCCCCCCCCCCCCCCCGTGTACCATAAAACTTGTTTTTAATCTCTAGAGGTTTACTGACAGCTGATCCCAAACCTTGCCAGAAGATGTCTCTCAACCCCTCTGGTGTAACTTCTTGTTTCCAGTGGGGAATGACAGGTCAGAAGGCAGGCTCTGGAGCTGGGCCAAGCAGTGTATATGGTGGGGGGGAGTGAAGAGAAAGATGCTGGACCATGGGGGAGGAAACATCCTCCTGAGTGCCTGAATGCATATGAAGAGGGGTGAAAACAGCTAAATGCATGTGTCATGTGCGAGATTCAGTATCTCTGGATTAAACAATAGAACTGATTAAATTAATAGAAAGAGAAAAGCTTGGTAGACACTAAAAAAACAATATGTCAGCTTAAAAGGGTAACAAAGTTCAATCAGTTGCTGCCAGGGAGCACTGTGCCAAACTTAGAGAAGCAGCACACTGTTTGTCTTTGAAGCTACTTAGAACAAGTTAGGCAGGTGCGTGTCTGGAATGATACAGGTGAAGTGGATCCTGCCTGGAGACAGGGAGCAGCCTAGAGGACCTCCTCAGACCCACCTTGCCTATTTTTCTATAATTCTTTGCAGGACGTCAGAAGGTTATTCATGCATGCAATCACAAAAAGGAGCATTAACACCTACAAAAATACATTACAGTTTTTCAGAGTCAGTCAGTTATGTTGATGTGCTCCTGGAAGAGACTTCCAATATGAAAACCATTTAAGATTAGCGTTGGCTTCCCTGGCCTTCTCGTACTGTGTTCTTGAAAGAAGCATGCTGTTTTCAAAGGGTATGTGGTGGCACTGAGTACCGGCTTTTTCTATTGCTAACATGTGGTCATTTAATCTGCATTTGATAAGTCTGTCCATATTTTGCATATGTGACTAAGGCAGTGTTTCTCAACATTTCTTCTGTTATGAAACACCTAGCAGACAATGTTCATGTGTAACGGAATTTAAACATGCCTGGGATATACATAAAGGAATCCTATGCAGAAGGAATGGATCCTCAGAAGCTTAGCCGAAATTGGGTGGCGGAGCCGGTGGGGGGAGGAAGGGTTGGTGGTTGGGAGGCGGGGCTAGTGCTGGGCAGACTTCTATGGTCTGTGCCCTGAAAATGATAGATACAAATCAAGGTAAGGTATACACAAAAGCAGCACATATGTGACACACTGAATACTAAAATTCACAGCTGGATGAAAAATCAAAATATTTCATTCTTCACATTAAGCTTAGTGTGAATTTGCCCACTGTTCAATCCCACATCAAAAAAACTGTATGTAAACAATCAGTCCCAGATTTCTGACTTGCCATACAAAACAAACATTTGTTCAAATTCTGGTGTCACCTCAGTAACAGCAACATAAAATCCACCCACTGCCAGATACTGTGAAACAACACAAAACCTTGCAAACATGCTACTCAGAAACTATGTAGCAAACAGAACCTATGAACAGCAGACTTGTAAGATTTCCACTGGGGAATGGGGGGCAGCAGTTATCATTGGGGTTCTCAGGAGGCAGAAATAGGGGATGTCAAAGTTATGGTGATTTCAAGAACCTGAGTCTCTGGATCTCTGCTCTCCCCAGCTTGCATGAACAGATGGTTGATGAGGAAAGTACAGGCTTGCTAAGTCAAATTTTTTGTGACACACCTCCCACCACTTGGAGACAGACCAGTGTGTCCCAACACACTGGCTGAGACCCATTGGACTAAGGTGAGGTATTTTGAGCATGTAGTTTCTGTGTAGGGAATCTTTGGGAGTCTAGCTTGTTCTAATTCCCAAGTGGTGTGTTCTAAGGATTGGTGTAATGTTTGCAAAGCTGCCTCTGTGAGGGGGCGTGGCTATTATAGGGGTAGGCACCTGAGTGGTCACCCCATTCCTTAAGTATGAACCTGCAAGAGAGTACCAGCACTATTTCTGCTAGAAAAAAAAGCACTAGGAAGCGGGATATTTAAGTGAAGTGTTTACATCAAGTGCACACACAGATATTTTATCATGCAGTCATTAAATTATAGCCTGTAGCCATAAATTAAAAGGTGCTATACTGTAGGGGTAGCTTTTCTTCTGAGTTAACTGCTCATGAAATACACGTCTGGCTTCCAAATATCTTGTATACAGGGAGGTACCACACTTAAGCTTACAATGAACAAAGAAAATGATGAAGTGGCTGAAATGCTACCGAGTACTGCTTCTACATGGGCTTTTTTTTCCTCACTGTATCTAAGTTGTTGTTTTGGGTTTTTTTTGTTTTGGTTTTAATTTCTTGCCAGATGAGAACTCCAAAAATGAGTCTGAAATACCAATACTGTCATGCTTTCTTTTGATAAATTTACATCCACCTGCTCCTGGAGATCAGCAGTGCAGAGGCCTGTGACTGCTCTCCATTCCTGGTTCACGAGTACAGCCAGAACTTAAAGTGAGAGTGCCACAGCAAACACATAGAAGGGGCTGGAAATATCTTCAACTCATTCCCATAGGTTTTCTGTATTTGTTCCCCCTCTTTTTGTTTTCAGTTTTATTTCTATTTCCCAAATATTTGGGCCTCCTCCTCATCCTAGTGTTAGCCAATGAGAACTCAGTTTCCATAGAAGTGGTAAGAAAAGGTGTGGGAATACTGGAGAGATGAACTGACAGACATATGTATAATGACGCATTCCAGGTAATCATACTGTCTGTCAGATCCAGCTGGGAACTGTAACAAACCTGCACTTTGTACTAAAATCAGAGACCGACTGAGGAAAATGGTCTGTAAACAAGTCCCTAGAGGCTAGTTTTTTTTAAAGGGCTCAAAGAAACTACACTATTCTAAAATGCATAATTACTGACCTGTGATGGAGTCTATAGGAAGCTACCACTCCCCCTTAATGATACTCCCTCACAGTAGCAGAACCATCTTAAACCTCACATTCCCCCACAAGGGGGAAGTGATACAGGAGAGGCGGAGCAAGGACATGGTCCAGGAAGTATACAAACTCAGGGCTATGTTAACTAAGCCGCGCTGTAGGCGCGCTAATGTTTTAGTACATGCTAAAAATTAGTGCACGCTAACGACAAAGACACCCATTATATTCCTATGGGTGTCTCTAGAGTTAGCGCGTGCTAAAAGGTTTGCACGCCTACAGCACAGCTTAGTAAACAGGACCCTCAGGGTCCAAATAGGTTGAAGAGGCCCAAAGAAAAGTAGCAAAGCCCCAATGCATATGCCTCCACCACGTATATGTAAACTGCAGCCACAACAGGTAGGCCAAGTTCAACTTGGGAAATTGCAGAACTGTATCCTTGAACTGACCAGAGGCTGCTTATTTGTCAGAGACAGGACTGGTATCTCTGGTCACACAGGCAAGAGTCAAGTGGAGGGTGCTGCCTTGCTGAGAGGCAATAGTGCATGCTGTTACCCTGCAGAAGCAGGCCACAAGAGGAGATTGCTACTTCCAAGGACTAAGTTTTTATGGGGTTTTGTTCTCCCCTATCCTGACCCAAACATCTTAACCCATTGTGTGGCTCCAGGCCCATCCTCATTCACGTTATAGTTATAGTTTATTAAACTTTAGCTTACAATAGCAAGATCCCAGCGGTGTACAGCAAAAAAAAATAAAACAAACAAGAAAAGGAACGACCATTTAAATAGGACAGACTCAATCATACTAGACCATTCAATGCCTTACATGCAGACCCAGCTCAGCTCACATTAGATTCCACATTTGGTTAGGCCATTTCCAATGTGTCAAACACCCTTTCCCCTGACCCTCAGGTAATGAAACTGCAAATGCTAACCTGAAATAGTAAGCCTTTAACAAACGTTTAAAACGCGCCAAAGACTGAACTTCCCATAACGATAGTAGAAGAACGTTCCACAGGATTGGCGCTAAAGTTTTTAAAAAGTACCTTTCCTTGTGGACCACAAATGTGTTTCTTTAACTGGGGGAACCTCTGAAAGCACTTTATCCTGCAAATGCAAAGGTTCTTCTTGTTGGTTGATACTGTCGATGTAAAGTAAGCATTATAGGTAATTTTCATAAACTACCCTATGAGTTAACACCATAAGTACATAAGTAGTGCCATACTGGGAAAGACCAAAGGTCCATCTAGCCCAGCATCCTGTCACCGACAGTGGCCAATCCAGGTCAAGGGCACCTGGCACGCTCCCCAAACGTAAAAACATTCCAGACAAGTTATACCTAAAAATGCGGAATTTTTCCAAGTCCATTTAATAGCGGTCTATGGACTTGTCCTTTAGGAATCTATCTAACCCCTTTTTAAACTCCGTCAAGCTAACCGCCCGTACCACGTTCTCCGGCAACGAATTCCAGAGTCTAATTACACGTTGGGTGAAGAAAAATTTTCTCCGATTCGTTTTAAATTTACCACACTGTAGCTTCAACTCATGCCCTCTAGTCCTAGTATTTTTGGATAGCGTGAACAGTCGCTTCACATCCACCCGATCCATTCCACTCATTATTTTATACACTTCTATCATATCTCCCCTCAGCCGTCTCTTCTCCAAGCTGAAAAGCCCTAGCCTTCTCAGCCTCTCTTCATAGGAAAGTCGTCCCATCCCCACTATCATTTTCGTCGCCCTTCGCTGTACCTTTTCCAATTCTACTATATCTTTTTTGAGATACGGAGACCAGTACTGAACACAATACTCCAGGTGCGGTCGCACCATGGAGCGATACAACGGCATTATAACATCCGCACACCTGGACTCCATACCCTTCCTAATAACACCCAACATTCTATTCGCTTTCCTAGCCGCAGCAGCACACTGAGCAGAAGGTTTCAGCGTATCATCGACGACGACACCCAGATCCCTTTCTTGATCCGTAACTCCTAACGCGGAACCTTGCAAGACGTAGCTATAATTCGGGTTCCTCTTACCCACATGCATCACTTTGCACTTGTCAACATTGAACTTCATCTGCCACTTGCACGCCCATTCTCCCAGTCTCGCAAGGTCCTCCTGTAATCGTTCACATTCCTCCTGCGACTTGACGACCCTGAATAATTTTGTGTCATCGGCGAATTTAATTACCTCACTAGTTATTCCCATCTCTAGGTCATTTATAAATACATTAAAAAGCAACGGACCCAGCACAGACCCCTGCGGGACCCCACTAACTACCCTCCTCCACTGAGAATACTGGCCACGCAATCCTACTCTCTGCTTCCTATCTTTCAACCAGTTCTTAATCCATAATAATACCCTACCTCCGATTCCATGACTCTGCAATTTCTTCAGGAGTCTTTCGTGCGGCACTTTGTCAAACGCCTTCTGAAAATCCAGATATACAATATCAACCGGCTCCCCATTGTCCACATGTTTGCTTACCCCCTCAAAAAAATGCATTAGATTGGTGAGGCAAGACTTCCCTTCACTAAATCCGTGCTGACTTTGTCTCATCAGTCCATGTTTTTGTATATGCTCTGCAATTTTATTCTTAATAATAGCCTCCACCATCTTGCCCGGCACCGACGTCAGACTCACCGGTCTATAATTTCCCGGATCTCCTCTGGAACCCTTCTTAAAAATCGGAGTAACATTGGCTACCCTCCAGTCTTCCGGTACTACACTCGATTTTAGGGACAGATTGCATATTTCTAACAGTAGCTCCGCAAGTTCATTTTTTTAGTTCTATTAATACTCTGGGATGAATACCATCAGGTCCCGGTGATTTACTACTCTTCAGCTTGCTGAACTGACCCATTACATCCTCCAAGGTTACAGAGAATTTGTTTAGTTTCTCCGACTCCCCCGCTTCAAATATTCTTTCCGGCACCGGTGTCCCCCCCAAATCCTCCTCGGTGAAGACCGAAGCAAAGAATTAATTTAATTTCTCCGCTACGGCTTTGTCCTCCTTGATCGCCCCTTTAACACCATTTTCGTCCAGCGGCCCAACCGACTCTTTGGCCGGTTTCCTGCTTTTAATGTATCTGAAAAAATTTTTACTATGTATTTTTGCTTCCAACGCTAATTTCTTCTCAAAGTCCTTTTTTGCCCTCCTTATCTCCGCTTTGCATTTGGCTTGGCATTCCTTATGATCTATCCTGTTACTTTCAGTTGGTTCTCTTCTCCACTTTCTGAAGGATTGTTTTTTTGGCTCTAATGATTTCCTTTATCTTACTGTTTAGCCACGCCGGCTGACGTTTAGTCTTTTTTCCCTTTTTTCTAATACGTGGAATATATTTGTCCTGAACCTCCAGGATGGTGTTTTTAAACAGCATCCACGCCTGATGCAAGTTTTTTACTCTGCGAGCTGCTCCTTTCAGTCTTTTTTTCACCATTTTTCTCATTTTGTCGTAATCACCTTTTCTATAGTTAAACGCTAGCGTACTTGATCACCTTCTATAGAATACCTTTAACTAATGACAATGTATATATAATGGAGTAATATGGTCACATCTAGCAGCCCTCCCTAGAATCCTGATTGCTCTGTGTTGGAGTGTTTGAAGTATCTTAAGATTCTCATTAATAAAATCTGCTAAAAAGTGTTAGAATAATCAAACTGTCACAAAAACTATTTAAAATAAAATCATAACATTTCTTCTCATCCACCTAACCATGAATAGCACGCAATCTGCACACAGTAGTGAATCCACGCTGAACCATCGCATCAACATGCACAGTAAAATCCATCTTTGCACCAATAACAATACTCACGTAGCGAAAAGTATCTACTACCGGAAGATTTTTACACAATAAATTAATTGAAAGCTCAGGTCGAGGTCGTACACCTGTTATCCAACATACGTATTTTATTTATTTGCTGCACTTGTATCCCACATGTTCCCACCCATTTGCAGGCTCAATGTGGTTTACAAAATGTTACAACGACATTCACATTAATAGAATAAGAATTGCAGAATATAGATGCAGATAAGGTGCATAAGAATATCATAGCAATCATTTTAATGGAATAATAATTTCAGAATTTTTACAAATAAAGGTGCATAGGTATATCATGTAGGATTGGAAGTGGATAAATAGATAAAACATAGCATAATGACAACAGGACAAGATATAATATCCAGTAATAATATTCAGTAATGAGGATGTAATAAAATAAACAAATTAGGAGAGTTCCATAATAATTGTTTTTGGAGTAATTTGGTAGTCAAATCGTTATGGGGGATCTTTTTTGTACGTCTTTATGAATAAGTAAGTCTTCAGTAATTTTCGGAAGGTTGTCAAGTCGTGTGTTGTTTTTATGTTGATCGGTAATTCATTCCACAGTTGTGTGCAGCAGGGGCGTATCTGAAAGTCGGCGGTAGCGGGGGCCGAAGCCAGAGTGAGGGGGCACATTATAGCCCCCCCCCAGCCGCCGCGGGTACCTTTGCTGGTGGGGACCCCAACCCCCACCAGCCGAGGTCCGCTTCCTCCTGCCGCTGCGAGGTTTTTTAAGTTCATCGGGATTCGTCCTCCGTCACTCTGTGCTGCTGTTCAAAGAAGCTGCTAGCTGAATGCAGTTTCGGACTGAGTCTGACGTCGCTGCTGCACGTTGTACATGAGTCTGACGTCCTGCACGTACAACGTGCAGCAGCGACGTCAGACTCAGTCCGAAACTGCATTCAGCTAGCAGCTTCTTTGAACAGCAGCACAGAGTGATGGAGGACGAATCCCGATGAACTTAAAAAATCTCGCAGCGGCAGGAGGAAGCGGACCTCGGCTGGTGGGGGTTGGGGTCCCCCGCCAGCAAAGGTACCCATGGCGGCAGTAGGGGGGTCCAGGGCGAAATCTGCGGGGGCCCAGGCCCCTGTGGCCCCACGCAGATACGCCCCTGGTGTGCAGATGTATGAGAAGCTAGATGTATACCAAAATTTTATTCACATTCAAAACCAACCTTCCACTGTGATTAAGCAGTTCTGCAAAGGAGAAAAGTCCAATGTCCCTGTAGCAATTCTTAACTACCAATAAAACATCATCTGCATACACATAAGGACTGATACCATATTGCTAGATTACCTCTAATAATAGCACATGATGATATAGATATGGCTTAATAAGAATGAATCAAGAAGGGTTTAGTTAAGGGAAGTCAATTCACTTTCCTTGGGCAGCAGTCCTAGACTGTCCTCAACCAGACCCAGAAGTCATATTTAGCCTCAAGAATGAAATCTTGCACTTGGTTCCTGTTGGTGAAAGTAGTTTGGCACATTTGGAAGCTCAACAGAGCAGCGTGTGCTGGAGACTGGGGAGTGGTCTTTGGAGTTGATTCCTTATTGACGGTAGGAGTGATGCAAGGATGATGGTACCTGCTGAACTGCACTGTGGGGGCTTTGAAGAAACTGGAAAAGGAGAACATTCATAGCCAACTATGCAATACCTATGGTGCAGTGGTCAGTTACTAATAGTTTTAAAGAAAGAGTGAAGCTCTCAGTAGAGAATTATTATGAAGTGTAAAATCAACTGATGTTGCAGAATCAGTCTTGGCAGTTGGGAAGGATGGAACAGTAAGTTAAGTCCTTACAAAGTGTGAATGTTACTGTTTATAGATCCGATCTTAAGATGGAGGCTGTGGAAAATCAGGAGCAGTGACCAGAATCCTGTCAGGTACTTGTGACCAGGACTGGCCACTGTCGGATTTTGGGCTTAATGGATCTTTGGTCTGAAACAGCATGGCAATTCTTATGTCTATTAATCAGCTCTTCTGGGCTTTTCCTTCCCTTGATCCATATTCAACTTTTAAACTAGTTGCAAATCAATGTCCATAATGATTCCTGACTTGTCTTCATCACAAGGGCAAACAAGAGGGACGCTTTTGGAAAAACCCTGTCTCAGTTTATGAAGTGGAAGCCAGTAGGTGCTGCTTTAGAGAGGTAAAGGTTAGGCCATCCTCCTGTCCTGAGAATGTGAATGCTGGTTCCATGGATCTCTCATGCCCAAACTAAGTAGGGTAGACAACGTTTAATGTGAGCAAGTGCAAAGTGATGCATGTGGGAAAGAGGAACCCAAGTTCTAGCTACATCATGAAAGGTTCCACGTTGGGAGTCACTGACCAAGAAAGGGATCTAGGTGTCATCACTGATGATACGTTGAAACCTTCTGCTCAGTGTGCTGCGGCGGCTAAGAAAGCAAATAGAATGTTATATTAGGTATTATTAGGAAAGGAATGGAAAACAAAAATGAGGACGTTATAATGCCTTTGTATCGCTCCATGGTGCGACCGCACCTTGAATATTGTGTTCAATTCTGGTCACCGCATCTTAAAAAAAGATATAGTGGAATTAGAAAAGGTGTAGAGAAGGGTGATGAAAATGATAAAGGGGGTGGGACGACTTCCCTATGAGGAAAGGCTAAAGCAGCTGGGGCTCTTCAGCTTGCAGAAAAGGGAAGATACGATAGAGGTCTATATTGCAGTAGTCAGGTCTAGATAATATCAATGCCTGTACTAGCAATCTAAATATGGAAATGGAAGTATTATCCAGGTAGCATTCTGCACTTACCACATACTAAATGGTTAGTATGCAGTTAAAATATGACCACTTACCGCCTTGTAAATTGGCAGCACTAAGTTTTTCCATATTAACTGCCAGCAAGTACTGTGTGCCAATAGGAGCATTAACATGGGACTTAAATAGAAAATGCCACTAGGTGCCAACTGTGGTAACTGGACATTTTACCATGTCTTAGTAAAAGGATTCCACAGCTAATTTGTTCATTTTAGTTCCCATGAAACCTAGGTCTGTTTACCGTACTCCAATCATTAAAGGCAGGACTCGGAAACAAAAACGTAGTTCACAAGCGATTTTGCACAGTTATTGCAAATAGCTTCACAAATGCAAATTACACACTGGAAAATGAAAAATAATGTGTGTGGCATTTGCAAAAGCAATTACATGCACTCTTTTTCCTGTGCATTCGCAAAACCTGTTTGCAGTTTTGTACATGTATGCATACATATCAAAAATTAAGAGATGTTTAACAACTGAGGAGTAACAAAAGATGCAGGATTAGAAAGATATTTGGATTCCCAGGCAGCTGCCTTTTTAGGGACTGTTTCATGGAGAAGCCAAGATGAAATCACACCACTATGTCAAAGATTCACTGTGGGAAGACACAATACATGGCACATTAAAATTATCTATGCGGTAATTCCCTTGAAAACCACATTTCCTATAGTATTTCATAGTACATGGAAAAATGGTCCCCGCTATTAGGCTTCCTAATCTGAACATACTAAATTCCCCTGGAAACAGTGAACTTCATGGGGAGCACAGGTTATCCAAAACCATGATAGAAACTTTTCTAACACTGAAAAGGTTTTAATAAAGTTCATGAAAATAAAATCCTTCACCGAAAAAAAAGAAATTCAGGAACAAGAGGTCATACAATTAGATGATCATGGATGCCCTTAATTCAGGGGCACTAGTATACAAGAAGTGAGTCTTTTTCAAATGAAGGAAAACGCTGGAATGAGCGTGCATATGATGAAGTTAAGAGGAAATAGGCTTAGGAGGAATCTAAGAAAGTATTCGTTCGCGGAAAGGGTGGTGGAAGCGTGGAATGACCTCCCGGTGGAGGTCGTGGAGACTAGGACTGTGTCAGAATTTAAGAAAGCATGGGACAAGCACGTCGGATCCCTTAGGAAAAGGAAGAGTTAGTGGCTATGGAGGATGGGCAGACTGGACGGGTCAGTTGGCCTTTATCTGTCATCATGTTTCTATGTTTCTATGTAAGTAGAGGTACCCACAACCATGTCACAGTTTAAGCCTGCTTGAAAAAGAAAAAAACCTCAGGCTAACCAGAGTGGTGCAGAGCTGGGGGGCTCCCAAGAAGACACAGTGAATCAGCAAAGGGAGAACATGGGAATGAGTATAGATATAGAACTTCACAGCAGATCCAGTTTGCCATCTACACTAACCGCTCATCTATTCCTCTCCCTCAAAGATCCTTTGTGCTTGTCCTATGCTTTCTTGAATTTAGATACAGTCCTTGTCTCCATCACCTATACTGGAAGGCTGTTCCATGCATCTATCACCCTTTTTATAAAGAAACTAGTAAAAGAGGCCCGTTTCAGAGCAAATGAAACGGGCGCTAGCAAGGTTTTCTTCGTCCCACCCCCCTCCCTCCCTGGCCAACCCCTTCGTTGTTCTGCCATTGCTCCGCCCCCAACGTCATGACGTTTGATGCGAGGGCGGGCAACGGAGCAATTTCCCACCCCCCCCCGCCTCCCTCCCTGCCTGCCAACCCCTTCGTTGTTCTGCCATTGCTCCACCCTCGAGGGCGGGGCCCGGAGCGATTTTGGTGGCTTCACCACCACGAACCTTCGAACCTTTTTGAAGGAAGTCAGGGCTTGGCTTCACTGACGTCAGTGTCCTCAGAACATTGACGGTGAGTTTTATTATAGTAGATACTTCCTTGGATAACTCTCATCTTAAGATCCCTTGTTCAGAGCCTCTTTTCCTTTGAAAATGGTCCATCACCTGTGCATTTTTACCTTGGAGAACAGCCTACTTAAAGATAAAGAAGAAGAAAGCGTTTTAACTGAGCCTACTAAACAGTGCCATAGTGAGGGTGGCTGACACTCGGGGCAGGTCGCCGCTGCGCACCCCCCCACCCGGGTGCAGCACGGCGTCCCCCCTCTCGGCGCACACCCTCCCCCGGAGCGCAATCTTACTTAGTTTAGAAGCGAGGGGCGGGCGGGAGGGCCGATCCGCCCCCAAGTTCACGTCGCTGGGAACTGCGTCGGCTCCATTGGTTCCTTGCTCTCTCTGCCCCGGAACAGGAAGTAACCTGTTCCGGGGCAGAGGGAGCAAGGAACCAACGGAGACAACACCCCCCAGCGGCGTGCACCCGGGGCGGACAGCCCCACCGCCCCCCCTTCCTACGCCACTGCTACTAAAATCCCATGATGCAAAGAAATGGAAGAGGATCTGAATGTTGAATTAAGTATGAGATGGACGACTTCCCTATGAGGAAAGGCTAAAGCAGCTAGGGCTCTTCAGCTTGGAGAAAAGGCGACTGAGGAGAGATATGATAGAGGTCTATAAAATAATGAGTGGAGTGGAACAAGTAGATGTGAAGCGTCTGTTTACGCTTTCCAAAAATACTAGGACTAGGGGGCATGCGATGAAGCTACAATGTAGTAAATTTTAAACAAATCGGAGAAAGTTTTCTTCACTCAATGTGTAATTAAACTCTGGAATTCGTTGCCAGAGAA
Organism: Microcaecilia unicolor; assembly: GCF_901765095.1. Lineage (NCBI taxonomy): Eukaryota > Metazoa > Chordata > Amphibia > Gymnophiona > Siphonopidae > Microcaecilia > Microcaecilia unicolor. Next base: position 262,947,500 of record NC_044033.1, on the reverse strand, counting down.
TGTGGTAAAGGCGGATAGCTTAGCAGAGTTTAAAAAGGTTTGGACGGCTTCCTAAAGAAAAAGTCCATAGATCATTATTAAATGGACTTGGGGGACAATCCACTATTTCTGGGATAAGCAGTATAGATTGTTTTGTACTTTTTTGGGATCTTGCCAGGTATTTGTTACCTGGATTGGCCACTGTTGGAAACAGGATGCTGGGCTTGATGGACCTTTGGTCTTTCCCAGTATGGCAATACTTATGTACTTATATGACTGTACAAATCAAAATGAAAAAACAACAAAGCCTGGAACAGCCTACCAGAAAAGGTGGAGGAGGTCAGTGCTTGAAATGCAATCTGAACCTCTTAGCGGTTAGATAAGAAAGGTTGTGGTAGGAAGAGTCTTAAGAATCTCAGTAAACTTACAGCAGGCCATAACCCGCAGCTCTCCAGAAACCAGTCAAGTCAGTATTGGTAGGTTCATGGTGGCTGGTGGTACAATACAGCAGGTCACAAGACCTAGGTGACAAGATGTTTGGTCAATAACTTTATTAGTTTTAGTGGCTATTTGGATTGTTGCAGGGCTTGAGGAGAGATCAGGGGCGGAGGGCACTGTGCCATGGTAGGTATTGAACAAATACTGACTTGGATAAGGAGGTGGGCAGGGTTCTGCTGCTGGCAGCTGGGATATATTTGTGCAAACATGGTGTAGAATAACAGTACAGAATGGATATGCCAATTTGCCATGCCATCGCCCACTATGTTACTAACAGCACTATTTTTTTTTACCCAAGAACAGAGATGGAAAAACACCATTCTGCCACATTTTGAACCAACTAGTACTTTATATGTTTGCACTCTGCGTGAAAGATAAGTTTAATTTCCTGAGTTTGGAGGCTGATAAAAGGAGGAATACAAACCCATCTCGCCCACTCCTATTCATAACTGGACATTCATGCCTCCCCATTACATCTGGCATCAGCTCCAGGCAGCTTTACAGACAACAATGTGGACTTGGCAGTGTGTGATTTTTTGAGTGGATGATTGTTAGGAGACCAATGTAATTTCTCCATCATCTTTTTATATAGTAACATTACACCTTCACGCCCAAATTATGGAGCCAAGTCATAGTGTCCATGTGACATATTGGTCACATATGTTGGACAGTTAAACGCTTCAGCCTGTAATGTGGAATCCACCATGGAGGGTAAGCTGATGCCCAAAATTGCAATTTTGTTCAGACAGGTGGCACCAGTTCTCGCTTCTTGATAGAAGCTTAACCCTTCTTGCTTGGAACGGGACAGCCAACAGTCCTGGTTCTGTCTCACTGACAGCACCGAAAGAGAACAGAAAGGCTGCCAAGGTTTGCTTTAACTCCTCTCTTATCTGAGCATATCGTACTGTCTAGCTATGCTGAGGTGGAACTGGATGGGGAGCTCATGTAGATGGTCTTCACACTCAAAGTGCATGGTCTTCTCAGGAGACAGATCTTCACATCAACCTCCTAGAGCTGAGGGCCATTAGGAACATAGTAGAAGACGGCAGTTAGAGACCTGTGCTGTCCAACCAGTCTGCTTAACAAGATAAACTCATATAAGGTATAATATGTATACTTGATCATGACTTGTCCTTGTCATTTTCAGGGCACAGACTGTAGAAGTCTGCCTGGCACTGGCCTCAGTGTCCAGCTACTGAAGCTCAATCTGTCCAGCCATGATCAGGGCACAGACCGTAGAAGTCTGCTCAGCGCTGACTTTGTTTCCCAATTACTGGTGTTGTCATCTAATCACTGCTAAGCTTATTTGGTTCCATGCCTTCTATACAGGATTCTTTTGTGCTTACCCCACATATTTTTGAATTCCGTTACCGTTTTACTACCTCTCGCGGGAAAGCATTCCATGTATCTACCACCCTTTCCGTGAAAAAGTACTTCCTGACATGAGAGGTTTGCTGTTGATAAAGACTCCGGTCAAACTTCCTACCGTGCCATGGGATCTCAACGTCATTCTCACCTAGTTGATGAAAGAACTATTTGAGCCACTGGATTCCTGTCATCTGAAGTACTTGACCTGGAATGTTGCATTCTTGGTGGCGCTCACTTCAGCTCGCAGATTCAGTGAGCTTCAAGCTCTAGTAGCTGATCCACCTTACCCCAAGTTTTCATCACGAGTAGTTTTCATACGCATCCTAAGTTCCTTCCTAAGGTGGTGTTTGAACTGCAAGTAAGCCTTGGCCTTCTGTTTGGAGCAGACTAAAGCTCATGGACAGTCCCACCCAACGTTTTGTTTCTTTTGACCCTAACAGGATGGGAATAGGCAAAGGCACTCTTTGCAATTGGCTAGCAGATTGCATCTCCTTCAGGTAGCCTGAAGGAAATGGTGAGCAGACCAGAAAAAGACTGTAGAAGTCCAAAATAATACACCTTTATTATGCAACAAGAGTGGTTTCGAACACAAAGCCCGACTTAGCTACGTTTTGCCAAATGGCTGCTTCAGGAGCTAAAACAACTAATAGGAATATAATAATAAATACAATGTTGCTAACTACATAAATAGATTTTAAAAAGTGCAGCAACATACTAATATTTGACGTTATTTTTATTATTGTTAAGTAGCAAAAACTTCACCAACCAGCTAAAAACACAAAAATCATCAAATTAGAATCTGCATTAAACAATCTAAAAAAACCTTAAAATAATTTGGATTTCTGCCAGGTACTTGTGACCTGGCTTGGCCACTGTTTGGAAAACAGGATACTGGGCTAGATGGACCATTGGTCTGACCCAGTATGGCTACTCTTATGTTCTTAACCTTTATGGAATTCAGATGAGTTATTAATGACTAATGCAGTGTTTTTTAAAAGATAATTTACCTCTGACGCAGGCATATTTAAATGCCAAAACACAGCTGTGCTGGGTTAATCATTATTCACAGTTGCTGAAGCTAATAAAGAATCAATTGGTTCCATTATTATCCACCTTTTATTGACTCTGTAGTTGAGAGGTGAAAAGGGAGACTGAAGAGTTAGGGTAAGAGAGAGAAAAGGGGGTAAAATCTAGTTCTGAATGAAGTCACAAAGAAAAGAGAAATGAAGAACCTATGTGTGTGTGCGTGTGTGGGGAGGGGGGGTGGGTATTTTACTTTCTCCCTGATGGGTTACTGTTAAAACATGTTATTTTACCAATGAGATCTAATAACTGGCATTAACAGTAAAATAACACATCTTAATGGTAGCCCAAGTTAATAACTCCCCCCGCCCCAAATTGTATCTGTGATCTCTTATTTAGTATTAACCGAGGGTCTGTCCATATTCTTCATGCATGATCATTACAAAGGATTTTTCTAGCATACAGTTGCAAGATTCTTACGCTGTCTAGGAATTTGACTGAACCTAGCTTTTTGATTTCTTGTAATTTCTTTGGGATTGTTCCACATCTTCTTGCTTTTTTATTTGCACAGAACCTGAAAAGGTAATTGAGGTTTATAAGAATCTGTGATGTGTACAGCGGTCTGTTTCAGTCCGACTTGTTCTGTTCTGCACTAGCATAGGCCATTTTTCTGCACACCTTAGTAAAAGGATCCCTTAGTGATCTGAGTGTCGCTCCTAACCAGATAACTGCTGGGACCACCCACGCACCACCCCAGCAATATCCAGATAGCGCTGAGGCAGCCTACAAGAATATTCAGCAGCACTACTTACACAGTACCACTAAGGGCGGAAGTTATCAATGCATGCCACCTTTAACGCTTGTTATTTTACCATTAACTCAAGCTGTTTTTGCACAGGTTCCAATTTATACAATGAGACCTTGTTACTAATCACTGGGGTAACAATAAAATAGCACATTTTAATGGCAGCTCACATTGATAACTTCCCTCCTTAATTAAAGAAAAACAAAACATCTCTAGAAATTGAAATAACTACTGTATGTAATAAAAGTGAGCCAAGTTACTTATTTGTTGAACCCAGGAAATTATAAGAGTTTGTGAAGTTAAAAGAACAGATGAAGAACCCTCTGCAGCAACTTACTACTACTACTACTACTATTTAACATTTCTAAAGCGCTACTAGGGTTACGCAGCGCTGTACAATTTAACATGGAAGGACAGTCCCTGCTCAAGGAGCTTACAATCTAAAAGACAGGTGTACAATCTAATCTTCCTTTAAGTTACCACTGTACCGGCTGCAATTACCGATTAACCTTCCTCCCTCAGAAAATATGAATTGTAAGAAGAACCATTCTGTGTTTTTCTTATTTTCTTTGAGATTGTTTTCCTGATCTTGGATCCCCCAATTGTGGACAATAATGTGGACTAACAAAGATGATATTTTTCCTTAATGTTTGTTTTAATTGATATTTTCTCTTTTCTTTCCCATTTATGTATTGGACATATGTAATATAAAATGTAATATAAAATGAATAAATAAAATTAAAAAAAAAAAAAGTGAGCTAAGTATAGGAAATCAAGCCATTGTGACTTAGGCATTGGTGGAATGAGGCATTATTTATTTGCTGCATTTGTATCCCACATTTTCCCACCTATTTGCAGGCTCAATGTGGTTTACATTATGTCGCAATGGTGATTGTCACTAACAGAATAAGAAGTTCAGCTTATTGTTACAAATAAGATGCGAAGAATATCAGGAAAATTAGGATAAGTAAGTAAATAATACATGACATAAAAGTGAGATTAGTATAAGATATAATGTTCAATAATGATAATGTGATTGAAGAAATCAAATTAGAAGAGATCAGTATTGGTTGATTCTGGTGTAGCTTAGGAGTCAAATCATTATGGAGGATTCTTTTTGTAAGTCTCTTTGAACAGGTTCGTCTTCAGCAACTTCCGGAAGGTTGTCAAGTCATGCGTTGTTTTTATGGTATTCGGTAGTTTATTCCATAATTGCATGCAAAGGTAGGAGAAGCTAGATGCGTGTATTGATTTGTATTTAAGTCCTTTGCAGTTGGGGTAGTGGAGGTTTAAGAACGTACGTGATGAGCTGTTTGTATTTCTTGCTGGTAAGTCTATTAGGTCTGACATATATGATGGGGCTTCTCCATGGATGATTTTATGAGCTAAGGTGCAGACTTTGAATGCAATTCTTTCCTTTAATGGGAGCCAATGCAATTTTTCTTTAAGGGGCTTGGCGCCTTTCCAATTATGAGTCTGGCTGCAGTGTTCTGTGCAGTTTCTTGATGGTTTGTGTTTTGCATCCTGCATAGATGGAATTACAATAGTCCAAATGGCTCAATACCAATGATTGCACTAGCTTGCGGAATACCTCCCTTGTGATTATGACATCACAATCTCAGTGAAACTCTTCAAACTAAAGGGGGAAGTTATCAATGTGGGCTACCATTAAGATGTGTTATTTTGCCACCAGCTCATGCTATTTTAGCACAGCTCCAGTTTTAAGCAATGAGACCTAGTTACTAATAACTGGGGTTAACAGTAAAACATCACATTTTAATGGTAGCTCACACGGATAACCTCCCCATTTGTCTTCTGATAGATGCATTTAAGGGAAATATATTGCCTTTCTGTGGTACAACCAAAGCGGTTTACATATAGAAATACTGAAACAGAAATAAATTAAAGGCAGATAAAGACTAAGGGGTCCTTTTACCGTGATGGCCATTGTCTCGACCTCGTTCTCTTCTCTTCCTGCTCACCTTCTAATTTCTGCACCTCAGTCCTTCCTATCTCAGATCATCACCTAATCACCCTCACACTTCATCACCCTCCCCCTCAACCTCGCCCAACTATAACCACTACCTTCAGGAATCTCCAAGCTGTCGACCCCCCTACCCTATCCTCTCACATCTCCAATCTCTTCCCGTCCATCTCGTCTTCTGAATCTGTCGACACGGCTGTCTCTACCTACAATGACATTCTCTCCACTGCTCTGGATACCCTAGCACCATCTGTCTCTCGCCCCACTAAGCGCATTAATCCTCAGCCCTGGTTAACCCCATGCATCCGTTACCTTCGCTCTTGCACCCGATCTGCTGAACGACTCTGGAGGAAATCTCGCACCCTGTCAGAATTCACCCATTACAAATTCATGCTATCCTCCTTCCAGTCCTCCCTATTCCTTGCCAAACAGGAATATTATTCTCAATTAACCAATTCTCTTGGCTCCAACCCTCGTCGCCTCTTCGCAACCCTCAACTCCCTACTTAAAGTGCCCTCCGCTCCCACACCCCCCTCACTCTCTCCTCAAACATTAGCTGACTACTTCCGCGATAAAGTGCAGAAGATAAACCTTGAATTCACCTCCAAGCCTTCTCCTCCCTGTGACTTCTTAACCCACTCCCTCAACCAACCTAACCTGTCCTCCTTCTCCTCCTTCCCTGAGATCACCGAAGAGGAAACTGCTCGCCTTCTTTCTTCCTCTAAATGCACCACCTGTTCCTCTGACCCCATTCCCACCAATCTGCTTACCAACATCTCTCCTACAGTTAACCCCTCAATCTGTCACATCCTCAACCTCTCTCTCTCCACTGCTACTGCCCCCGACACCTTCAAGCACGCTGTAGTCACTCCACTTCTTAAAAAACCATCACTTGACCCCACCTATCCCTCCAATTACCGCCCCATCTCCCTTCTACCCTTCCTCTCCAAATTACTTGAATGAGCTGTCCACAGCCGCTGCCTTGATTTCCTCTCCTCTCAGGCCATCCTTGATCCGCTTCAATCCGGCTTTCGCCCACTACACTCAACAGAAACAGCTCTCTCCAAAGTCTGCAATGACCTATTCCTTGCCAAATCCAAAGGTCACTACTCCATCCTTATCCTCCTCGACTTATCTGCCGCCTTCGACACCGTCAATCATAATTTACTTCTTGACACACTGTCCTCATTTGGATTCCAGGGCCCCGTCCTCTCCTGGTTCTCCTCGTATCTTTCCCAACGCACCTTCAGAGTATCTTCTAATGGCTCTTCTTCCACCCCCCCGTCCCGCTCTCTGTTGGAGTTCCCCAAGGATCTGTCCTTGGACCGCTTCTTTTCTCAATATACACCTCTTCCCTGGGCTCACTGATCTCATCACATGGTTTCCAGTACCATCTCTATGCCGATGACACCCAGCTCTACCTCTCCACTCCCGACATCACAGTCAAAACCCAGGCCAAAGTCTCGGCCTGCCTCTCAGATATCGCCGCCTGGATGTCCAACCGTCACCTGAAACTGAACATGGCAAAGACTAAGCTCCTTGTCTTCCCACCCAAACCCTCCTCTCCTCTTCCCCCACTCTCTGTCTCTGTTGACAACACCCTCATCCTCCCCGTCTCGTCAGCCCGCAATCTCGGAGTCATTTTCGACTCCTCCCTCTCCTTCTCTGCCCATATCCAGCAGACAGCTAAGACCTGTCGCTTCTTCCTCTATAATATTAGCAAAATCCGCCCATTCCTCTCTGAACAGACCACCCGAACCCTCGTCCACTCACTCGTTACCTCTCGTCTTGACTATTGCAACCTTCTCCTTGCTGGTCTCCCACTTAGCCACCTATCCCCCCTTCAATCTGTCCAAAATTCCGCTGCACGTCTTATCTACCGCGTGAACCGATACTCTCATATCACCCCTCTCCTCAAGTCGCTTCACTGGCTCCCGATTCACTACTGTATTCAGTTCAAGCTTCTCCTAATGACCTTCAAATGCACTCAATCTGCAGCCCCCCATTACCTCTCTACCCTCCTCTCCCCCTATGTCCCCACCCGTAACCTCCGCTCTCAGGACAAATCACTCCTATCTGTACCCTTCTCCACCACCGCTAACTCCAGACTCCGTCCCTTCTGCCTCGCATCACCCTATGCCTGGAACAGACTCCCCGAGCCCATACGCCATGCGCCCTCCCTGCCCATCTTTAAGTCCTTACTCAAAACCCATCTCTTCTCCCTTGCTTTTGGCGCCTAACCACCTTCCCCATTCATGATACACTGACTACATTGACTACATAGTTTGTTACCTTTAGATTGTAAGCTCTCTTGAGCAGGGATTGTCCTTCCCCATGTTTTAACTTGTACAGCGCTGCGTAACCCTAGTAGCGCTATAGAAATGCTAAGTAGTAGTAGTAGTAGTACTTTTACAAAGACGTGCTGAAAAATGGCTTGCAGTAGTGTAGGCGTGGGTTTTGGGCGCGTGCCAATCCATTTTTCAGCGCACCTGTAAAAAAGGCGTTTTTTAAAAACGAAAACGAATATGCGGCAAAATCAAAATTGCCGCATATACATTTTGGATCTGAGACCTTACCGCAAGCCATAGACCCAGTGGTAAAGAATCTGGGCGGCAGTGGCGTAGCCAGCCAGCCAATTTTGGGTGGGCCTCAGCCCAAAGTGGGTGGGCACAAAATTTTCTCTCTGCCCCGCCCCCTTCCTCCCCCTATTCTCCACCTCTCCCCCAGCACCTCCCAACTCAAAATAGAAACAGAAACACTTTAGCTCATGAGGAAAGTGACATCCGCTATGCATATTTCTCAAGCTATCATATTTCAGTTAAGATTCAAAATCAAATAAAATGCCTTTTCTACCTTTGTTGTCTGGTCATTTTCTTTTCCATCATGTTGATCCAGTTTCTCTTTTGAACTTTCCAATCTTTCTGCTATTTCTCCTTCAAGCAGCAGCTGTCCATTTGTCTTTTCCTCCTCTCTTGTTCCATTCCCTCACTTGCCTCTGACATATTGACCTTTCCATTTTAGCTCTTTCCTCTCTTTTATTTTTCTTTTCTTTTCTCTGTCCACCCAAATTTTATCCTAACCCCTTTTCCTTTGTTTTACTTTTCAGATACCTGTCAGATTTCCATTTCCTTTCCACACACTAGTTCTCCTATTCCCCATCTTTCTACTTCCCCAGCCATCCATTCCCTTCCATCTTCAATCCATTCCCCATTACCATATTTCTTTCCCCTGTAATCACCATCTTCCTCGTGTTTATTTCCTTGCCACCCCCTTGGCCTCTCCCACATGGTTCCACCTTTCCCAGTGTCTCTCTCCCTCCACCCTTCTAGCCCAGCATCTGCTCCCTCTCTTCTCCCCACCCTTCACCCCCTCCCAGCATCTTCCTGTCACTTCTCTCTTTTGTCTTGCCCCCCTCTCCTGTGATCCAGTGTGGCCAGGATTTACCCCACTCCTTCCCTGATGTCCAAACACACGTCCAGAACCTCTTCCTTCCCTTCAGCCCGCTCCCCTTTGTCTTCCTCATCTCCCCCCCCACACATCCAGAACCTCTCCCTTCCCCCACACACATCCAGAACCTCTCCCTTCCCTTCAGCCCGCTCCCCTTTGTCTTCCTAACCCCCCACACACGTCCAGAACCTCTCCCTTCCCCCACACACGTCCAGAACCTCCCCTTCAGCCCCCTCCCCTTGCAGGGCGAGCAGACCACTGTCTTCCTCACCCTCTCCCACCCCCGCCGCAGCGCTTGTATTCGACGCTATCGGCACTGCCTCCTCCACCTCACAGTCTCCGTCTTCCCCCCCCCCCCCCCTGTGGCAGCGCTTACAATTTGCTACCGGCGCTGCTTGACATCACAGACGCGGAGCCGACGACCTGCTCCAGGACCTTCCCTCTGCCGCGTGCGTTCTTCTGCCCTGCGTAAACAGGAAGTTGAATCAGTGCGGCAGAGGGAAGGCCACGCCCCCAGAGCAGGACGTTGCACCGCGTCTGTCAGCTGTCATGCAGTGCCGGTAGCAAATCACAAGCTGCCACAGGAGTAGGAGACAGACTCGGAGACTGTGAGGTGGAGGAGGCAGCGCTGATAGCGTTCAAGACATGCGCTATGGCGGGGGTGGGAGAGGGTGAGGAGACACGGTAACATCTGGGTGGGCCTGACTGAAAAACAGGCAGGCCTGGGCCCATCCAGGCCCACCCGTAGCTACGCCCCTGCTGGGCGGTAATGACCAACGCGCGTCAAATGGCACTTGTCGTGCATCTGAAAATAACAAATATTTTTCAGACGCGCATATTGGACGGGAGCCAAAAACGAAAGTACTGCAAGAGTCACACGGTAGTCGGGCGGTAACTCCATTTGGGCAGGCGTAGACGTTTACGCGGCTTACTAAAAGGGGCCCTGAATGGCCTATCCAATCTGCGAATCCATGCCATCTAATCTCCCTTCCTCTCCTGCATATATTATATGCAGATAACTGTAGCACATTGGCCCAGATATGTCAAATAGACTGATAAACCCATGCGCTGGTAGTAAAGTAGTCGTGGATGTGTACAATCATGTTTTTCACAAACTGGGAAGATCTTTAACAGAATCAGTTGAGCAGCACAAAATGTCAGTAATTACACTCAACTGACCCCAGACTGACTGCCCACTGGCAGCGAAGGCTTGTAGTTAAAAATCTATTCCTACATCTGTATTTACAAAGTACATACTGAATCCTTGAAGATATTCTGTGGAAGCCGAGTACGTGCAGCTGCCTGACTTGGAAGCCAGCCTTCGAAAGAGCCCGCAGGTTGCTCCTGACTTTGAAGTCCTCCTTTGATTCTCTGGACAAATGTCTTATTAAGAAAGTTTTTTGAATCTAAGTGAAGAATCACGGCTTTATTTCCCACACAGTGAGAGTCATGTTCTGCTCCACTGAAGGAAAACGATAGCAGTGCCAAAAGCGTTAAACAACTTATTCAATTTTCAAATTACTAACAAATGAATAACTATTCATCAAAACACCAGTAGTCTCAAGAAAAATGTCAGGAAGTATTTTTTCACAGAGAGAGTGGTGGATACTTGGAATGCCCTCCCGCGGGAGGTGGTGGAGATGAAAACGGTAACGGAATTCAAACATACGTGGGATAAACATAAAGGAATCCTGTTCAGAAGGAATGGATCCTCAGAAGCTTAGCCGAGATTGGGTGGCAGAGCCGGTAGTGGGAGGCAGGGCTCATGCTTGGGAGGCGGGGTTAGTGCTGGGCAGACTTCTACGGTCTGTGCCCTGAAAATGGCAGCTACAAATCAAGGTAAGATATACACAAAAAGTAGCACATATGAGTTTATCTTGTTGGGCAGACTGGATGGACCATGCAGGTCTTTTTCTGCCGTCATGTTCGGGAGATGGCCGGCCTTCTCCTAAAGCCGGCCAAATCGGTATAATGGAAAGCCGATTTTGGCCGGCTTCAACTGCTTTCTGTCACAGAGCCGGTGAAAGTTCAAGGTGGCATGTCGGCAGTATACCGAAGGCGGGACAGGAGCATGGTTAAGAGATGGCCGGCTTCGGCCGATAATGGAAAAAGAAAGCCAGCCCTGACGAGCATTTGGCCGACTTTACTTGGTCCCTTTTTGTTCACGACAAAGCCTCAAAAAGGTGCCCCAACTGACAAGATGACCACCGGAGGGAATGGGGGATGACCTCCCCTTACTCCCTCAGTGGTCACCAACCCCCTCCCACCCAAAATAAATATATAAAAAAATATTTTTGCCAGCCTGAAATGTCATACCCATCTCCATGACAGTAGTATGCAGGTCCCTGGAGCAGTTTTAGTGGGTGCAGTGCACTTCAGACAGGCGGACCCAGGCCCATCCCCCCCTACCTGTTACACTTGTGCTGGTAAATGGGAGCCTTCCAACCCCCCCCCAAAACCCACTGTACCCACATGTAGGTGCCCCCCTTCATCCTAAGGGCTATGGTAGTGGTGTACAGTTGTGGGTAGTGGGTTTTGGGGGGGGATTTGGGGGGCTCAGCACACAAGGTAAGGGAGCTATGTACCTGGGATCAATTTGTGAAGTCCGCTGCAGTGCCCCCTAGGGTGCCCGGTTGGTGTCCTGGCAACTATTATCCCAACTCTACAGATCTCACCGTGACCTCTCTAACCTCATCACTATTCCTCTACTTCCCTCCTCTTCTCTGCCCTTCTCTTGCGCCCTTTGTAATGCCCGCTCTATCTGCAACAAACTCCCATATGTTCATGACCTCTTTATCTCACGTCACCTCCATCTGCTCGCCATAACAGAAACCTGGCTCTGCCCTGATGACTCTGCTTCAGTCGCAGCCCTCTGCCATGGCGGTTATCTTTTTCACATATTCCTCGCCCTGCTGGCCGCGGGGGCGGTGTTAGATTACTTATCTCTCCCTCCTCCAGATTTCAATCCCTTCTTCCACCTCAATCTCATTGTTTTTCCTCCTTCGAAGTCCACTCTATCAGCCTTTTCTCTCCTCTGCCTCTTCGAATAGCTGTCATTTATCGTCCCCCTGATAAGTCCCTTTCATCCTTTCTCAGTGACTTTGATGCCTGGCTTGCCTTCTTCCATGATCCTTCCTCCCCCTCTCTCATCCTTGGTGACTTTAATATTCCTGCTAATGATCCTTCTAACTCTTATATTTCCAAGTTACTCGCTTTAACATCCTCCTTTAACCTCCAACTATGCTCCACCTCCCCCACTCATCAAAATGGTCACTGCCTTCATCTTATCTTCTCCTCCAACTGTTCACCCTCTAGTTTCCTTGCCTCTGATCTTCCCCTCGCTGATCACCATCTTATAACTTTCACACTTAAATATCCTCCCTCCCACTCCCGTCCTATCTTATCTAATTTATCTAGGAATCTTCATGGTATTGACCCTTCATCTCTATCCTCCCATGTTTCAAACCTCCTCTCGACTGTGGCATCATCCACGTCTGTCAACGAGGCTGTTTCTTCTTACAACAATATTCTATCTTCTGCCTTAGACACTCTTGCACCTTTGATGACCCGCCCTATAAGGCTTACAAAACCCCAACCTTGGCTGACTTCTAATATCCACTACCTACGTTCCTGTACCCGCTCCAATCTCGGGCCCTTGCTGATTTCTTACACTTTAAGTTCATGCTGACCTCCTTTCAATCTGCTCTTTTACGTGCCAAACAGGATTATTATATCCAACTGACTAATTCTCTTGGCTCTAACCCTCGACTTCTCTTCACCACATTGAACTCTCTCCTCAAGGTGCCCCCTCCCCCAACTCCCCCTTCATTATCTCCTCAGACCCTTGCTGAATTCTTTCACAACAAGGTTCAAAAGATTAACCTTGCATTCTCTACCTCGCCACCTCTCCCTCCACTAGTCCGTTCCCCTCTCTCTCCTTCCCCTCATTCCCTTTCCTCCTTTCCTGAAGTTACTATTGAGGAAACTACACTTCTCCTTTCTTCCTCAAAATGTATCACCTGTTCCTCTGATCCCATTCCCGCCCACCTTCTTAATGCCATCTCTCCTGCTCTTATTCCTTTTATCTGTCACATTCTCAACCTCTCACTTTCCACTGCAACTGTCCCTGCTGTCTTTAAACTTGCTGCGGTCACACCTCTCCTTAAGAAGCCTTCACTCGACCCTACTTGTCCCTATAATTACCAACCCATCTCCTTCCTTCCTTTTCTCTCCAAATTACTTGAGCGTGCTGTTCACCGTCACTGCCTTGATTTTCTCTCCTCACATGCTATTCTTGACCCACTACAATCTGGTTTTCACCCTCTCCACTCAACCGAAACTGCGCTTACTAAAGTCTCCAATGACCTATTACTGGCTAAATCCAGAGGTCAATATCCCATCCTCATTCTTCTTGATCTTTCCGCTGCTTTTGACACTGTCGATCACAGCATACTTCTCGATACCCTGTCCTCACTTGGATTCCAGGGCTCTGTCCTTTCCTGGTTCTCTTCCTACCTCTCCCTCTGCACCTTTAGTGTTCACTCTGGTGGATCCTCTTCTACTTCTACCCCTCTCTGCCTGTCGGCGTACCTCAGGGTTCTGTTCTTGGTCCCCTCCTCTTTTCTATCTACACTTCTTCCCTTGGTTCATTAATCTCATCCCATGGCTTTTCCTACCATCTCTATGCTGATGACTGCCAAATCTACCTTTCTACCCCTGATATCTCACCTTGCATCCAAACCAAAGTTTCAGCGTGCTTGTCTGACATTGCTGTCTGGATGTCTCAACGCCACCTGAAATTAAATATGACCAAACCGAGCTTCTCATTTCCCCCCTCCCAAACCCACCTCCTCGCTCTCCCCGTTTTCTATTTCTGTTGATGGCTCTCTCATTCTGTCTCCTCAGCTCGAAACCTTGGGGTTATCTTTGACTCTTCTCTCTCCTTCTCTGCTCATATCCAGCAGATCGCCAAGACCTGTTGTTTCTTTCTTTACAACATCCATAAAATCCACCCCTTTCTTTCTGAGCACTCTACCAAAACCCTCATCCACACCCTTGTCACCTCTCATTTGGACTACTGCAATCTGCTTCTTGCCTGCCTCCCACTTAGTCACCTCTCCCCTCTCCAGTCAGTTCAAAACTCTGCTGCCCGTCTCATCTTCCGCCAGGGTCGCTTTACTCATACTACCCCTCTCAAGTCTCTTCACTGGCTCCCTATCCATTTTCGCATCCTGTTCAAACTTCTTCTACTAACCTATAAATGTACTCACTCTGCTCCTCCCCAGTATCTTTCCACACTCGTCCTTCCCTACACCCTTTCCCGTGCACTCAGTTCCCTGGATAAATCCTTCTTATCTGTTCCCTTCTCCGCTACTGCCAACTCCAGACTTTGCTCCTTCTGTCTTGCTGCGCCCTATGCCTGGAATAGACTTCCTGAGCCCCTACGTCTTGCCCCATGCTTGACCATCTTTAAATCTAGATTGAAAGCCAACCTCTTTAACATTGCTTTTGACTTGTAACCACTTGTATCCACTCGCCTCCACCTACCCTCCTCTCCTCTTTCCTCTACACATTAATTAATTTGTTTGCTTTATTTTTTGTCTACTAGATTGTAAGCTCTTTGAGAAGGGACTGTCTTTCTTCTATGTTTGTGCAGCGCTGCATACACTTTGTAGCGCTATAGAAATGCTAAATAGTAGTAGTAGTAGTGAGGGGGACCAGTGCACTACAAATGCTGGCTCCTCCCATGACCAAATGCCTTGGATTTGGCCAGGTTTGAGATGGCTGCCATTAGTTTCCATTATCGGCGAAAACCAATGGCGGCCATCTCTAACGTTGGCGATCTAGGGCAGGCCAAATGTTGAGATTTGGCCGGCCCTGACCGTATTATCGAAACGAAAGATGGCCGGCCATCTTGTTTCGATAATACAGTTGGGTATTTCGCTTGACGCGGCCGGCATTAGAGATGGCCGCCCTTATAGATGGCCAGCCCCATTCGATTATGGCCCTCCACGTTACTATGTAACATGAAATTTAAAATGTAAATTTCTTTACAAGAAAATAAGCTTTGTATGATGAGTTGCTATTACCAATGAGCACGAGGAAGTATAAACAGATAACAAACAAGCAAGAAACGATAAACTCTTCTTAAACCACCATAATCTGAAAAGGCATATACTGCCATCTTCACTGGCAATAGTACATATTTTGAAAGGAATGTCTATTTCCAATTCATATATAAACTCTGTATTCGTATAATGTAAAATTAAGATACATATCCACTACGAAATGGGTAAGGTCACTTATTCTGTATTCTTCATCTTTTCAGATATGATAAAAAGGTAGTAAGGTTCATATAATAAGCTATTTTTGAGGTTTCTAAATGCAGATTTTATATTTTAAAAAATGTATTTCCCCTAAAGCACGCTATTCTAGAGAATTAATTTCTGAATTTAAATAGCGCAAGCTTCTTCTTATTATTATTATTTATTTATGGTTCATTTATACCCCACATTTTCCCACAAATGCAGGCACAATGTGGCTTACATGAATTACAAAAGTAGAGAAGTACAACACATGTACAGTAATTTGAATATTGTGATTAATTTTCTAACTGCTGGTAATTTTTACCCATTTTCAAAGTGAAGGGACACAGCATCTGCCAATTTGTGCAGGTAGAATTTTCTGTGAACTTTTTCTGAAAAATTCAAAAGTATGTGCATAACTGGATGTTCAGCCTTCATGCCAACCCACCCTCCCCAACTCCCACCCACCCATAGCACGTCTCTTCATTTACAGCCAAGTATTCTAATTAGGATAACAAGAAGGGCATTTTCATTATAGAGTTTTCATTACATTTCATTAATTTCTGAGAATCAAACATTAAATAAATCACATAGAGGGGCATAATCGAACGCGAACACCTATCTCCATGGGCGTCTATGTCCGAAAACGGGTATGTGAAGAGGCAGGACAGACCGTATTTTCGAAAAAATGGACGTTTTTCAGCTGGGCATTTGTTTTTTTTTAGCGATAATGGAAACTAAAAATGCCCAGCTCAAAAACGTCCTAATCCGAGCCATTTGATCATGGGAGGATCCACGATTCGTAGTACACTCGCCCCCGACATGCCAGGACACCAACTGGGCACCCTAAAGGTCAATGCGGTGGACTTCAGACAACGCTCCCACATGCATAGCTCCCTTACCACGGGTGCTGAGCTCCCAACCCCCCTCCCCCAAAACCCACTACCCACAAATGTACAACACTACCATAGCTCTTAGGGGTGAAGGGGGCACCTACATGTGGGTACAGTGGGTTTTGGAGACCTCCCATTTACCAGCACAAGTGTTACAGGTAGGGGGGGTGGGCCTGGGTCCACCTGGCTGAAGTGCACTGCAGTACCCACTAAAAGTGCTCCAGGGACCTGCATACACACAGGCCTCTAGGACTTGTTGCTGCTATATAACATTGGCACACCAGTTGACACCTGAAGACTAATCTCTCCGAAAACGTCCTTTATTGGAATAAGCACGCTTACTCACAGTTAACTGCAGATCAGAGGTTGTGCCCCACTGGCAACGAGTCTCCCTGGTACTGAGATTAGCAGTAGGTCAGAGCTGGCAGAATGGTGTACAATGCCCTCTTTCAGCCACATTCAAGGTAAGAACTAAGTTCTGTAATGTGGCTAACACGTGAAAGGGATCTAAAACTGGCTTACAAAAATGGCCACTACCTCATGGACTACCAGAAACAAAACATGGCACACTCTGACCCAGTAAGCAGGGGGAAAAGCACCATGGGAGTAGAGCCTACCAACTACCAACATCGTGAGCATTTGCCACAAGCTAGTGGAATCACGGAGCCCAATACCCTACACCCACCACAATGCATTGCTGATGTGACTCTGCAGTGCGCATAACAGAAAAGGTGTCACACTCACCCGAGAGCCACATCAGAACCAGGGAGAGGCTGTCACAGGATAGAACACATTCTGCTGTCATGGAGGTGGGTACGGCATTTGAGGCTGGCATAGAGGCTGGAAAAAAAGTTTTTAAAGTGGGTTTTTTTTGGTGGGAGGGGGTTAGTGACCACTGGGGGAGTCCGGGGAAGTCATCCCCGATTCCCTCCAGTGGTCATCTGCTCAGTTGGGGCACTTTTTGGGGACTTGTTCGTGAAAAAAAAAGGGTCCACAAAAGTGACCCAAAATCGCTGTAAAAACGCCTTTTTTTTCTATTATCAGCTAGACGCCCATCTCTCCTCGGCCGATAACCACACCCCAGTTCCACCTTCACCACGCCTCCGACACGCCCCCGTCAACTTTACCCGTTTCCGCAACGGATTGCAGTTGGAAACGCCCAAAATCGGCTTTCGATTATACCGATTTGGGCACCCACAGGAGAAAGACGCCCATCTCCCGATTTGGGTCGCAATATAGGCGTTTTTCTCTTTCGATTATAAGCAGGATAATATACTATATAATATTAAGGTTCTTTATATTAATCTGATATGCCTAGTACCTTAACAAGTTTTAATTAGTTAAACAACTCAATAATAGTAAGATGCAAACAGCAGTACAGCAGCGAGATGGATGCTATTCTGTCTTTTGCAATGAGAGTCACACTCACATGTATAATTATCTCCCAGTTGGCAAGAGGTTATATGTGTGTGCACAATGCAAAGAGCTCCTAGATCTCAGAGATCATGCTAGTTGATAATGCTTCCACACCCATTCCTCACCAATGACACGCCCCCTGCTGAAAATTTATTTTTACAAATCAATAGCATGTGATTACCACGCACTGACATGCAAATTACCGCAAAACGCTTTAACACGTGTTAGCGCTTAATGTGGTTTAGTAAAAGGGCTCCAAAGTGAACAATAAAATACAATCAAAATAAAGCATCACATAAGTAGAGTCTAATTCCTGACCCATTTTCAGACAAAAATTGTACGGTGCTTTAAAAAAAAAAAAAGTTTTAATCACTTCTCTCCCAAACAGTCCTCCGCTGACAGCATGCCTGGACATAATATTGAAAACCTTTGAGGCCAGAGGGATGTGCCTTCTGAGACTCTCCTTCAATGTCATTAATTATTGCTGTCAAGGGATAGGAAAGTGGCGTGGGAAATGGAAGCTACTGCAATAGCAGCAGACAATGCTCCCTAGTTCCCCCATGACTGAATGTGACATCTCTGCAGTGTGCCTGACACTTGAAGTGAGAGTGCAGCACTACCCTGTGAACCATGGAGTCAGCCCTCTATGGTGCTTTTTTTGCAAACCAGTTTTACTAGCAGCCATTTCACTTCCTGAGGTTATAAGAAATGAAACGACTGCTCCAAGAATGAGCATGTACACCGACTTGCAGATTTGTATGGGTTTTTTGGGGGCTCAATCATGGGAATGCACTGGTTTCGTTTAAGTGTCACGGTCAGTGACGTGCAGAATCACTTGTATGTCCAGAACCTATATCAATACATTCCAGAGGCACTAAAATCTCAGCTTTTAAAATGTTCCATCAGTCCCAAGAGCCAAGTCACTGAGGCACCTAAAATTAGGCAAAACAAAAAGAGCCAAAACAAAATCTTAAAGTAAACCACAAATAAGACGAAAAAAAGGCCAAACAAAATACAAGGGGCCCAATATTCAAAACTATTTAACTGGCCAGGAACGTCCAACTGCGGATATTCAGCAGGAGATAACTGGTTACCTCCCGCTGAATATCCAGGGTTAACAGCTAGCTGCTAACTGGTTATACTGTATGACATAGCTGATTAGGCGCAGATTTACAGTGCCAAACCTGCTATATTTAGCGGTTAAAATAGGCTGCATAAATAGCAGGCCTATCTTTAACCACTAAGCACTTAACCGGTTAAGCTGCCGCAGTCAATGAAACCAGATATTCAATGCCGGTTGCCAGAAGAGGCTCGGATTTATTTTAAGTTAGGCATTACAGTCTACAGGATGATTCAGGGAGGGGTCCCTTTTTATTTTTTTGAAGTGATGTCTATATTACTGGGCAGAAATTTAACAGCCCAATATTTGTTATCTTTTCCATCATTCAGGAATGTTAGGTATAAAAGAATTTTATCATCTTCTCTTCCTTACAGGGGCATAGCCAGACCTCGGCGGGAGGGGGGGGGCAGAGCCCAAGGTGGGGGGGGCACTGTTTAGCCACCTCCCCCTGCCGCCGACCCCCCCCCCCCCCGCAGCCACAACCGTAACTCCCCCCTGCTGCTGCCGCCACCGCCACCACTGCAAAAACCCTCCCCGTCGCCGCCAGGTGCCTTGTTTGCTGGCAGGGGTCCCCAACCCCCACCAGAAGAGTCTTCTTCAGCACCAGTCGACTCTGGCGCCTTTGCTGTGTGATGATCTGTTTCGAACTCCTGACGTCCTACACCATGCACATCCTGTATGTAGCCCCGTGCAGGACGTAAGGCATCAGAAACAGATTATCATACAACGAAGGCGCCAGAGTCGACCGGCGCTGAAGAAGAGTTGACCGGCGCTGAAGAAGACTCTTCGGCTGGCGGGGGTTGGGGACCCCCGCCAGCAAACAAGGTACTTGATGCGGCAGCGGGAGGCGGCGGTGGCTGGGGGGGGGTCAAATGTAGAGGGGGCCAGGGCTTAATCTGTGGGGGCCCATGTCCCCGAGGCCCCACATAGCTACGCCCCTGCTTCCTTATCAAGCTCCAGTTATTTTGGAATTCATTGGAGCTGAGGCAAGGTCCTGAATAGCTT
Source organism: Microcaecilia unicolor (assembly GCF_901765095.1). Taxonomy (NCBI): domain Eukaryota; kingdom Metazoa; phylum Chordata; class Amphibia; order Gymnophiona; family Siphonopidae; genus Microcaecilia; species Microcaecilia unicolor. Next base: position 262,927,657 of record NC_044033.1, on the reverse strand, counting down.
AAGCTCAGAAGGATGCTTAAGACCTTTTTGTTCAAGAAATTTGTAGTGGGATCCTTTAATTAAGTCTTTTTATTTTATGTTATTATGGTATATTGTATTATAGACTGAACATTGTGTTCATTTCTTATTTTGTAACCCTCAGTGAACTGTAATGGTATTAGCGGGCTACAAGTTCTGTATAAAATAACTAAAAATAAAATAAATAAATAAAATATCTGGGTCTAATGCCGGCAGCGGACAGCAAAAGCGTTTCATAACATGGAGCTATTGCTACTGCAATTATGCCATGCCAAACGCTGATGCTGTCTTAGCTGTACCATGCCACAAGCCGGGGACACAGCCACTATGCTATAGAGTCAGAGAGGCCATTCCATGCAAAGAGCTATGGGCAAGGAAGCTGTGGTTTGCAGGGGGCTAATGTCACAGAAGCTTGTCAGATGCACCATGCAGGAAGCCAGTGACAGCTGCTGTGACAGCTGTGCCATATTGGAAGTCAGTATCACCTATGTTGTGCCAACTGATCCATGAAGGGAGCTGAGCTGAAAAAACTGCCCTTTACGGGGTTGGAATCAACAAAACCATGCCATGCCGACAGTCCGTGCTGTTTCATCAAGCTGATGCTTTGAACCCATGCCACAGAAGAAACTAGCGCTCATAGACCAGAGCCATGCTGGAGGCTGTGTGCCGGAGGCTGGAAAACTAAAATCGCGTAATGAAGAAGGCAAAAGCTGCCAAAGCCTTACCATGCAGGCAGCAGACCCCAAAGGCACATATGCAAGGAAGTGTTGCCGAGGATGTAGTCCTACAACTGCCAATCCCTAATGCAACACTGCTGTGTTCTCCAGATAAACAAAGTCAAACATTATGGTCCAACCTGAACATCTGATCATACTCAACAAATTACTCAAATGTGCCACATGGACAAATAGGAGTTATTTAAGGCAGTAACCTCCCATCTGACCTAGAACATGCAGATGTCGAGAAAGGACCCTGCTACCAACAAGCTACCTCAGGTAACTGTAGGCATTGTAGACCCATGACAGAGCTGACTGCCCTGAAGAAAAAATTAAGTGCCAACAGTTTCATGAAGCAGGAATAAAAGACAGCAACTGCCATTATGGTATCATCAGCAAAACACCGAGACCAGCAGAGTCGGAGCCATCAAGATCACGGTCAACAAGCTGAGTCAGACTCAAAAGTAAGAAAAACAATAAAGGCACCGGGGCAAAGAACAATAAGCCAAAGCACAAACTGCGTCAACCGGAATCTCCTCTTGAGAAAGGTGCTGGCCGCTGGGAGAGGCCAAATATACGTTGTTACTGGCTAAAAGATGAATTCTGTCAAGAAGAAAGCCAGAAAGAAAAAGCCCCCCAGACGAAAAGATTCCCACCATTCTCTAGACCATTAAGAGTAAGGCTGCAATAAAAGAACCACTGGAGAGTTACGCAGAAACTGCATTACTTACGTCATATCCGAGAACTTTGTCTTACCCAAAAACATAGATGCTCGCTATAGAGATGCTTGACTCACTGCAAGATAGTTTAACCCCCCCCCCCCCCCAATACATGCAGCACTGAGAAGGAAGAGGGGGGAAGGACCCGGCTCCACCGAGTGTTACCCAGCTCCATCACACCAACAGCTAAACTGATCAGTATTCAACTCCCTGCTCTACTGCCACCCAGATATAATCTGGGCAAGGAGCTGGGTTTGAGCACCAAAGCAGAGCTGCAGGTCCGTCAACATCTGCTTGGGAGACAGGAGACAAAACAAAAATACTGAACTTCCTGTGGCTGCACGATACCCTTAAAGGGCAACTCACAAGGAACTTCTTTCTTTTTCTGTCTCCATCCGCTGGTTGACGGACACAACTACTCCCAATGGTCTGGACTGGTCTGGAATGGACGTGAAGGAAGGAGAAGTTTATTTTCAGTCCAACAAAGTGAGAAAAACAAGTAGACACACGTGAAGGGCAGACTACAGTAGAGTGCTCACGTCTGCATGCCACAAGGGCCCTTTCATTAGTAAGTGTGCACTTCTAAATGGCAGCAAAACAAATAGCGTGTAAATGCAAGGAAGGGGGCATTCACAAGGGCAGGGTGCCACTAACACACACAACTTACAGAGTACTGTACATTACTCATACTCTTGCGGCATTTGGACACCCGTAACTGTGGGTGCCTATATGTCAGGGGTGTCGATACCAGGTTACGTTAGTATTCTATAATGGAATCTGACTGCCCAGATGTTGCTACATAACAGGCCCACACTGTCCAGTATCCAGGTGCCAACAATACTCAAGACTGGTACTCAGCGGGTAACAGGGTAAAATTAGGACAACTTTCTTTCTATCCTAACAAGTTAACTCCCATCTCCACCTCTGCAATCTCCAATATACAAAGTATAAACACTGACCGCTGCCTGCCACAAAGCCAGAGCCTAAACAAACCACCAACAGTGGAGTATTTAAAGACATATAGAGGTGGTACACGGTAGGAACAGAGAATTTTGAAAATTCACCTTTGCACAGATACAGATTAAAAATTTAGTGCAGCGTCCGTGAACCAATATCAATTTTGGCGCTGTATTTACAACTTGGGAATTAAGTGAAGACCAGTAGATCCGTTCACATCCTATCTAAGCTAAGTAGTTTTAATACTTGTTTACATATTGTTTGAATAGTTTGCTACTAGACGACAATATCTGGCTGGAGGAAGGGTGTGCGATGATGTGAGCAATGTGTGTATATGCTTCTCAATTCTTTGGGTCACAGTAACACACCAAAAAAACTGAGTACAAAATTATTTTTTATTTTCATTATTTTTTACATTTTTTTAGTTTGCACAAATTTATATATTTTTAAGTATATTGTTTTGAATTATGGTTTCTGAATATATTCATAATCTTATATATATAAATCAGTATACTTAGAAAAATAGAGGAGGAATAGAAAAAAACTCAAGGAAAATGAATGTTGCCTCTGCAATACTGTGAAATTTTGTCCTGGAAGCATGGTCCAGTAAATCAATGGAAGCATCACAAAATTCACATGGGAGTCATGTTGTGGATTCTGAATTGCATGTGTGACTAGGATACCTTTATGAGATCCTAACTGTTAAAAGTGACTCATCAGATCCTGTGCTCCTACAGTTTCCTGCTGTTCAGTGCTTTAAATAGAAAGGGAAACGACTGGAGCTGCCTGGGGCAGCATCAATGTTTCCTTACGCAAATTTTAAAAAAAAATAGACTTCCTGTAACGACTTAAAACAAAATACTAGGAGCCATTATGTGTGTGTAAGTGTGACCATATAAACTCACACGTACCTCAGCCCCTCCCTCTAAGCAAGGCTTCCTCAGGAAATCCTTACTGCTCCAAAAAGTTGGCCACCTCTGGCTGAAAGATGTCAACTGCATTTTGCTTTCAATTCAGACCTCGGCCATTAGGCCAGACCATATTAAAATGCAATTTTGCTCTGGTGGAAAAGTGATCGATTTTCCAACCATAATTTACTATTTGTATTCCTGGTAAGCAACTCTTAAACATGACATGCTACAAAATCTGAGCAAACATTTAAATAACAGTGAGACGGTGGTATGCTAATACGTTTTTGCATCATTCTGTAATAAAAAACAAATCTCAATTTCAACTACTGTTTGCTGAGTACATCTCATTTTTTCTAATGCTATGTGACCAATACATTTGCATGTCTTAGCTGAAGGTAACAGATGTCTCTCTGCCACTTTAGCTCCCTCTTGTCTGTGCTTTTTAGCTGGAGAATTCTTTATAATAGTAGCCAAAATACAACTTAAACATTAACCTCATGATATTCAGCCTGCGGAGGTCAGCATGTTTTAAACACTGGCTGCTACAGGCTTTTTATACCCAGGGCTGCTGAGAGAGTGGGCCAGCCCCCCCCCCCCCCCCCGAGGTCATCGTCGTCGCCTCCCCCCTCCACCACCATGCTGGGCCCCCTGAATTCAAATCATAGCGCCTCGCCTCGACCTCGCTCCGTGTGAAAGAAGCGCAGCAGCGGCAGTCTGCAGATCGCCTCCCTTTGGGCCTTTCCTTCCTGTGTCCCGCCCTCGTGCAAGTTACGTCAGATGAGGGCGGGACCCAGGGAAGGAAGGCCCAAAGGGAGGCGATCTGCAGACTGCCGCTGCTGCTGCGCTTTCACACGGAGCGAGGTGGTGAGGAGCTGTGATTTGAATGGAGGGGGCCCGGCCCGGTGGTGGACGATTGACGGAGCTGAGGGCAGGTGGGTGGGACTGTGGCGCCAAGCCTGGGGAATTTTGTCCCCCCTGTCCCCCCTCTCGGCGGCCCTGTTTATACCCCAATATTCAGATACAAGCTGGTGCTGGATATCTAGGTAGAGGCTGGACAGTGCTAATTATATAATAACATAGTAAATGACGACAGACCTGTATGATCCATCCAGTCTGCCCAACAAAATAAACTCATTTTACATGGTATGTGATACTTTATATGTATACCCGAGTTCTTGCCATTCTCAGGGCACAGACTGTAGAAGTCTGCCCAGCACTCCTCTTGTAGTAAAAGTTCTGAAACTAATGTCGAAGTTCCTTAAAATTTACACTCTAGCCCATCCATATCTATTCAAAACTGGAAATTTATTATGGGGCTCATTTTCAAAAGAGGAAAAATGCCCAAAAGGTGTCATAAAGCACTATTTGGATGAATTTCTTCTCAAAACATCCAAATCAGTATTTTCGAAACCTGTTTTACAAATGTCTATCTATGCAATTCATCTGCAGTGCGTACAAATCACAAGGGGGAATGTCGTGGATTTGTTTGGATTGTGCACCCATTCCTACTGCACGGTCTTTTAAAAGACCATCAGTTATTGTCGCTGTTCTGTTCCATTTATTGGAAGACTCCTAAGGCAGGCACACAGTGCCAAAAGACGGTGCTGTGCCGGTCATTTATAAGACAGCAACACGAGATGTGTTTTTTTATGCAACTTGTATAAATTGCATGTGTGCCCAGAGCTGAACACAAAAAAGTCTATCAGCACCCAGAGGTTGCAAGCATATACACCTACACATGTGCTGGAATGCTATTCCATGCGTAAATATTGTTATTGCAAAATTGTATGCTCAGGATAGCATTCTATCACAAGAGAAGGGACAAGGACACAAAAGCAAGTGACCATAAGCAGGGTAAATGGGCATGCACAAAAGTATATAATGTATTCAGGAACCCCTTCTGGTGGAAAATTACATATTCTAGGAGCAGTTTTATAACAGATTAACTCAGTGGTTCCCAAATTTTCTCGGTTCACAGTGTTCTTCGTGTTTAAATAATGCTTTTCACAGCACCTCTAGGCCATACATTTGCTCTCAGGTCTTCTTCCCCTCCTCCAGCTATGGTGATGATGATAAAGACAGCGGAATGGAGTCTACCAAGCTCCGCCAGCTGTAGCAGTCTGCTGCTCGGGCCCCGCACTCCATGTTGCCTGGGTTCACTGAGCATGCGCGGGAATAACAGTAATGGCGGCTGAAGCACGCCACCAACTTCCTAGAGCAGTATGGAGTTCGGTGATTGGGCGTCTCCGCCAGCCATTCCATGGGTGCCACAATTTTGATTGCAATCTTAAAATATGCTGTGGCACCCTTGTGAGTTTGCTGCGGTGCCCTGGGCACCGCACAGCAGTCTGGCAACCACTGGGTTAATTAATTCATGCATCAGGTATGCAGGTACTTAGAACTAGTTTTTTAAGGGAAAGCACATCTTCCCTTTGAAAATTACCTTCCACACAAAACACCTGCTATTTAATATGCAAAAATTCATGATTTTAAAGTGCTAACCCCTCCTCATTCCTAATCCTAGGAATCCCTGCATTGAGGGTGGCTAAATTAATGCGCATAAGTTTAAATGCATACAGTCTGGGCAATTTTCAAAAACGATATTTGTGTGCATACGACCCTGTTTTATACATAGAACTGCACTTAAAGGTCCCCCATATGTTTAGCTGAAGGAAATAAGCAAATGCAAGTATACAGCCTCCCAGAAGCATTTCATGTTCAGTGCTTGCTTAAAATAAAAACCAGTGTGCATATGCTTCTGAACAAAAGGGACTATTATTGGATATACAGTTATGCTAATTAAGAAAAGCTGCTAGACAGAGAAGTCGTCTTGGGGTAGGATTTTTCTTCTTTAGTAGAGGTTTTATTTTTGGCATCCATCTCTTGAAAACATTTTATGGTGGTATGACATGTAACTAAAAAGCAAATAAATGTCATAAAAAACACATGAATCCTGGGGGCCTGGATTTTCCCCACAAGGAGTCTCCACTCGGTAGAACAATCAATTCAGTTTCCTCTCAAAGACTGAGCACATGGTCCTTTTAAATATGGCTTAAGGAAAGAGCAAAATTAGAGTGGAGGAGTGGCCTAGTGGTTAGGGTGGTGGACTTTGGTCCTGAGGAACTGAGTTCGATTCCCACTTCAGGCACAGGCAGCTTCTTGTGACTCTGGGCAAGTCACTTAACCCTCCACTACCCCATATAAGCCGCATTGAACCTGCCATGAATGGGAAAGCGCGGGGTACAAATGTAACAAAAAAAAAAAATATCCAAAAATATGTGGGATCAGTCAAAGATAGAACCCAGAAGGGAAACTGTGTCTTGACTGAAAATCACCAAAAGAATAAAAATCCAAATCTTGAAAGCGCTTCAAGCTGCAGTTAATAACAAGGGAAACCGTAGGCTGGCTGAGGGCAATGCACTGTTCTTATATACTTGAAACAAATGATCCCTTGAAATCCCCTTTTCCCTCTAGATTCACAGCAGAAGGAATAACAAATATCAGACACGCACAAGGCATTTCACCAAGGGGAAGTATCTCATGCAGGGTGGAGATGTTTGCAAATTCCTGTTCGATTCTGTTTCCTCACATTCTTTGTGTGTATTTTTTAAACAGCTTAGTTTCACTATAGGTCAGCAGGAATTCTCTGGGCTCTCCGAAGGGGCATTCCGACCAAGCCACAAACTTATTAATGCCAAGGAGTCTTAGATTACTGCTTGTGATTCAAAAGCCCTACGGCATAAATTCACAACTAATCTAAGCTATGGACTGCTTGACTCTGAACAAGACACTCTGGGCTTATTGACTTCTATTTGTGGAATTAAAACATGCAATGCAATAGCAGCTAAAGATCGTACAGTCCATTCAGTTTGCCCATCCTCACCTGCTGCTCTGCTCACCTCAAATCTTATGTTTGTGTTTTGAGTATACGCTAAAATCCTCCTTTTTTTCTACAAGGTGGTTTTCTCCTGCCAGTGAGCTAACTGGACAGCCCCATGGATTTAGAGACTGGCTTCCATTCTGAAGTGTCTAATACACTATGGGCCAGAGTCTGTAAATGGTGTCCACAATGAGGCGCTGTTAAGATCCGTTCTAAGTGCTTACCCCCGGATTCTATATATGGCGCCTGAAAATCTGCACAGAAACCAAAGCGTATTCTATAACAATGCACATAATTTAATTGGTTAACTAGCTAATCAGCACTGTTAATTGGAAGTTAACAAGCAATTTGCACTAACTGGCATTAAGATTAAGATTAAAATTTAACTCGCTAAGTGTATTCTATAATGTGGTGTACCTAAATTCTAATTTGCCTAGTTGAAAAGGGGGCGCGGCCTTGGGCAGCGCGTGGGCATTTCAAAATCTTAGGGGTCCTTTTACTAAGCCATGGCAAAAAGCGGTCTGCAGTAATGTATGTGCATGTTTTTGGCATGCGCCAGGCCATTTTTACCGTGTCTGGGAAAAAGGGGATTTTTTTCAATGGGGCGGGAAAAGGGCCTGCAGTAAAACTGGAACCAGCGTGCGCCTTTTTACAGCCTGAGCCCTTAATGGCGCCCATTAATCTAGTGGTAAGGGCTCACGCGCTGCACGTGCGGTGATCGGTCAGCATGCGCCAACTGCTGATTAACGCCGGAAATGCCACGCAAAAGTAGAAAATAAAAAAAATAATTTGTCCTGGTGTTATGGGAGCACGCCAAATCTGAAATTATTGCCAGGGGGTGTGCTAGCCTGGTGGTAGTCTCATTTTGGCGCATGCTGAATGCACGTAGAGCCTACCGCACCTTTATGAAAGGGCCCCTTTGTGCATTATTATAGAATACACCTAATCTGTGCCTAATTTAGGCATCGGGATTTAAAACAAATAATACGTGGCCTAAATAGAAGTGAACAACAACAAGTGAAGAGTCCATTATAAATGCTTAATCAAATAATCAACACGATGTATTTAAAATTCCAATCTTCCTTTATTTTCAAGCATGCTCTTCTTTTTATGTAACAAACAATTGTTGAGCACTTAGCTATGGCTCGACGGTGGAAAACCCGTTTCACTTTCTTATAATATCTTGTTAGATATTATAAGAAAGTCGATGCACGTCTCCTGATGAATCACTTAAAGTGAAACGGGTTTGGCCACCGTCGAGCCATAGCTAAGTGCTCAACAATTGTTTGTTACATAAAAAGAAGAGCATGCTTGAAAATAAAGGAAGATTGGAATTTTAAATACATCGTGTTGATTATTTGATTAAGCTTTATACTGACTCTTCACCTGTTGTTGTCTGAGTTAGAGCCACAGTAGCCTTCCTCTTTATGCTGCTACTAAATGGAAGTGACAAATCTAGTCGCATGGTGAGCTGCTCAACGTATTCTATATACTGTGCAGAAACTTAAGTCTATTCTATAAAATTTAGGCGTACTTTAGAGAATACGCCTATGCGTAATTTTTCTGCACAGATTTTTCATGCGCCATTATACAGAATCTAGCCCCAAATGTGGATTCCTGCGCCCAAATTTAAACCTGCTGAAACCTGGTGTAAATGCTGGCGCACAAGTAATGGCAGTTGGGCGTGCAAATGACCCTATCCTATAATACTGCGTCTAAAATTTTCTGACCCTCCCCTGGCCATGCCCCCTTTTGAGTTGCACACTATCCCCCCAATATTCAGCGCTATTTAACCAGCAAGAAACAGCTCCTGGCTGGTTAAATGGCATTTAACAGGCTATCCGTGAATACTCAGTGCATCACCGGCTAAGTTTGGCGGCCAAATCAGGCAGCCGAAATAGCAGGCCTATCTTTGGCCAGTTTAAACTTAATCACCAGTGCTGACCATTGACTTCCACTGAAGTCTTGCAAGGGCACTGCTGGAACTCTCAGCAAGCATGTAAAAAAAGCACAGAAGAGAGGATCAGTGTCTCGGTACCAGGTAGGAAAGAGTGAGAATCTTTCCTGCCCCGAAGAAGCCATTAGACCACCAGGCTGCCTCAAGCTATGTCCCAGGACGGCACCCAGGGACAGAGGGGAGGTAAAAGGGTGAGTGTTTCTCCTTTCTCGTGCCACCGCCATCGCCGTACACTCAAACCAAACAGAGTGATCCTATGAGCTGCTGCATCCACATTGTCATTCTTTGTTGGTGGCATTTTTATTTAATCATCCTTATATTTTTAAACATGCCGGCTTGTGCAGCATACGGATCTACACAGAGGAAGTATAATGACGGAATAACTTCCATAGGTAGAGTAGTAATTTGTTATAAATCGTAATCAGTGTGTTAATTGGAGGGGCTGATTATAGGGACACCCTAGCATGTGTTATATTCATGCAGAGATTTTTTTTCTCCTGGTAAAGGACCACTAAAACAGACAACATGTTATGAAAATCAAGTGCTCAACATTCAGAGTTTCTATTTATCAATTTACTTATTTGTGACATTTATATCCCATATTAAACATGAATTAAGTTGAAACCTGGGAGCATTTAAAATCTTTTTTTTTTCCCTGTGCCTACATTAAAAGAAAAAGATGGCATGTGGGAACTTGCTCCTTTTGTTTTATGAATTGCAGTGGTATATTATAAAAATGCACTTGCCTTTTTAATTACTACTTTTTCACAGAAAGGTACTGAATAATTAGAAAAGGGCTTCCTTTATGCAGAAGTTTTGTCCAGCATCAGTCTAAATGTGGCAACATTGTCCAGTTCAGGAAGTTAATTATGTTCAGTAGAAAATAAATCTGTTTCCTCAGGCTGCTTGCTATGTGAATACTGCATCAAATATTACATATTAAAGGCATTTGCTTTAAACTTTGTTTTAATTCATTTATCCAGTCCTTATATGTACATGGTTTTGCTTTTTAATCCCAAAGCTGAACCCTGAGGGTGGTTGAACAATTAGGTATAAACTGTGTTGTTTCTGACTTTACTTGTTTTGGAATTTGGACAGCTTTGGGTCCTGTGCTGATCTGTACATCTGCTGTCTTAGAGTACAGAAGACAATATTTCTACTACTATTTTTACTGCTTATAGAATCTGGCTTTCTTGGGGGGGGGGGGGCAAGGTGACTGCAGCACGGCAAGGGCTTGGCAGGCTGGGGGCTGGGAGCTCGGATGATTACTTGCGGCAGGGACGGGTTAGATTCCCCACCAGGACAGACGAGGACGGGTTACATTCCTGCAGGGATAGGTTGGATTTTTGTCCCCGTGCAACTCTCTAGTGCTTTATAAAGATTTGCTCTTTTCCCATCCAGCTGCAAGTGTCTATTTGGTTCCTCCCTATTTTATGATCTATACGTAGGGGTTCCTTTTCCTTTTTGGTTTTGTTGAGGTGTTTATACAGCAGCATAATTTTTGCCTTTGATTGTTATTAATGGAATTGGACCAGGTTCCGACATCATTTTTTGGATTTGCAGGTTTTTTGATAGAGTTGAGTTGTGTAGTTTTGTTTATGGATACCTGTAAGTTCAAATAGTGTGGATAAGATACATTTACCTTGTTTTTATATTAGTTATATGTTTTACATATTTCTTTTTTGACAGGTGTCATTTTATCATATAGTAGGGTTATGCTGTAGTTGTATGACTGGGAGAAAACCCTCTCCATTTGTGAGGGTAAGAGATAGTTCAAGCTGTATTACCTTATTTTGATGTGCTTTTTTAATAGGGGAATTTAATGTATTTTTGTTCCCCTCCCCTTTTTTCATTCCTTCAGTAGGTTCCTTCACCCATGACACCTATGTATGTGGCTGTCCTGACTGAGCGTCAATCATACATGAAATTAGACCCCTGAGGCAGGCGGTTGCTAAAACATGTTGAGCACATGATCTGTGGATAGACAATATAAAAGTTAGAATTCAATGGGGTTTTTTTTAATGTTGATGCTATGTGTTTATATGTACATAATAACATAAGTATTGCCATACTGGGACAGAACGAAGGTCCATCAAGCCCAGTGTCCTGTTTCCAACAGTGGCCAATCCAAGTTACAGGTACCTGGCAAGATCCTAAAAAAATACAATACATTTTATGCTACTTATCTTAGAAATAAGCAGTGGATTTTCCCCAAGTCCATCTTAATAATGGCTTATGGACTTTTCTTTTAGGAAGCTATCCAAACCTTTTTCAAACCCCGCTAAGCTAGCTGCTTTTACTACATTCTCAGGCAAAGAATTCCAGAGTTTAATCACACATTGCATGAAGAAATATTTTCTCCAATTTGTTTTATTTACTACTTTGTAGCTTCATTGCATGCCCCCTAGTCCTAGTATTTTTGGAAAGAGTAAACAAGCGATTCACGTCTACCCATTCCACTCCACTCACTATTTTATAGACCTCTATAATATCTCTCCTTAGCCGTCTTTTCTCCAAGCTGAAGAGCCCTAGATGCTTCAGCCTTTCCTCATAGGGAAGTCATCCCATCCCCTTTATCATTCTTGTTGCCCCTCTCTGTACCTTTTCTAATTCCACTATATCTTTTTTGAGATGAAGTGACCAGAATTGCACACAATATTCGAGGTGCAAATTTTATGATTGATTTTGACTTAATCTGTTTTATCTCTACCCTGTATTTTATCATTTTGATTATTTATTGGTATTGCCAATTATCCCTTTGCTCCTTCATTTTGCATATAACTTATTTGCAAGGGGGTGAGCCTTTGCGTTTTCTTGCCTATTTTTTTTTCTTGTTGGAATATGTAAGGAATGTAATAGACCTGTAGAGGTCTTTTTACTAAGCTGCAGTTAACACTAACGCATGCTTAACCCAGCAAAAAATGCTTTACCACGGGGTCCACTCAGGCATCCCGCAGTCGTTTTAGGATCAGCATGCACTACCCAAAAACTAAAAAGTTTATTTTTTACTGCTGAGGGCAGGTCTGGGTTTCCCGAACAAAAGATCTTTGCCGACCCGTCCGGCTGCTTCAGGGGATCACAAACTCAACTAGTTTTGTCAGGAAGGTTCTGCAGTCCATGTTTGTTGACGTTTGAAGGCACTTTTTGATGAATATATTTATGGACGTTAGCAGATAAGTGAGGTTTTATTTCAGCCTTTGGGTGCTTGTCCAATGCACCTTGATTTGTTGTTCTATCAGCATTGCTTGAATTAGGATTGGAGTTTTTTTTTTCTGCCAATGACTGGGCTTATGACAGGAGTCAGGGTGAATATTGCTGTCACTTAAGTCTAAAGATTTTTTCTCCAATTCTTTGTTGGATTTTGCAGCATGGGTAGTGAACAAGACACATTCCCCCCGAAATTCAAAGCTATTTAACCATCCAGGAACGGCTCCTGGCCGGTTAAATAGTGCTTAGCCAGCTAAAAGCTAATATTCTGCACGAGATAGCCAGTTATATAGTGCTTAGCACATAGCAGCTAAGTGGGTATATCACGCGATATAGATGGCTATCTGCAAATATTCAAGTCCTGGCTGGTTAAGTTTAGCGAGCAAATTGAACTGCACAAACAGCAGTCTTATCTTTGCCCGCGATAAACTTAACCAGCCAGTGCTGAATATTCACATAGCCGGTTAAGTAAGAGCCGGCCCAAAAAATCCCGGATATTCGATGCCAGTCACCGGAAAGGGCCCGGCACTGAATAGCCGGGGTCAGCACTGTCTGCTGCTGGCTCAATATCGGGGGGATTGTGACCAATTTGTAGCAACAGGTTGAAACATTTTCTATCCCATCCCCTGACTTGTGGCTCCCAAAGAGATCCATTTTGCCTCCCCCCCCCCCCCCCATTCATAGGATCACTGATCCAGATGTTTGGGATCAGTGTCCACATATATGCAGATAGAAACATAGAAACATGACGATAGATAAAGGCCAAATGGCCCATCCAGTCTACCCATCCTCTATAACCCCTAACTCTTCCTTTTTCTAAGGGATACCACGTGCTTAAACCAACGCTTTCTTAAATTCTGACACAGTCCTCGACTCCACAACCTCCACCGGGAGACCATTCCACACTTCCACCACCCTTTCTGTGAAATAATACTTTTTAGATTACTCCTAAGCCTATTCCCTCTTAACTTCATTGTATGCCCCCTTGTTCCAGAGTTTTCCTTCAGTTGAAAAAGGCTCACTTCCTGTACATTAATGCCCTTGAGATATTTACATGTCTCTATCATATCTCCTCTCTTTCAGCATATACATGTTGAAGTTCATAAGCCTGTCCCTATATTTTTTGTGTTCAAGACCGCTTACTAATTTTGTAGAATTAGTAGAATCCCAAGACTGTGTTAATCATCTTAACAAGACAGCTGAGGAAAACATATGGCCTTTCAGTTTTTTTTCTCTTTTCTTTCAACAGTTACAAAAGCGCCTACAACTGAAGTATGGCTAGGAAAATTCAAGTCAACAAAAGCTGTTGCTCACATTACAGTTTCTGCCTCTATCTAGACATACTAGACTGCATGATCCAAGAGGAAGGACTAGTTCTGTGTTCAAGATGACTGCAGGCTGAATTTCTCATGAAGCAAGAGGAGGAACAGAGATTTAGTGGCAAGGCTGAGAAGCATCCATGACAATAAGATATATACTGATGAAATGCTTCTTGAGGTATCATTTGTCTCTATAACTGGTGGGCACCCAAATTCGCGTGAGCTGGGCAAATTTAACCAGGTAAAAATAGGCTGGCTTTGAGGGCATTCCCTGGGTGGGCTTAAGACTGAGTTGAACAGTCTTAAATCTAGCAGGTCGAACTTTGACTTGAGAGAGGAACCCTTTTACTAAGCTGCGTAGGCGCGTACGTGCGAACTATGCACGTCAGTTTTGAACTACCGCCCGGCTGGCTACCGCATGGCTCGGGCGGTAATTTAATTTTTTACACGCGACCACTAAGCGTGCTGGAAATTTTCCAGAGCGCGGTGCTAACCAGGCAGTAATCTGTATTGTACACGCATAGATCATTACCACTCCGTTAACTTGTGAGACCTTACCGCTAGGTCAATGGGTGGCGGTAAGGTCTCAGGCCCAAAATGGATACGCGCCAATTTGTATTTTGCCACACGTCCATTTTCGGCCAAAAAAAGGGCCTTTTTTGCAGGTGCGCTGAAAAATGGGCCTGCACATCTACACCAGCGCAGGCCACTTTTCAGCGCACCTTAGTAAAAGGACCCCAGATTGAGGTCAATTTTCAGCTAAAACCTTGCCAGTTTGAACTGGCCAAAAATTCACTTGAAAATGCCTGGGGCAGCTAACAGCACTGCCTGCAGCTGACTCAGTATCGGGAGGGGGGGGGGAATAAAACCCATCTTGGGACCCCTGAGAACTACCAGGAGAGTGGTTAGAGCAGTGGCCTGATATCCAGGAAAGCCCAGTTCAATGCAGCTCCTTGTAATCTTGGGCAAGTCATTTAAACTTTCCACAGTATCAGGTACAAACTTAGGGGCCCTTTTAATAAAGTTTAGTGCATGCTAATAGCCATTATCATGTGCTAAATGCTGTGCACTCTATTTTATATCTATGGGCCATGTGGTACTTAGCACACGCTAATCTCGGTTAGTGCGCGCTAAGCTTTAGCAAAAGGGCCCCTTAGATTGTGAGCCTTCCGGGGACAGGGAAATACCTAGTGTACCTGAGCTACTGAAAAAAAGATTTATTATTATTTATTGCATTTGTATCCCACATTTTCCCACCTATTTGCGGATTCAGTGTGGCTTACAGCTAAATCCAAATAAAAATACCAGGCTACATAAGCAACAACTGGGTTTTCTGCCGTGCCGAAATATGTTTGCGTATCATCTTATTTTCCTTGGTTTTGTTTGTAATTATTACCTTTAAAGTGGACTAATATGGCAACCGCTGTACTTTAGTCACATGCATTTGGGAAGAATGGTAAATTAAAAGTGATCCTAACCAGTCAGGTCTACAATCAGCCATAGGGGTCCTTTTACTAAGGTGCGCTAACAAATTTAGGGCCCTGTTTACTAAGGCGGGTTAGCGTTTTTAAGGCGCCTATACTTAGCAAGCGCGCGCTAACCATGTAGGCACCTATAGGGATATTGTAGGTACGTACATGGTTAATGCACGTTAAAAATGTTAAGCGCCTACAATGCTGCTTAGTAAACTGGGCCCTTAGCGCGTGCTTAACACAAGACTACCTCTACTTCAGGAAGCAGGTGAAAGCTTGGCTCTTCAACCAAGCCTTTAACGGAAGAAGTAACTAACTTGTTAGTCTCACTCACACAGACAAGGATTGACTCGGGCTGCACATACTGCAGCGGGACATGTTTATCCACTCCTACCCTAACTGAGATAATATTTAACCATCTCTCTGACCTCACGTGCAACTTCCTTCAAATCAATCACCTTACTTTCTAATTCTTCCTACTTTCTTACTCATCTATACGTTACAACTTTGCCTTACCCTTCACTATCAATTATAATTGGACCACCTTATTTGGAATAGCTTATGCAAAAGTCCCGCCATTGCATCCATAACTACTGAACTGTAACTATCTTAACGACATCATCAACTCTGTTACCCCTTCCCCTTCTCTGTAATTACTCACTGATCTCTCCTACTTCCATGTACTTGATTGTTTGTGCCGGATTGCTATATGCCTTTTCAGACTGATGTAAGCCACATTGGGCCTGCCCGTGGTGGGAAAATGTGGGATATAAATGCTATAAATAAATAAAATAAATAAATAATGTTCTAGTACATATTGTGTTGTCATTGCAAGTAGTACACCATGCCATACTTTGCATTGTTGTTCAAATATATTTACTGCTCTAATTGCCCACTGCTCATGTTTGATCTATTCTTACTGTACACTGCCTTGAGTGAATTCCTTAAAAAAGGCGGTAAATAAATCCTAATGAACAAATTAAATAAATAAATAAATAAGAAGACACCCATAGGAATATACCGATTTATTGGTTCCAAACTTTCTATATCGCTTTAACTGTCTAGCAGGGCAAAGCGGTTTACAATCCAATCTAATATAATGGAAATCTTATCATTAGCGCAACTTAGTAAAAGGATCCCATAATGAATATGAAAGCGATTTGGAAACAGTGGGGCACTGATGTACACAAATGAAATGTTATGAATATGCCTGAGCCATATTACTGATATCGTATAAACCAGACTAATTAGATGTACCTCCTGGGCAGGGTTGGCAGCCAGTGAATCAGCACACACTGCTGAACTAATTCAGACACTATAATTATCTTCCCGCTTACAGATCATTTTTATCATATAATTAGCTTGACAAATTCCTAGAAATTACACTTTAGTGTTTGCCAAGATGCTAACCCCAAACAACTTGCATGTGGTTCACAGGCTAAAACGCTACTGCGATCACTCCAGCTCAGCATAGTCCATGGTGTGATAACCATGTAACCAAAAAAACTAGGATTTGGGTTAAAAAAAAAAAAGTGCCCTGTTAACCCATCCAAAATCCCCTGCAGGCGGAATGAAATAGATTTTGAGTGCTGATCAAATTGAATTTGTCATTTCTTCCTTTTCACCCAGGCATGAGCTCTATCAATGATACAATACAACTCTGCAGCATCACAACAAGCATTTAAGGATCTAATTGACTGATACTTTTGTTGTATGAAATGATTTGTGTCGCTCTGTTTGTTTTGTTTGTTTTTATATATTGTACATGTATACTATTTATTATATGCAAGCATTTTCTCTGTCCCCAGTAGTCTCACAATCTAAGCTATGGGGGGCTATGGGGGCCTGGGCCCCCGAAAATGGATCCAGGGCCCCTGGTTTGGCTGGGGGGGGGTCCCCCAACCCCCACCAGCTGAAGCGTTTCTCCAGCATTGCTCTCCTTACATTGCCTGCCCTGCTTCCCTCTCGTCCCGTGCATGTTCGGTTTTAATGAAACTGAGCATATGTGACACTTTGCGCATGCTCAATTTCCTTAAAATCGAGCATGCACAACGTGAGGGGAAACAGAGCAGGCAATGCCAGGAGAGAAACGCTTCAGCTAGCGGGGGTTGGGAATCCCTGCCAGCCAAGGTATGTGGCACTGCAGCAGCAGCTGGGGGGGGGGGGGAGGTGGGGAGATGGGCCAAAATGTGCCCCCTCACTTTGGGCTCTGGACCCCCCTCACTTTCAGGTCTGGCTATGCCCCTGTTATGTGGGAAAATTCCCTACCGTGGGGCACACTCAGGCATCCCGCGGTAGTTTTGGCATTTGCTCATGCTTTGCATGCACTAAGAAATAATAATCGTTTTGTATTGGGGGTATGTTCGGGGGGGCAGAGAGAGGGCCTGCCCAGCGCTAATCAGTTAGTGCAGCTACGTTTCCATGCACCAACTGATTAGCGAATGGTTAGCAAGGAAGCCCTAACCGCCTAGTAAAGGCTAAATGAAAATATATCCAACAAGCATGGGCATACACCAAAGGAATGCCGAAAATTTGGATTCTGAATTGTGTCTCCTAAAGTATATCTGTTTGGAAATATAATCAATTTTGCTTTTAACCGTAGCATCAGACTCCTGAGGCAGGCGCACTGGCGCTGAAACACGGCTGCTGTGTTAAGTGATTTGATGTTTTCCAATAAATTTCATATATAGAACTGGCGTCTCCTTTGTGGTATTTTGGAAGAGCCTGCCTACCCTACTCCTAGATTTCTGTGGCTTATGGTCATAGGGATCTTGCATTCCTCCACTTCCTGTGGTTGTTTCCTTCATCCTACTGAACCATATCAGCGTCTGCTGCATGAATCGGCACTTCTCTGGAGACAGTTTGCACTATGTCAATTTGGGATTTTGGGGAAAGGCAAATGGGACTTGATATACTACCTTTCTGTGTTTTTTGCAACTATATTCAAAGCGGTTTACATATTATATACAGGTACTTATTTGTACCTGGGGCAATGGAAGGGTAAGTGATTTGCCCAGACTCACAAGGAGCTGGTGAAGTATTTGAAATTTTCAAATGTTTGCAGTTTTGATGTTCTAAGATTTTTAAATTCACCTTTGGTGTTAAGTTTCCCCCCCCCCCCCTCCCCAAAAAAACAAAACAAAACCAAAAACAACTTGCTACTGACTATTATTGAAAGTCCAGGTGTGGTTGTAAAATGGTGCCCCCTGATTGTCAGCGTCCCATGTCACTGTGCTTACTGTGTTTGGCCACCTCTTCCCGCCACCTCCTATTGTCCCCTCCAAACTCAGAATTTAACTCTGCTGAAGCTAGTTTAATCTGAGCCCTACAGTGCAATCAGAAAAAAACTGCTGGCATCATAGGATAACAGAGAAGAAAGAAGCAAAGGTGTTATGGCTAGCTGAAGTGAAGGGGAAAAGAATGAAGTGGCAAGGCAAATGCAGGGATGAAGGAAGAAAATGTCCATGAGGAGGAAGAGGATGCTCAAAGTAGACGACAGGGGTGAGAAGCTACAGGCAAGCTGGCCAGCCAGCCACCAACCTCACTAACATGGTGGTTAAGTGTTGTCAGCTGCAGAGCTGCTGCTTCCCTGTGATTCTGCACAAAATGGCAAATTCTGCTGCAAAACACAGATTACACAACAACTAACACAGCAACACAGAAAGTTAAGCACCCTGAATAAAATCCCCACAAGAGAGGAAAGAAGATCTCACACAAACACTGAATGCAATACCAACGTTTATGTTTCCTTAAGACTTTGTAAAGCATAGGGCTTCTTTTACTAAGCCGCAATAGTAATTCCCGTGCAGCAAACACGAGCAAGCCCATAGGAATTGAATGGGCTTCCTCTCCGTTTGCCACGCTGGGAATCACAAGCGCTGCTTAATAAAAGAGGGGCATGGCATAAAATTATACTTTTTACCATCCTGCAGTTATCAAGTTGATCTGATGCATCATGTGTCAGTTTTAATTTAGTTACATTAAGCCATGAAAGCAATGCAAAATATTTTAGAGTTTGACACAAAACTGGCAATCCAGGATCACTATGCTATTCTTTGCTCCTAATCCCACTCAAGGATGGACAGTATGTGGATTGGTATCCGAGATTAGAGGGATACAATTGAATAACTTCTAACATTATAACATTCTCAATCACTGATCATTTCAATAGCACACAGTTCCCCATTTCTGTCCTGCTTGCTGGTAATACAGCTCCCTACAAGGTCAGTAGACTGGTGAGCCATAGAAGCAAGACGGGCTATGGAGTCAGAGTCAGAAGCAATTTTGGGTGGAGTCAGAGATGGTAAAAATGTACCGACTCCGATTCCAGCTTCAAAAGAAAAACTTCAAACGTTATAATATACAGTACATTTATCATTTTATACTTACACACTTTTTATCGTTCTTTTCACTTGCCCGATACTCAGCACTTAACCACCAAAGATAACCAGACAAACCAGACCACATAAAACTCAGTCCTATCTTTGTCCAGTTTTACTGAGGCAGTTACCTGCTGAATATCACACTTAACCACATAAGGGATAACCAGCTGCACAAACCAGATTATCAATGCCGGTGCTCAGACTTGGCCCAAAATTGAATATCTGGAAATAATGTTGGTGGTGGCCGACAAAACACTGACTGCCGCTGGCTGAATATTTTCCCCATTGAATATAATCCCTCTATACTTAGCGGTATTTAACCGGTCAGGAATGGCTCCTGGCCGGTTAAATAGCACTTAACCAGCTATCCACAAATAATCAGTGGGGATCGCTTGTTATCTCCTGCTGAATATTCCCAGTCAGCGCTTAGGAGATTCTTTATATAGCGCCAAAAAAATCGGCATTGAAATCAGTGCCGACTAAGCGTATTCTATAATCTGCACCTAGATTTAGGCACCAATTATAGACTATGGTTAGTTGATATTTCAGCGTCGATATCTGTGTGAATCCATTTACGCCAACAAAAACCTGGTGTAAATCTTGGCGCATAGATTTAGGCTAACTGGGCCATATTCTATAACTAGGCATCTAAATTTTAGAACACCCATGAAACACCCATTTCCTCCGCTCATAACCATGCCTATTTTTGCTTTCACACATTAGAAGTTCAGTGCACATCGTTACAAAATACGCTTTGCGAGTTGTGCACCTAAATTCTAATCAGTGCTAATTTGTGCTCATTATTGTTTGTTACGTGCTGTTATCAGTGTTCATTAGCTTGTTAAGCCAATTAAGTTAGGCAAGGTGTTACAGAATCTGTGCCGATTTCGGCACCTAAATCTAAGCACACTATATAGAAACCAAGGGTTATCGACTAACTGATTATACTCAAAAGCTTTACATACATCTGCCCCAAGATATGGAACACAATACCAAAAGTCATAAAATGTACAAATGACTACATAACATTACGAAAACACCCGAAAGCACGCTTCTTTAGAAAATTCTTATTCCATGAACCTACAAAGTCAAGACGACCACCAACAAACACACCATGTTACTTGACCACTAACAGAAGTATTACATAGACGTTGACGCATGTCACGATTCAGTTTCTAACAGAAGAACATTGTAAGCCACATTGAACTGAAAACTGATTGGAAAATGTGGGGTACAAATGCAGAAATAAATAAAAATAAATACATAATTATTATTCAATGCATCACCGGCTAAATTTGGTGGCCAAATCAGGTTGCCAAAATAGGTCTGTCTTTGGTTTAAACTTAACTGGCCAGCCAAAAATAAACCAGACAGGTCACTGGAAACGACCCAGTATTGAAAATCCAGTCTCACCGCTGACCATAGGAGTTAGCCAGGCTGCCTCCCGCTGCCTGAATATCAGCCCCAATATTCTTAAAAATAAGTTAAAATAGATACCAGAGATGCCAAGGGCAAACCATCCTAAAAAATGAGATTGAAGGCCAAACAGTGAGATTTTTCAGGCATGTCCAGAGCATAAATCTAGCAAGATTTAAGGGCAGTACTGTCTTACAAATGAAAAAAGAAACATGAAAACTTACATTTCTTTGATGCATCTAAAGAGATGTGGGCTGAGTGGAAACAATATGAATCCATTTTTAATGGAATTTGCCCAGTGGCTAAAAGTAAGTGCAGTGGTTCCCAAACCTGGTCCTGGAGGCACCCCAGCCAGTCAGGTTTTCAGGATATCCACAATGAATATTCATGAGAGAGATCTGCAAGCACTGCCTCCACTGCATGCAAATCTCTCTCATAAATATTCATTGTGGGTTTCCTGAAAACCTGACTGGCTGGGGTGCCTCCAGGATCAGGTTTGGGAACCACTGAGTAAGTGCATAAGTTTCACACAGTACAGGTTACTTTTTTTTTCTCCTGAAATTTTACTAAAAAATGTTAAAGAGTAACAGTAAAATTGTATATAATAACAATAATATTACTCAGACATGCTATAAACAATTATATAAAGCATCACAACATGAGATTGTTGATCCATAAAAAAACAGAGATAAGATAGGTTTAGAATATAGGAAAGTAATAGTCCAACAGCTTACAATTGAACAGTTGAATTCTGAAGACAAATGTCAATTAAAGACCAAAGTTTCCTTTTGCCGAGAATTGTCCCATATTTCTCTGCCAAAGCCAATTCATATTTTTGACACTGAATTACATAATTCCACCAAAAGTGTACACTCAACAGTCTTGCAGATTTCCAGCTAGAGAGTATTAATTTTTGTGCAAGTGAGATAAGAGATAAGTACGTGTACTTTTAACTGCAGAACAAAGGGAAAGGGCTAGGGCTGGGGGGAGGGGGATGCAAAGTACACAAGAAAGTATACTCAGATTTCTTCCTACCAATTAGGTCAGTCGTTTTTTTTTTCTCTGAGGCTCACCTCTTAAGCAAGCAAGGACCAGGATCAATACACTGGCACTGAGCTTCTGATGAGTGAGTGAGAGAAGGGGCTCAAAGAGTGTGAGAGTGAGGCAGCCTTCGAATGGGTTTGATGTTGGCCTTTGTAAAGGCTTGAATCAGGCTGACCAAGTAAACTGTTGCTGTTGTACTGTGTGGTTTGTCCTTCTGCATGGGTAAGGGGTGGGGGGGGGGGGGGGGGATATGACAGGGAAGATAATGACCTTACCAATGATATTCATTATTCTGATCATCTTAACAGCTGTGTGAAATAAATGTCCTTTCGTAAGTACTTTGTGTTTTGAACCTGTATTGTCCTCTGGGGAAAGAATTCTTTGGTGGGGGTGTCTCATTTCTGTCTGCAGAGAAAGGTTACAGGGCAGCTCATCTCTTTGAAGTATCCTTCACTCTAAAAGGGATCATGCTGGTGGAGGTACAGTTTCCTGGAAAGAGCTACAGAGATTTTGGATGGTGACTATTGAGGCTGAGCTGTTGTTTGGATAGCACAGATCACATTAGGCCTTCAAACTCAGGTTCCCTACTCTCCCACATAACACTGTCCTAAAACAATATGGCAAGAATGAAGTAACTTTCACTTTGCCGTGGTTTGTTTCTTGCTTTCTTTAATTCCTCTACAGATAAACAAACCTTATTCCTTCAGTGGCCAGTATTGTTCCAGTAACAGTCATTTTATAAGTAGAGGTAGATGCATTAAATGGGGTTTATTTATGACAAAAAGAATGGTCTTTAAAAACTGGCTGTCCTTAGGGTCACTAAAGGGATATGGGCAAGCAGCCCAGGGCATGGGAGCCAACTTTTCAAAATTATTGGGGGTGCTAAGCCCAGTGGAAATAACCTCTGCCTGGACACATACAAGGAATTTTCTCAACACTGGGGGTGCTCAAGCACCCACAGAGCCGGCTCCTATGGCCCAGGGTACCGAGCTCAAGGGAGGACAGAGCAGCATGAGTAGACGAGTAGCCTAATGGTAGTGCAGTGGCCTGAGAACCTGGGGAATTGGGGTTGATTCCCACTTCAGCTCCTTGTGACTCAACTTTCGATTGTCCCAGATACAAAATAAGTATCTGTATATATAACATGTAAACTACTTTGATTGTAACCATAGAAAGGCAGTATATCAAATCCCATCTCCTTTCCCTTTCACTTAACTCTCCATGGCCACAGGTACAAACTTAAGGGCAACTCCACAAGCCACACCAATAGTGTTCCAGAGATTACAGAATCGTGGCACATGCACATGACCAGTGCCATTATCGGCCGTTATGTGCTCGGCACTATTCTGTAAAACTTGGTACACACTTTGCCTAGCATGTAACTGGCAGTGGGGCAGAGCAAGGGCATGCAACTTACAGAATGCTATGTGCTGCATGGTGCTCTTAGGAAAGTGGTTAGAAATGAGAGCCAGATGCACAAAGGTCCCGTTAAGGATCCGTCTGCGTTTCCAAATCGGTAAAAATTTACCGATTTAGAAACACAGAGGGATTCACAAAGAAAATTGCATGCAAATAAGCTGCTCGTTGCTTTTGCGACCCAGTTCATTTGCATGCGATATGGGGGAAGCAAGTCAGTGAGCTGAGCATGCACAGAACAGTCAATCGCTATGCGTGGCTGTTCTGCGCATGCTACAGACGGCTCTCATACACGCAAACAATTTGAGGTTAGGACCCAAAAATCGAGTTAAAATAACCCCAGCTTTTTGCTGCGGTTATTTCACTGCCCGGGAGCATCGGGCTGCACAGCCACGCTCCAGAACAGCGTCACCCCAGCACCCAGGCCCCCCAAGCTTAAGTCCCTCAACACAAGCCCTGCCTACCCCCTCAAGTTCAAGTCCCTCACTCCCCCTCCCCCACCACTCATAGATAGCCCTAGTCCCCTCAAAGGGCTACCTTGATATCATTGGTGGTCAGGGGGAGTTGAGGAGATCTTTGGGCAGAAGCAATGCCCTTTCCAGTCCAGTGCCACATCCAAAATGGTACAATTACTACTAGGGGTCTTAGTTCCATAAGGAAATATTTTTTTTATATGGAAAAATAACCCTAGTGCTTGTTACGCTGGACTGGGCAGGAGCAAGTGGACACTGCTCCTGCTCAAAGACCTCCCGGACCCCCTGAACCACCCTAGGCCACCAATATCATCAACATATCCCTTTGATGGAACAAGGGCTACATGTGAGGTGGTAGAGTGGAGGGAGGGGGAGGGCTTGAACTTGAGGGGGGTAGGTGGGGCCTGTGACAGAGGGGGGGGCAAGAGCCTGGGAGAACTTACTCTATCAATGCAGAAAATGTGAAGAACAGTGACATACTGGGGAGACGAGACAGATGCTAAAGAAAAGAATCAACTCACACAGGCACCATATCAAACACCGCAAAGCAGATGAAGGTGATCTTATCATCATAATACTAAGAAGTAACTTTAAAACAATCCAAGAGCATAAGGCCTTTGAGGTTAAGGTGATTAAATATTTTGATAACCACCAGACAGGACTTAACAAGGCTCTGGATTTCCTATGCTATCATAAACCATATAATTATACTACTTTGCCACTCTCTGCTTACCTATCCACCTCTTCCTGATTCTCACTCCACTACCCACCCCCTCCTACCTTTTCCTCAAGACTCATTGGAATGCTTTTCATGTCTCACTTATGTTTTGATACTGTCCTCCTTTGCTCAGATTCATCACATTGTATTTGTGCTTCTTATATGCCATATCATGTCTCTGCGTAGTCTTGATGAGGGTCAGCAGGGCAACACCTCAATTTAGAATCACAGTAGAAAGCACGACAGAGGAGACACATTCTTTAAAAAAAAAAAAAAAAAAGGGTTTCAGGGGCTAATAATTTCTTGGTGCAAAATCAAAGTGAAATGGAAAAGCAACCTCGTGATAGCAGAAAATAACAACAGTTTGCCAGCGAGTGACAAGAAAAAGCATCACGTGACAAGGCAAACATGGAACGCGAGAATGATTTGGGCAAATCAACAGAAGAGTTATTGTCAAGCCAGACAGGTAGCTTAGGTGGAAAGTATTCCACCCTACTGTGTGAATGAAAGGCTGCTGGATCAATTCACACATCAAGACTTCAGCTCCCTGAGTCACCCAAGGCAGAAGATGCTACAGTACAAGAAGCCATATGCATAGGGTGGAGGTGTTTTCATTGAGGTGTTCAGGGTCAAGGCCCAGGCCGTACACCCTCAGGCCAGGGCAGCTACTGCAATGGCCTAACTGAGGGCGTCTTTTACTAAGGTGCACTCAGGTTTTTAGCGTGCGCTAAAATTGTGGGCGCTAAACGTTAGAGACGCCCATAGGAATGAATTGGCGCCTCTAACGTTTAGCGTGCTCCAAAAACGTGAGTGCACCTTCATAAAAGACACTCTGAGCATCCTACAGGAGCAGGGGAGAACATAAGATACAGGAAAAAATTCCCCAGGTGTGCAAATGAAGACTCAGAAACTGGTCTGCTTGTTTTTATTCCTTTAGTGCTATTTTTCTCAGTCTATAGAATTTAATGTTATCCTTTTACATTCCCTCCCTTTGTGTATGTGTGTGTTTCTTTTTGTATTTGCTTTTTTTTTGTCTTTTGTTTAAGTCCCTGTTTTATGGAGCCTATTTTATGTTTTGTACAGTTTTAATCATTATATTGTAAGAATATGCGGTGAAACGAGAGCCGCAAATAAATCCTAGCCTCGTTCTGAATATGAAGCAGAAAAGAAGTGCTAGATCAATAAATAAATAAATAAGTACATACACACATGGAAAAAAGAAAAGTTCTGTAGTCGCTCAATCTGAAACTGCCGATGTGCAGAATTTAACGTGCTGTGCCTAGATTAGATTAGTTGTGCAGTACTCTCTGCTCCTCTAATCAATCCAGAACCCCCCATAACTGCAAAAGTTCTACCTCCTTGCACACTCCTGGAAGTATATAAAATTTGGAAATCACAGCACTAGCTGTCAACAGCAGTGGCGTACCAAGGGGGGGGGGGGCGGTCCGCCCCAGGTGCACACCGCTGGGGGGGGGGGGGGTGCTGCGCACCTGTTGGCAGAGTCCACTCGTTCCCTCCCTGCTGCTCCCTCTGCGTGGAACAGGTTACTTCCTGTTCCGGGGCAGAGGGAGCAGCAGGGAATGAGCGGACTCGGAGCCGACAGGCGCGCTGCACCCGGGGTGGGGGGGGTGTAATTTCGCCAGGGGGAGCATCGGCGATCCACTCCGGGTGTCAGCCAGCCTTGGAACGCCACTGGTTGACAGGGAATAATAGGACTTGTATGCGCATGCGTGCATAGGGGCGGCCCAAGGCAAGATGCTGCCTGAGGCAGGGCCGAGATGCCGCCAACCCCCCCCCCCCCCCAGGCCAAGTTCTGGCATCTCCCCCCTTCATTCCCCAATTTTTTACCTTCTTTTTACGTTTTTTAAGAGCCGCGGCAGCGATTCCTCTCTACTGCGGCTGCCTCTGAGGAAACAGGAAGTTACATCAGAGAGGAGGCCGCAGTAGAGGGAAGAGGGGGGTGCAGGGCAGCATATGGGAATTGCTGCCTCCACTGCATGCAAACCTCTCTCATGAATATTCATTGTGGATATCCTGAAAACCTGACTGGCTGGGGAGCCTCCAGGACCAGGTTTGGGAACCCCTGGCATATGCCGTATATCAAGTCTTTGTAAATAAATAAATGTCAGCATGATCCCAATGAAACTGGCAGGAGGTGGAGCAAGTGCCTTCTTAGAAATAGTTCCACCTCTCTCTCCTTAGAATCTGTCTCTCTTGCACGTGTCAAAACTTGCACTTCGCAGGTCTGCTAAGCACCAGTGCTGAAATTAAACATGAGCCTTCAGCACCACTGTCCAAACAGGCATTACCTGTTTAGCTTAACCTGCCATTGCACAGCTCTTAACTAAGGAGCATGTTTACTAAAGTGTGGTAAGTTTTTGCACTTACTGCTCCTTAAAGTGTGTTAGGCGGAAAGATGGTGTGCTGAGCATGCACTCTGTATTTACCATACAGGGCAGACACTGCATGGGTACCATGTTATATACACTGGCAGGTAGCACAGGTGCTGCAGTGCTATCCACTAATGTATGTAACACAATGCTGGTGACCCATAGTGGCAGTCTTCTGGTACTGCCACTACGGGGTCAGCCTTCCATATAAGGAAAATCATGGTTGTACCACTAAGAGCCAAATGGGGGTGGAAGCAGAGGGGATTGCTCCCTCCCTGTTCCACTAGACAACTAAGGACACTGCGGGATAAGCCCCGTGGTGATTCAGGGGGCTTGGTAGGGGGTTGGCTTGGGGACAATGATGAGGGCTTTGAGCTGGCAGAGGAGCTTGGAAGGGAGGCGCTTGGAAGCTTTGGGGAGGGGCTTGGAGTGGAGTAGTGCTTTGGGGGAAAATGGGATGGGGGACTGCTCTTGGGGTGGTTACGCTCCGGGGGCTGGGCGTCCATCAGGGGGAGGGTCACAGATCCTCCCTTAGAAGGCCACAGACATGCTACCAGACCGCAGGCAGCACAGCTGCACCTTGAGTGCATGCACTATCAGCAGTCATGACTGTTAGTGTGTGGGTCGGTGCCATGTACTATCAGTGACTGTCAACCACTCCTCTGTCCTTTAGCCATCCATGAGCCTCCCATTCCCATGCTGATCAGCTAGTGAGGTATTTTTACCACACCTGCTAATTTTAGTGTGCGATAGCCATTGGCACAGCTCCATATTAATGGCAACTAAGAAGTAAAACTCAGGCTAGAAGCTTAATGCAGCTTTTAAAAGCCCCATACAAGTGGGTCAGATAGCGGACGAATATTACTACAGCCAGAAAATTTTAAAGCCTGCCCCAAACCCGGTCTAATCATTTATGCCAGATTGCCAGCCTATCTTCTAGAGTAACTTCAAGCAGTTCAAAATACTTTAATCTGTCTCCTTTGTAAGGCCAAATGCTTTTACCCAACAACCCTGGCTTTGCTATTACTTTCAGAACACAACACAAGATCTTGACTCTATCTCATAAAGCTCTTAACACTGGAACCCCACCTTATTTGGCTTCTCTGATTATGTCCTACTGTCCCACCAGATCTCTCCGTTCAGCATCTGACTCTGACTTCTGCCACCCATGCACCGCTGGAATCAACCAAACACACAGCCTTCTTCTGCATTGCCCCCTTTAGAATGCTCTACCTGTTCCACTGCACAGTGAAACCTCTTACCTAAAGCTCAGAGCCCAGGCTTTCGGGCCTGCATACATATTACACAGATAGTATCAGGCCATTCAAGCAGATTTTCAGCCTGACAGTGTTTAATTTTTAAAAATGCATGGCTAGAGAAATTATACGCTCACTGGCTGATGGTGAAAATGTAACAATTTCTTTTGAATCTGGCCCAGTCATTCTCTAGCTGCTGAAGCTGTGTGAAGCTAAAAGTTGGTCACAACATGGACCTGGAGGCCCAAGCCATTCCACTGCCTGTGAGGCACACTTCTCAGAGAAACAGGAGGTGCAAGTCACGGCAGCACATTTTCCCTCGGCAATTTTCAAAGTAACAGTATGGACCTTGCTGAAATAAACTGTCCTGTTAATTTCTATCTTTGAGGGGTCCTTTTACTAAGGTGCATAGGCACCTACTCGCATCTAACGTGCGCCAAATTGGAACTGCCGTCCAGCTACCGCATGCCCCAGGTGGTAATTCCATTTTTGACGCGCCCAAAACACGCGGTAGGAAATGTTTTCTATTTTCTACCGCGTGGTGCTTGCCCAGATGTAATCGGCAGGTTACGCGTGCTGGCCGCTGACCGCCCGTTTAGCGCATGAGACCTTACCGCTAAGTCAATAGGTGGCGGTAAGGTCTCAGGCCGACAATGGTTTTAATTTTTCCGCACATCCATTTTCGGCCAGAAAAAAAAAGGTTTTCCAGGCGAGCTGAAAAATTGACCTACGCGCATACAAAACACTCACCTATACCAGTGCAGGCCACTTTCGGTGCGCCTTGGTAATAAGGCCCTTGAATGTTTAGTAACTGCTACCACAGATGAAAAAAAACGCACCAATGCCAGATAATATTTCCAACTTAAATTGAATATGAATTATCAACATAACACAGTTATTGGTGTCCAGGATGTTCTAAACAGGATCTTACAAAGGGAATCTATAGAAAAGGAAATAGATGACTACCAAAAAGAAGCCAAGATTCCTCCTCTCCACCTCAGCCATGTTTCCAAGTCCTGAGTGATTTGATCTCTTTAGCTGTCAAAGGATACAGACTGACCAAGACAATGGTCTGTTATGTAAGGAACTAACCGGTTATAATAAACATGAGGAGCAAACATTCAATACATTAAATCAATGGTTCCCAAACCTGGTCTTGGAGGCACCCCAGCCAGTCAGGTTTTCAGGATATCCACAATGAATATTCATGAGAGAAATTTGCATGCACTGCCTCCATTGCATGCAAATCTCTCTCATAAATATTCATTGTGGATTTCCTGAAAACCTGACTGGCTGGGGTACCTCCAGGACCAGGGTTGGGAACCACTGCATTAAAAGGTTGCTGCATAAGAGATAACAATGGTGGATTTTCAAATTTCAAACGAATGAACCATTTACTTATTTATTGCATTTGTATCCCACATTTTCCCACCTATTTGCAGGCTCAATGTGGCTTACATAGTTTTGTTAAACATAGCTATGGGGTGGTGTGCCCCTTTTTCTAAGTACTGTGTTTGAAATCGCAACATTTAGAGTTCATTGTGGTTTGAGGGTAGCCGACTGGACAAACTGCAGCCATCTTGAATTAAGTTTAAGGGTCGATTGTTCCTGCACTGGACTCACCTCCTGAAGCAGCAAAATGTTTTTTTGTGAAACAGTGGTACCCTGCCAGGGGCTTTTTTATATAGTTCATCACTGTTACTTCTCAAGTTCAGTGAATTATGGAGAAAGTTAAAGAACCTTTGAAATGCAAGAGTTGTTGAAAGACTGTCATGCCTCCATTTGAACAGGAGAACCAACCGACAACAGGATTGGCAAGTTAAGATGCTTTTCCATTTTTTTTTTGTTACATTTGTACCCCCGCGCTTTCCCACTCATGGCAGGCTCAATGCGGCTTATATATTATATACAGGTACTTATTTGTACCTGGGGCAATGGAGGGTTAAGTGACTTGCCCAGAGTCACAAGGAGCTGCCTGTGCCTGAAGTGGGAATCGAACTCAGTTCCCCAGGACCAGAGTCCACCACCCTAACCACTAGGCCACTCCTCCACTTCTGTTTGACAGTTGTATATAATGGGATATAAAGTCAGGAACATTATAGTATGGTATTTTATTTACATTATTTAAGAGTGAAGTTACAGGTATAGTTTTTTGCACTTAGTAGAGGGAGGAGGTTTTATGAGGGCAGTCTTTTCTCCTTAGGTGGTTCCCATTCCTGTCTGACTATAAGAAACCAATGATAATACCTGGCACTTCCAAATGAAGCAACGCTATTAAGCACGTATTGATGATTGGGTGTTCCTGGGAGCTTTGAGGTTTAATTTTGTTTAAATTTATTGGGTGTTATAATCCCTGTGCCTTTTCTCTTCTATATTTCTTTCCACGAGACGTATTTCGCAAGCTGATACAATCATTGGTACTAAGCCATTTGGATTACTGCAATGTCTATGCAGGTTGTAAAGAACAATTAACAAACAAACTTCAGACCGCACAAAATACAGCAGCCAGATTGATATTTGGAAAACCAAAATTTGAAAGTGCCAAACCCATTCATGAAAAACTGCATTGGCTTCCCACCAAGGGACATTTTGCCTTCAAGGTTTGTACTCTTTTCCACAGGATTATCTATGGTGATGTTCCCGGATACATGCTGGACCTTATAAAACTACCACCCACAAACAGTACCAACCTATCCCGTACTTATTTAAATCTGCATTATCCAGACTGTAATGGACTTAGATACAAATCTACTTATGCATCCAGCTTTTCATGCATAAGTGCACAACTGTGAAATGCTTTGCCCAAAGCTGTAAGATCTATCCATAACCACCTTAACTTCAGGAAAATACTGAAAACCATCTTGTTTAAGAAGGCCTATCTCCCTGATCTAGATTAACTTTTTACTTCCTGTGACACAGCTAAATATGGACAAAACTAGACTTTTATCATCACCCCCTCTTCATTCTTTGTAGCTTATACCTATGTTTCTTATCATGCTTTCTACTTTATTATGTATCTGTAATATTGAACCGAAGCTTTTCGGTATTGTGTAAGCCACATTGAGCCTGCAACTAAGTGGGAAAATGTGGGATATAAATGTGCAGCAGCTTGAGACTCAAGGGAACCGGGTTCAATTCCCACTGCAGTTCATTATATCTCTAGGCAAGTCACTTAACCTCCATTCCCTCCAGGTACAAAATAAGTACCTGTACAAAATATATAAGCTGCTTTGATTGTAACCGCGGAAAGGCAGTATATCACATTCCATTCCCTGTCTTGGAGTGGAGGAGTAGCCGAATGGCAGTGCAGAAGGCTGGGGAACTGGGTTCAGTTTTCACTACAGCACCTTCTGACCCAGAGAAAGTCACATAACCCTCCGTTGCCCCAGGTACAAAAACAGATTGTGAGCCCTGTAGGGACTGAGAAAGTACCTGCATAGAATATGTCAACTGTTTTGGTTGTACCACAGAAAGGCAGTATATCAAGTTCACGACCCCTTTACTTTATATTTCCATGTAATGGTGTAATCATGCTGCCCAGTCTGGATATGAGGATGCAGCTTGGCTGGATTTTGCAGGGTGTGGCAGGCCCAGCAGGGAGAATCTGAGGCCTCCTGCTCTCTGGTGTCCTAGACCGTTTACACTTTATTCCCAGAAGACCGAATAATGGTTAACTGGAGCTGGCCTTAGCATCTTTGCAAAACCAGGCACACAAGTTATAATTTCCTTGCTCCACCAACAAAAACAAATCACATGCATACTTCTGTTTTCTTAGCTTCAGCACTGAGTTCTTCGTTTCTCATTCACACGTGTCCTTTCTTAACCAGCATCATTTTTCAGGATATAACACAATTAAATATTTTACCAATATATTCTCTGCAATTATCTCCCCATTTTCTCTGCGTTTTCTAAATAAATTGTTGTAATTCAAGGGCCCCTCGAGATGGAAGCCCTGGCACGATCACACCTCTGCTTCTTCTAAGCTAAGTGGAGTCCTCCAGCTGCATTGCTGCCAGTAGGGGGCGATGCTTCAGTGTTGTGTTTTCAGCCACTTGGGAGAGGCAGGTTCCTGGAGATCCTGCAGAGGTTGCCTGTCACTATATGATAGTGAAACAGCACCTCCCACACACACACACTGGCTAGACTGTAGGTGGAGGACTCCCAATCAGCTTAGATTAGAGGGATCAGTGAATCACACCCTCTTTGCTTCTCTTTTGTCAGGTCTGTGCATAGTGAGAGAGCGATTTTCAAAGCCATTTCCAAGGATAAACTAGTGCATCACCCACAGACAACTGCAGAAAAGGATGTATGTTGCCGGTTGTAGCGGGAGATACTCCAAAGGGCAGACTTAGGAATCATTTTCAGAAGTATGCATGCATTTTTTATTCTGAAAATGATTCCAGGAGCCAACTGGTGTGGATATTTGTCAGAAGGAAAAATTATGCATACTTTCACACTGAAAATCCAGCATGGTCCATGGAGAAAAAATACACAAGTACTCTTACTGTTATAAAATTACCCCTGTGGGGTTAAAGATGCTGGATGTTGCAGAGGCAACAAACAGAGGGGTCCTTTTACTAAGATGCAGGAAGAATTGGCCTTAGCATGGAGTGGAGGAGTAGCCTAGTGGTTAATGCAGTGGACTTTGATCCTGGGGAACTGAGTTCAATTCCCACAGCAACTCCTTGTGACTCTGGGCAAGTCACTTAACCCTCCATTGCTCCTGGTACAAAATAAGTACCTGAATATATGTAAACCGCTTTGAATGTAGTTGCAAAAACCTCAGAAAGGCAGTATATCAAGTCCCATTTCCCTTCCCTTTCGCGAGTCTTTCCAATGCACTAAGGCTATTTTTACTGCAGCCATTAAAAAAACCCCTATTTCCTATTCATTTCATTTCTGGTCATCCGCTATTGTTATCATTAGCATGCAACTATTTCACAAAATTACATGAGCGCTAACTGCTGCCTATTTAGGTGGCAGTCAGGGCTCTCGTGTTAACCACGCACTAATCAATTACAGACCTGCCAAGTCTCCTGTTTTTGCAGGTCATCTCCCACACTCCAGCCAGGATCTCCCGCTGAGTGACCTCCCCATCCAGCGGCAGCAGGAGATGATGTCTTATGAAGGCGCTTCCTGCTGCTGCCGGATGGGGAGACCACTCCTTTTGCCGCT
The DNA here is from genome assembly GCF_901765095.1 of Microcaecilia unicolor. NCBI lineage: Eukaryota > Metazoa > Chordata > Amphibia > Gymnophiona > Siphonopidae > Microcaecilia > Microcaecilia unicolor. Next base: position 262,894,231 of record NC_044033.1, on the reverse strand, counting down.
GGGCACTGGCCGCAAATCAGCTGTGCTGGGGCGGGGCAATGGGTTGGGTTGGACGGAGTTGTGGCGGAGCAAGGGCAGGGTGGAGCGAGCCCTTTATCTCCAACTCAGTGGGTCGGCACCCTTGGCAGCTCTGCAGTTAGTATACACTAATGAGGATGCACTAACTGGTTAGCATAAGAATGTCCACTCTCCATCCCCGACACATCCCCTCAAAAAAAAAACATTACTAAAAAATTAATGTGCAAAATGTGTTGTTATTATTATTATTATTTATTACATTTGTATCCCGCGCTTTCCCACTCAAAGCAGGCTCAATGCGGCTTACATAGTAATGGGAAGAACAATATAATATAACAAATATAGGAGCGTAATAAAAGAGATAAGTAGGTAAAGATAGGTAATGTGGAAGGGAGGAAGGTGGGAGATTTAGTATGGAGCAATGTCGTCGTCTTCTGGATATGTTCTGCATTAGGCTATTTTTGCTGCATTAGGCATGCCTTAGCGGCTAACACAGCTTAGTTAAAAGGCCCTATTGTCCCTGAGGAGGGGGAGGGGGAGGAGTCATGGTGACATCTAGTGGCTGGATTCAGGGCCCATGATTGCTGGGTTCTGGAAGGAGCCCTCATGCATCATCCTCCAGCCTAGGACTGTGACTGAGGTTGGGGGGGGGGGGGAGTTTATAAGCTAAGGTAAAAATCCCTGGGTGGGTGCTGAGGTGCACAGAAAGGCCAGCAAACATTAAAGTATTTACAAACTGGGCTGCCTTTTTACTGGAGCAACTTTACTTTGACCGGTTTCCCAAGATAACAGTCCCTTCCTCAGGTCCAGAAAGAAAATGTGCACGTTAGAGCAAAAGATGGCATTCTCTGGATATACTGTACAAAAGAATCATGGATTACACCGACTTCTAGTTCCAGCCATTCATGCGGGCTATTACGAAAGCCAGAATGATTCATTTTAAGGAAAAATTAGTAAAATTCCACACACAGGGCAAAAGGCTTTGTGACTAACAGAATTTATCAGCCACTTCAAAGACTGCAATACCTTAAATGATACCTAGTGGAGGAGTGGCCTAGTGGTTAGGGTGGTGGACTTTGGTCCTGAGGAACTGAGTTCGATTCCCACTTCAGGCACAGGCAGCTCCTTGTGACTCTGGGCAAGTCACTTAACCCTCCATTGCCCCATGTAAGCCGCATTGAGCCTGACATGAGTGGGAAAGCGCGGGGTACAAATGTAACAAAACAAAAAAAATTAACATGTCTAGTTTCCATCCCAGTGAGTCCTGCAGGATGTCAGAAGGGATCAGGATGGGGCTGCAGAATGAAAACTGGATTTCGCTTTAATGAAGGATATGAGGTTAGGCTGGTAATGATTTCCACCAACCCCTCCCTCTTCCTCCCATGGTCAGCAGGAAATGATATATAAGAGCTGCATTCACCAAGTTTAACACACAGACATGGCACTCCTTCCAAGAAAAATCCCACCTGAAAACACAAAGCAATGCCTATCATCCTTTCTTACACAGCAAGACAAAAATATAAGGCAGCAGAACAGAACAGTTATGCTTGTGAGCCAGCTTTTATCATGTTGGGCAGACTGGATGGACCATACAGGTCTTTTTCTGCCGTCACCTACTGTGTGTTACTGTGTTAAGAGAAATCAGCTCCATCAGGCAGGGAAAGAAAGGCTTGCTTTAAACTTTTCTCTGTCACTTTACCCCCAACACCTCCCTGATATTTAATTCTCCCTGACCCAGAAATGATTTAGAAAGCAACTCTGGATATATCTGCATCAAAGGTGCTATTTAAAAATGCAATTACATTGCCATAGTACCAGGGCAAGACATTAAAGCAACACCCTGAGGACAGCAATTAAACACAGGGCTTTGAGAGCCTACAGTAGCTGAACTGGGAAAGGTTTATAGGTCACTGTAGGCTCACCCACCATTGAAAGGGAGACAACTGGGGGAATGTGGTTCAACTCAAGCTGTATGATTTCTAAAAACATATTTGTTAAAAGGAAATCAGAAAATCGCTGTTAGCTCATTTGCATGCGATTTCCCTCCTAAGGAGGGGAAGCCAATCGGCCAGCTGAGCATGCGCAGAGCAGCCAAGCGTTTGGCTGGCTGCTCTGCACATGCCAAAGATGGCTTCATACACGTCCTTCACTCAAAAAAAAAAAAAAGGACGTCCCTGACGAGCACTTGGACGTTTTTTTCTTCAGATTTTGAGATGGGCATCCTTCTCTTGGACATGTTTTTCTTACGTGCCCGAAATGACCACGCCGGAGAGAATCGGGGATCGGGACGTGCGAGGACGTCCAAATCAAAACTATTTGGACATCCCTTTCGATTATGCCCCTGCAGGTCTCTCTCAGCCAATCACAGCGCGTTTAGCTGTCACTGGCGTCTATGATAGTGGTTAACAGAAAATGAAGCAGCATGGTGCCTGCTCAATTTTTTAAAAAATTGTACTGAAGCCAAGATTTAGGGCCCTGTTTACTAAGAAGTTATAGGTGCGCAAACTTTTTAGCTCGCGTTAACACTAGAGACACACATAGGAATATAGGGGGTCTTTTACTAAAGCTTAGCTCGAGTTATCTGCAGCAGGGTCCAAAGGAATAAAACAGCTTAGTAAACAGGGCCCTTATTAATTTATGTTCCATTGATAAACCTTGCATTGCACACACAGCACTGCTATGCGGTTTACCATAACAATAATTTAAAAAAAAGATAATTTTGCATGAATGCAGCCTTTATTAGAATAACAAATCTCACCCCACAGTAGCTAAACTGGGAAAGGCTTATGGGTCATTATCCGCCAGATTCTACGTAGCACGTCTAGTTTTCCAAGCCAAAATCCAAGCGTATTCTATAACAATGTGCCTAACTTAATTAGATTAACAAGCTAATCAGTGTTGATAACAGCACTTAACGAGCAATAATGTGCACTAATTGACAATAATTAGAATTTACACCTACAACTCGCTAAATGTATTCTGCAATGAAGAGCACCTAAATTCTAATGCATACAGTCACAAAGGGGCGTGGCTATGGCTGGGGAAATGGGAGTTTCATGGGCGTTCCAAAATTTACACACACACTATTACAGAATATTCCCCTCTGTGCCTAAATCTACGTGCTGGTATTTACGCCAAATTTCCCTCTGTGTAAATGAAGGCACATAGTTCTAAACGCTGGGATATATATCAACTAAGCTTATTCTACATACCACACCTAAATCTAGGTGCAGCTTATAGAATACGCTTAGGCGGAAATTAATTTCCGTGTGGATTTTTCAGGCGCTAGATATAGAATCTGGTCCTACAGGCTCACCCACCATTAAAAGTCAGACAGCTGAAGGGAATGTGGTTCAGCTCGTTATGGAAGCAAGGCGCTGAAATGGCCCAAAATGGAGGAACTACACTCACACTTTCAGTTACAGAATAGCGCCTAAGTGTTTCCGTATGGATCTGAAAAGGGGGCGTCATGATGGAAGGGATATGGGCAAAATGCACGCAGTGTAATAGAATTCAGGGGATCCGCACCTAACGGATTTTATTTATTTATTTATTTATTTAGATTTTGCTCACACATTTTTCAGTAGTAGCTTGAGGTGAGTTACATTCAGGTACACTGGATATTTCTCTGTCCCCGGAGGGCTCACTATCTAGCAGGCAGATGATCAAAAGACCTGCACTGTTCCAAACAGCGCGGGGCTTTACCGTACCGATGATCAGCGCATTATCTCTGATCATGGGGTAGAAGTGCGGGTAAATTGTGCCTAAGCATGCGCTCAGCACAATCCTCCCGCACTTGTTTGACAGGTCTGGGCTGTCAAAAGCCCAAACCTGTCAAACACAGGGGCTGGAGGTCCATGGGACCACCAGGCCCTGACTACCCCTGCCCTGAGCAACGGGGGCTGGAGGTCCGGCAGACCTCCGGTCCCCCCGACGATCCCACCCCCCCCCCCCAGGTTCAGGGAGGGCTGGAGATCCGGTGGGTCTCCAGCCCCCCCCCCCCCAAAACCCCCACCAGCCCACCCCAACTCCCCCCCCCAGCGTTGTCTGATGATCCCTGGTGGTCCAGCATAAAAGACAACCCCCTCCCGGCCCCCCTACCTTAGTTGGAGGAGGGAGGTAGCCTGCCTCCCTTCTCTTCCTTGGGTTGACGCCGCCGCAAAATGGTGGCGCCCAGCACTGCCCAGTGTATTCTGGGATGCGCTGGGCGGGGCTACAGACTGGGATGCACTGGGTGGTGCTGGGCACCGCCATTTTGCGGCGGCGTCAACCCAAGAAAGAGGAGGAGGCAGGCTACTTCCCTCCTCCAGCTAAGGTAGGGGGGCCGGGAGGGGATTGTCTTTTACGTTGGACCACCAGGGATCATCAGACAATGCTGGGGGGGGGGAGTTGGGATGGGCTGGAGGTCCGCCGGACCTCCACCCCCCCGTTTCTTGCTGGGTGGGAGGGGGTATGTCTCGGCCACTAGACCACCAGGGACCATTTTCTGGGGGTTTCGGGGGGCTGGAGACCCACCAGATCTCCAGCCCTCCCTGAACCTGAGGGGGTGGGATCGTTGGGGGGACCGGAGGTCCGCGGCACGTCCAGCCCCTTGTTGGCTCTTGGCAGGTTTGCTTTGGGGGGGGGGGAGGGAAGGGGGCCTGCCAGCATGCTGGACAAGGCTCACCATTCCTCCCCAATGATCTGCAAATCCTAACGCAAGCTCAGAGCTGGCGTAGGGTTTGCCACAGCCAGCGACCCAAATTTTGGTGCGCTGGCCGCTGATCATTGGCAATGAATGCGCTGAGCCCTGTTTAGCATGCATTTGCATGCTACTTGCGCAAAGAGCCCTCAAGCGCATTGTTTCACGCGCTCGAGGGCTCTAATCATGGGGCGGTAGCAAACGCCGTTGCTAGTATGGCGCTAACAGCCTCTAGCGCCGGCGTTTGCTTTTGATCATCTGCCTATAAGTTTGTACCTGAGGCAATGGAGGGTTAAGTGACTTGCCCAAGATCCCAAGAAGCAGCAGTGGGATTTGAACCGGCCACCTCTGGATTGCAAGACCGGTGCTCTAACCACTAGGGGATTAACACCTGGTTTCAGGTGTTGTAAATGCTTGGGCGCAGATTCCGGCGCTATGAAGTGTTCTATAAAGGGCATATATCTCAGAGTGCGTCTTGTAGAATATTGTTCAGCGCTGATTTTTTTTTTTTTGGTGCTATATACCGAATCCAGCCCTTAACATGACAAATGCTGGTAACGCCCCCAATAGTTGCCATGTTAAATCTGCATGGTAACGCCCCCATATTAAGCCACAGTAACTGCAAACTTTACCAGTTTATTAAAGGGGCCCTCAGTCAGCTTTAAATGTTTTGGTTTTTTTTTTAAATCTAACATAAAAAATGTATCCAGGGAAGTGCACAGGACAAAAACTTTTGGTTTGATTGGGCTTTTTTTGTTACTGATTTTCGGATGGGTTTTCAGTTTATTTCACACGTTTTACTAAAACTTTTTCAATGTGCATAAGTAGAGAGGTGTGGTAGCCGTGTTAGTCCACTCTTAAAGGTTATCAATAGAAATCAAACAAAATAAAACATGGAAAAGAAATGCTTTGATGTCCCCATGCATACCCCTACCCTTCCACTCTGTCAGACTGTCAAAGTAATGCTTTGATGTTTCTCTTATATATACTATCTGCTACCACAATTGCTTATTTCCGATCTGACGAAGAAGGGCAACCTTCGAAAGCTAATCAAGAAATGTATTAAGTTATGTCCAATAAAAAAGGTATCTTATTTTCTTTTCCATGTTTTATTTTGTTTGATTTCTATTGATAACCTTCAATGTGCATAAAAACGTTTTAACACATCCTCATCGATGTACATTACTTCACAGGCTGAAGCGCATTTTTTAAGGCATGCTAATGAACACAGGGGCCCTTTCAGTTTTGCCATTTAGGACCTCTTTTATCAAGTCGCACTAGTGATTCCTGTGCTGTGAATGAGAGGAAGCCCATTCAGGGCTCCTTTTCCTAAGCTGCAGGAAAAACTGCCCTGCATTAGCAGGGGGGGGGGGAGCATTTTTCCCGTGCACCAGGGCCCTTTTTTACCGCAGCTTAGTAAAAGGAGGGAGCCATTAAGGTGGCGGTAAGGGCTCCCGCGGTAACCCGGCAGTGTGTGGCGATGCTCGATTACCGCTGGGTTAGCACCGCACTACAAAACAAAAACATTGTTCCAGCAAAATGGCACACACTCAAGCAAGAGCCAACACCAGCTGGTGCCTATTTTATAAAAGTGTGCTCCTCCTGACGTCAAAACCTGGCTAAGCCTCTGCCACCCACATTTAGCCCCCAATATTCTGTACCAGTGCCCAGACGTGGCCCAGCACTGAATATTGGGGGATAAAGGACTCAAATACAAATCCACCTATGCTTCTAGCTTTTCCTACCTGAGCGCATAATTGTGGAACGCACCACCAAAAGTAGTAAAAACCACACTCGACCACATGAATTTACAGAAAGCACTACAAACAGAACTGTTCAGAAGGGCATACCCCACCGACCCAACATAAAAAACCTGGACATCTGCGACACAACTTAACCAAAGATCGTAACAGACTTATCCTAACTCTTCCTTTCCCTCTCTAAGTTCTCCCCAATTGTCTTTACCATACATGTATCTCACTCTACCATAATATCACCTTGATATTAATTGCAACTTGTATTTGTTCATACCAAAATTGGTTAACGCCGATTACGGTACCATGTAAGCCACATTGAGCCTGCAAAAAGGTGGGAAAATGTGGGATACAAATGCAACAAATAAAGAACTACCGCTGGCAGCCACGTTGGGCTGGCAATAGTTGCAGGTTAGCGTGTTGTAAGCCCACGTTGGGCTTAGCAAAGCTTTGTAAAAGAGCCCCTCATTTCCTATAGGCTTCCTTTCATTTGCCGCGCCGGAATCGCTAGCGCGGCTTAGTAAAAGAAGCCCTTATACAATAGCACTTAGCACCGAAATCTGCTCCGTGAGGATTTACACCAGCTGTCCTTTCACTGGTTTAACAAAAAAAAAAAAAAAAGTGTCAAAACTACTGTTCACACAAACGAAGAATTAAAAGAATTTGGTCACTTTCTTTCCAAACTAGAAATACTAAAGCACATGGTTACTTCTGACACACTGCTGGTGCACAGCAGGCGTGAAGAGTTCTGCAATGCTAAACATGAATGTGCTACCTGGTGAGCGCAAAACACTCATTCCTAAGGAGGTCTGGTCTTCCTTGCCTTCATTTTTCCCTAACACCATTGCTCCAACAACCTTCTTTCTAAAATCAACTCAGTCTGGGCAGAACCCTACAAAACAAATAACGCTACCCTTCAGACTAGCACCGTAGATCTCCAGAGAGGAGGAATGAAATACTGCAGCAAGGTCATATGCTTTTTGAGCCGTACAAAAGTGAAACACTGGTTTCTGCACTACCCCACAAATATTGATCTGTAAGATGTTGCAAGAACGTTTCAAAAATCTGTACGTATCAAGAGTGGATGAAATAGAAGGGGTGATACATACAGATGCAGTCTGGACAGGACCCTCCGTGTCCAGACTACACAGGCACTGTATCATCCCTTCTCAGCTCCTGCATAACTCACCAGCATTCCCATCACATCTTTCCAGAGTCCAGAGAAGGCTTCAGACACCAGGCTGTCTGCCTGGGGTTCAGGGTCAGGACAGGCTGCTCCATCCTCCTCCATGACCGGGGGTGCTCCTGTGCCTCAGCGAGGGCACCAAACGACTGACAACTTTCTGTCAAAGGCTTGACACCTTCCTCCACCACCGACCACCGGCAGTAAACACTCTCCCAGGGTCCTTCTGAAGAGCTTCACCATGCCTTTGCCACCGGAGTTCAATCACTGCCCCTCGGCAAAAGGGTAATTCAGGGCAAACCCAGTATTTTGCAAGTGAGCTGCCAGGTTCTGTAAAGTCATTCCAGACCTCCCTTCTCCAACACCACCCCCAACTCCCCCTGTGCCTACTAGATCCAGAACTGTGAAGCTGACATTCCTTGCAAAACTTTTTTTGCTGGAACAGAAGCAACAGTACCACTGAAAGCAAGTCCGTACCACAATTCCTCCGTGGGGCGGCTTTAATCCTCTGAGCCACACTTCAGGGTATAAAGACAACCTTTCAGCAAACAAAAAGCCACAGTGAAACATAAACTCTTTCTCAAAAGGTGTATTTTAAGGCCATCACGGTGAGACAGATGCTTAGAGCTCTTTATTAAAATCTGAACGTAACCAGTAACCCCTTCCTTCGGAAATAAGCTCGTCCAACTTCACATGACTGCTCAGTCTGTGTCTCTCTCTCCCTCTGTCACCAGCAAAAGAAAGCTTTTAGCAACAAAAGGTACAGTGATGTCAGTCAGGCTCTTCGTATGGAAATGAGCTACAGGCAGGCAGAACAAACCAGCCCTTGAAAGAGCAGCCCCTGGCTTGGAACAAGTTCCCAAACCCTGAAGATTCAAGTTAGAAAAAGCAAAACGCAAAAACCTGCACTGGGCAGCTCATGCTGCTTTGCAAGGAAGGATGCAGGACTGGGACAGACCCCCCTGCCCCCCCCTTTCCTCCAGCTTCAGTTTACCTAAGTGTTCGCAGCTCCACCTCTAAAAATGTAAAGAACTTGTTAAGCCCGGGACTTGGTCATCTGCCCGCTATTTATTTTCACCCTCTCAAGCATAATACTTGGAAAGCTGAAACAAGCAACTGGCTGAAGGAACTGAGCAGCACTTGGTATCAATAATGGCTTTGATACACATCTGTGAAACTATTTGCAAGGTCAATGTTATGGTTGTGGCAGGTTTCACTGCACTCACAAAGACTAAGGTTCTGAACTGTGGAATTTCTGTTTAGAAGGTATTTAACAGGGTGTGTGCGCTCCAAGAAAAAGTTTATGGGGAGTACTGAACTTTCCTTTCTTAGGCCCAGATGCATCAACCAAACGTAAAAAAAAGTACTTAGCGAATTAAAAAAAACGAAGAATGCATTAAAAAAACAGCTCAGAAATGTTCGGTGCGGTATTGAAAAGTACAAGGTATCATACGTCCGTAATCCCCATCCGTAAAAGGCCCCTAAAGCATGCGCAGAGCAGCCAAGCGTTATGCTGGCTGCTCTGCGCATGCCACTGTCAAAACAAAAAACAAACAAACACGTGGCTCCCAAAATAAAAACAAAAGTCAAAAAAGGCCCGGGAGGGGGTAAAGGCGCTCGTCAGGAGCGTCCTGTTTGAACGGCCTTGCCCCCCCCCACCCCGTCCGAGGTCGCCGCTGCTCCCCGCATTATAAATTTAAAAAGCAAAACGAAGAAATCCTTACTTTAGAAGCCCCGGCCGGCCCCTTCCATTCCTCTGAACTCTGTCAACCCCACAGCTCCGCCTCCTGACTGACACCCTCTGCCCTGTGCCCCGCCTCCTCTGCGGGTCCTCGCCGCCATTCCCCCCCTCCATCAGGCCCCCGCAGCGCCTCTCACCTCTATGTGAAGACGCTGCACGGGCAAGAAGATCAGCTGACGCCTCTGTCTTCCATTCTTCCTTCGCGTCTCTCTCCTTTTGGGCCCACTCCGCCCCCGTCTGACGTTGGTTACTTACGTCAGATGGGGCGGGCCCAAAAGGAGAGAGACGCGAAAGAAGAATGGAAGACAGAGGCGTCAGCTGATCTTCTTGCCCGTGCAGCGCCTTCACATAGAGGTGAGAGGCGCTGCACGGGCCTGGTAAGAGGGAGGGGGGAATGGTGGCGAGGACCCGCAGAGGAGGCGGAGCACAGGGCGGAGGGTGTCAGTCAGGAGGCGGAGCTGTGGGGTTGACAGAGTTCAGAGGAATGGAGGGGGCCGGCCGGGGCTTCTAAAGTAAGGATTTCTTCGTTTTGCTTTTTAAATTTATAATGCGGGGAGCAGCGGCGACCTTGGAATGGGTGGGGGGGGCAAGGCCGTTCAAACAGGACGCTCCTGACGAGCGCCTTTGCCCCCTCCCGGTCCTTTATTTTTTAATTTCTGGATTGCTTGCAGAGGGAGCGTGGAGCAGCGGCGACCTGGGGCGTCAATAAAGGACGCCCCTGGCGTGTGTTTTCACCCCCCTTGTTCTTTTTTTTTTTAGTTCTACATTAGAGTTTTTAGCCGGAGAGCCCTAACGAGAGGTACAGACCTCTCGTTAGATTTCTCGGCGTTTTCCTTCGTTAAACCAATCGGAAAACGTTAGTGCATGTCATTTCAAAAGGGTTTCTACACTAATTGCTCATCTGCATTCCATTTTCGTTAGCTGCTACGGTCCTCGAAAAATGGGCTTTAGTACATGAAACGGTTGGCAATTTCTTCGATAAAGGGTGGTTAAAGGGTTGTTAACGTTTTGTGCATCTGGGCCTTAATACCTTCCATTCAAACAGCACCTGCAGTGCAGAGGGAGCCCCATTTGCAGCTGCTCTGGAATCTTCTGTGATAATACTTAACACTTCTACTCACAGGAGCCAACTTTTCAGAATTATTGGGGGTGCTAATCCCAGTGGAAATAACCCCTCCCTGGACACATACAAGGAATTCTGTCAATATTGGGAGTGCTCAAGCACCTACAGCACCTTCCTACTAGTGTCCTCCATGGATCTTCTGTGATAATACCTTACACTCCTACTTATGCCCTCAGTGGATCTATGATAATACCGTAAACTCCTACTCCTGCCTTTCATTCTATTGATGGCCACCTTTTGAGAATACCCCTGATCTGCCCATGCCCCTCCCATAGCCACGCCCCTTCTGGGTTTCTATGGAATTTGGAGGCACAGTTATAGCATAGCAGCAGCCAGAGGCCTGCAACCCCTAAGTGGCACCAATTAACATCAGTTAGCACCCAATTATTGATGTTACTTGAATCATTAATCAATTAGGTTGCGTGTGCATCCCAAGATCGAATGCGAATTTGGGTATCAAATTTGCGCGACCTTTATAGAATCCAGGGGATACAGGATAGATACATATATGCTTTCCTGCACACTGGATGGGCAATTTATTTATTTAACAAATTTAGATCCTGTTCCATCCAAAGTTCTGGGCGTGTTACAGAAAACATACATAATAGTTGACTTAATTATCACACACAAGCAAAATACAAGTTCAGATCTGTGGGTAAAGCTTTAACCATGGATATGCCTTGGAAAAATTGCTAGGAAAAAAACAGAAGAACAAACACCACACTACACAATGCAAACACAACACATAATGCAGCATACGTAGGCTGCAAAGAACACCTACTATGATCATTGCAGACCGTCCAAAACACAGCAGCGAGATTAATATTCAAAAAGTCGAAATATGATAGAGCAACCCCACTACTCATAATGTTACACTGGCTCCCAATCAAGGCCAGACTATTTTTCAAAACCAGCACAATCATCTTCAAAATACTGTTTGGCATGTCATTGGTCTACATGCTAGACATGGTCAAACTATCACCAAGAAATGCAAACCCAGGAACCAGAGGTTACCTACTACTTCACCCGCCCAACTGCAAAAACATACTATACAAGTCCACCTACACGGCGGTATTTAGCTACCTGGGCTCAAAATGGTGGAACTCAATTACCATAGTCAAAAGAAGCATCACGAACTACCTCCAGTTCAGAAAAAACCTACAGACCTACCTCTTCAGGAAATTCTATGAGTAAAATATGCACTTATCATTCTAGAACAACAACACCCAACACAACCTCTAACAGTAATGCATCTTTTCATCTAAGAAACAAAGAGGCAGATGCAGCAACCAAACGTAAAAAAATCTAAATCGTTAAAGTCCCTAACGATTTTAAAATAACGAAAAATGCACCAAAAAAAAAAGTCACACATGCTGAGATCGGTATTGAAACGTACAATGTACCAAAGAATCACAATACACATCGTTAATCGGCCCCCAAATCATGCGCAGAGCAGCCAAGCGTTATGTTAGCTGCTCTGCGCATGCCACAAACAGTCAAAACACAGTCAAATCACAAGCACATGGCTCCCAAATCAAATCAAAACAAAAATAAAAAAAAAGGGTCGGGAGGGGGCAAGGGCGCTCATCAGGAGCGTCCTATACGGACGGCCTTGCCCCCCCCCCGCTGCTCGCCACTTTCCGCCGCTCCCCCCACCCCGAAAAAGCAAAATGCTAGCTACCCCGGTCCCCCTCCCTTCCTCACTACTCTGTCACCTCAGCTCCGCCTCCTGACATCCTCCGTCCTGTGCCCCGCCCCCTTTTGGGGTCGTCGCCGCCATTCCCCTCTTCCATCGGGCCCCCCTCCCTCTTACCGGGCCCGTGCAGCGCCTCTCTCCTCTGTCCGAAGGCGCTGCACGGGCAAGAAGAAAGCTGATGGCTGCCTTCGCCCAGCTTCGATGGCGCGTCTTTCTCCTGCTGGGCCCGCCCCTGTCTGACGTCAGTAACTACGTAGGTTACTGACGTCAGACAGGGGCGGGCCCAGCAGGAGAAAGACGCGCCATCGAAGCTGGGCGAAGGCAGCCATCAGCTTTCTTCTTGCCCGTGCAGCGCCTTCGGACAGTGGAGAGAGGTGCTGCACGGGCCCGGTAAGAGGGAGGGGGGCCCGATGGAAGAGGGGAATGGCGGCGACGACCCCAAGAGGGGGCGGGGCACAGGACGGAGGATGTCGGGAGGCGGAGCTGAGGTGAGAGAGTAGTGAGGAAGGGAGGGGGGCAGGGGCTGCTCGAATTTTGCTTTTTCGGGGTGGGGGGAGCGGCGGAAAGTGGCGAGCAGCGGGGGGGGGGGGCAAGGCCATCCGTACAGGACGCTCCTGATGAGCGCCCTTGCCCCCTCCCGATCCTTTTTTTATTTTTATTTATTTTTGTTTTTCTGACGTCCTTTGGACCAATCACAGCGCTTTTAGCTCTGCTAATGCGCTGGGATTGGCTCAAAGTTTGTTTATTTTTTCTCTTAATGATTTTTCCTGCCACAGAGCTGACCTAACGAGTGGTCCAGACCTCTCGTTAGTTTTCCTGCCTTTTTCCTGCGTAAAGGCAATCGGAAAAGGTTAGTGCATGTCGTTTCAATGGGGTTTTCACACTAATTGCTCATCTCCATTCCGTTTTCGTTAGCTGCTGGCTTCCTCGGTAAAAGCTCTTTGATGCATGCAACGGATCAAATTTTCCTCGTTGGAGAGTCATTAAAGGCTCATTTAGCTTTAGTGCATCTGCCTCTAAGACACACCTTCTCAAGAAACCCAATGACAATTCCATATGCACTAATAGTTATCTTGCCAACCACTGTAAAACACAGCATCATACAACCTTGTAAATGTAATTGAATCAATGTAATCTCTAACAACTGTTAAATGTAAGCCACATTGAACCAAAACTCAAAGTCGCATTCTTATCTGTTTCGCAGTATATTTGTTTTGTTATCATCAATAAATGTATGCTAAATATAGAATTGATAAGGGATGTTAGTTGGGTAGTAGGGAGGGTGGAGGGGAGAAAATTAAAACTGTCTAGTGATCTTAGATCAATGGTAGGATTTATTGCATTTGTACTCCTTATCGAATTGTTGTTATGTTACTACTAATAAAAAGATTTAAACATAAAAATAAATAAAATACAGCGGCGACAAGAATAATACAAATGGTGTGCTAAAGTCCTTTAATTAAAATGTTCAAGAAAACATGACGACTCGGCACGGGCCGTGTCTCGGCTCAATAGGCATTTCTCAGGGGTCTTAAGGTTTTTATCCTATGAATATGTGAAATGTTTGTTCTCTTGAAACTGAAAACAAATACGCAAAAGCAGTGCCGTAATGAAAACCACCGCAATATGTGGTGCTCTTGCACGAAGATCATCGACTGACGTATCGAGTAGAATAGCGTTCCAACAAATTGCGCCAAAAGGAAAAATCGCCCACAGACATGCATAAAAATGATAGTATATGCCTTAAAAATGAGCACACATACAGCAACCAATCAAAAGTGGATGAAAAACGCCTCCATGCTAAACCGATCATGGCTACAGAAATCTACAAGCCCTGGCATCTGTGAAATTTGTGGTCAGGACTTAACACTGATGTGCAGCAGTAATTTACAAATCTGGCCACAGGACTCTATCTTGGGGCCACTAAATCCTTTCTGCAGCCAACCTCTCTTTTATACCTTTGCAGCAGATCTACAATGAGAAAAAAGAAAGTACAACCTTACGCTACAATCTACGTGATGAAAAATGAGTGTGTATACAAGGAAAATGTTTGTAATCATATTATCACAGAAGCTCTTTTAGGTCAATACTTGATGGATCCAAATGACTAAATAAGGGAGTGAGGCATTTAGATCTACCTAAAACATACAGGACTAGATTTTATGTTTCAACATTTTTTATTGATGACACTTCTAAATGAATACATCCAATAATACAAATACACCGAAGTTCAAAAAGTAACATGTACTCATGAAGAACAGAATAATGCAGTCCGTCAACATACTTTTAACATTTGATCCCCACCCCATCCCTCTATTTGACTTATTTAACTTATTTATGTTTCCACCTTTTTATTGATAAATCAAGACACCAAACATAGCCATTGCATAAAGTGTACAACAATGCAGACTACAAACTGCACTCCACCTAAAATGGAAGAACTTTTTGAAACAATTTTCCCATCATCAGTTCCCCTCCCCCCTTTTTCTCCCTCCTCCAGGACTAGATTTTATATACGGCGCCTGAAAACTTCACGCTAAAAAAATTTCTGCCTAGGCGTATTCTATAAACCACGCCTAGATTTAGGCATGGTTTATAGAAGATGCCTAGCAGATTTATAGAATACACCTAGCGGCCATGCCTGCGCCTAACTAGATGCATCCATTTACTTGGTGTTAATACCGGCTCCCTGCACGTAAATTTTCAGAATGCCCGTGACCTGCCCATTCCACACCCCTTTTGCCAGCTCGCATTAGAATTTGCGCGCACCACTTTATAAAATACGCTTAGCAAGTTGGGCGCATAAATTCCAATTAATGCCGATGTCAATAATTGCTTAAGTGGCAATTATTAGTGCTGACTGGTGTGTTAAGTAATTAAACTGTGCGTGCAAATCCGGAATACAACTGGATTTGCGTGCAATTTCGGTCACGCTATATAGAATCCAGGGGGGGGGGACGTATTGTATTTTTTCATTTGTAGATAATAGAGTGCAGTGTGCACCATTTGCAAAGATGGCACCCTGTTCGGGATAGTTATTACACATGTGTGAACTATCGGGAAAAGAGAATGCTCGCTTTGTATAGGGTGTGCACTCTCAATGACACAGCACCCGGAAAACTGCCCATACAAAATGAACATTCTCAGAAACAACACGGGAAACCTGGGTTGAAGTGTCTCAGTTTGACAAACTTTTAGCCTATAATAAAACTCAGGCCCCGATGCACAAAACTCACCATTAAGCACCGTGCATGTTTGTATCCGGTGAACTTAGCAATCTTGAAACAGTGATGATGCACAAAGGAAACTGCATGCAAATGAGATGCACAGAAAAGTTGTAAGCAGCTCGGTAGGGAAAGCGCCTAGGCCATGCGCAGAACAGTCTCTGGGTAAGTGTTGATGTTCTGCATATGCACTTCCACCTTCAAAGCTCAGCTTTCCACTCCTACGGTGCACATGACCAGCGACAACATTACATGTGTTTGTGTGTTTAAGCTTGCTTATTTCATTTAAAAGGCTACTGCAAAACAGTTTCAGTAACTTAAGAATTGGAGGGGGGCAAGGGGGTTACGTTTACAAAGAAAATGCTTTGTCGATGAATCGTTTGCTCAGTTTAAGTGGTTTTTTTTTGGGGGGGGGGGGGGGGAAGGTGTGTTTTGTTTTTTGCTTTGCTTACATTTGCTATCCCTTGTGTGACAAAGCCTGAGCAATACAAGTAGTCTATATAATCGAGGAAAATGCAGTGTAAGCAGGCTGTTCCACTAGGCAGTGACGATCCTAGGTCGGCTGCCACCCGGGGCGGATCACCGATGCGCACCCTCCCCCCCGGGTGCAGCACGACACCCCTCCCCCCCGGCGTATCAACCCCCCCCCCCCCCCCCCCGGGTGCATTCTTAGCTGCTGGGAGCAGCCGCGCGGCTCTCGGCTCCGCTGGCTCCCTGCTCCCTCTGCCCCAGAACAGGAAGTAACCTGTTCCGGGACAGAGGGAGCAGGGAACCAGCGGAGCCAACAGGCGCACGGCTGCTCTCTGCGCCCCTCCAGCGGCGTGCACCTGGGGCGCCCCGCCCTTGGTACGCCGCTGCCACTAGGTCATCCCCATACACTGACAGCTGCAAACCTGACGGAAAATTCTGCACATTAAAGATAGGCACTCAGTGCACAGAAATGTCTGTGCATCGCTCGGAGTGCTCATTTTAATACCAATGAGCTTGTTGTAATACAATTGCATAGGGCTATCGGTAGCTGCTATGGCAAATGGTAAAAGGGACGCAGAGAACCCCTTTGTGCATTAGATGCTTTAGACTGGCTACAACTGGTCTAAACTTAGCAAAAGTTGGAAGCACAGTAAGTGGGGCTGAAATTTTTCCTATGTTACAGAGCTAAAAGTAAAGCATCTAGATCACTGCTTGCTCTGAAAATCAGTCTGACAGGGACACTTTAAAGATAATACTTTCAAACCTCACAGCTGGAGGATAGATACTCAGCAGATTCCTTAAAGGCACATTTCCTACCCCATCAGGGTGTCCTAGCAGGTCTAGGCCCATTCAGCCCATAGAAGAATAGTACACTACTGAATCCACATGTTTAATACAATAAACATCACCTTCCTTTCAGGCTTCTACTATTCACTATCATTAGTTCCTTGAATATGACAAAAGGGTTTTTTTTTTACACCTTGTTAAAGCAATCCTGTCTGGACAAAATGTTAATATCTGTGTCTACAGATGATCATAAGAACATAAGATTTGGCATACTGGCTGAGACCAAGGGTCCACCAAGTCCTGTATCCTATTTTTGACAGTGGCCAATGCAGGTCATCAGAACCTCTAAGAATTTTTCCAAAATATTTTTAAGTGTAGGTATGCAAACTTTCTTATCTTTGCTGATAAGAAAGTTTGCAGAGCTGGCGCTAGTAAAGATCGCAGGGGGTGTGTCCTTGAGGCAGCTCACTTGTCGAGCGAAACATGTCGGACAGTAGAACCCCCTGGGTCCGACTAAATAGAGTCTCGAAAAGATAAGTAAATCTATAATTATTGAAAGAATTTATTTGTATTTGAAGTCATGTTTGAAAAGTGAACCTGTGAAGAGGCTGATGCTTGTGATATCGCCACGTAAATCCTGTAAGGGTGGAGGGCGGTGAGCATCACTGAGGTCACTTAAAAATCCATCAAGACTGCTTATAAATTTTCTCATATGTAGAGAAATGTTGAACAGAAAATTAAAGTAGCAGTGAATGATTCATATTTGTGTAAAAAGGACTTTAACTGGATGCTAAGAAGCTTTTGATGTTATACTACTTTGGATCCAGTATAAATATTAGACGTTTTGCCAGAAAGTGAGTTTTGTGATAATTAAACTGAACCATCATGAAACAATAGAAGTTAAAGTATGTGCTAATGGTTCTTTGAGTTTCTGTGGCTGTCAGGACCTTTTGCTTTCTGTTGATGCACCCGCTTTTTACTGCCCCTAAGAAGCTGAAGCCCTAGGCAACTGCCTTGTCTTGCCTAAAGCTTAGCCCGGCCCTGCATTTATTAGACGGTAAGTTTATGCTTATTTGCTTTCATATACCACGTCTCAACAAATATTTATTAGGCTTCTCTTCCATGGCGGCACGTGAGAGAAAAGCTGAAGACTCACGTTGGACAGATAGAAAAAAGGACACAGAGGTCTCCAAGGGGCAAATGGAGTCAGAAAAGAAAAATTCAACCAAACATGGACAAGAATGGACTCCAGAGTTGACCACTCAGTAAAATATGGTGCTGAAATGTGAAAGAAACAAAAGCAGCTTGTACCTGTCAGCTCACAGGTTGGCACAGGCTCTCCCAGGTTCTTGGCATGTTGTGTAACAAAAAAAGCAACCACTATTCTGTGATACCGAACCCTGAAATTCCAGGGATCACAAAGGAGAGAGCTAAATCCATAACTCCCCAACAATTTAACCCAACATGGAAAACATGATCCCATCTGCTCAGCAAATGTTACAGAATGTGTGACACCTGTTGGTTTTAAAAAGGGCAAAATTCTTGCCAGGGCTCTGGGCATTTCAACAAAACAAAGGACCACTTGTATCATGTGCCTGCCACAGCTATAGCACTTTGGAGGAGAAGAGAAAGGGGAAGAGCGAAAGACCCTCATTTAGGCTCTCATACACCCGTGATGGTCACCACATGCGTGGACGTAGAAAAATAATCTCCACAGCCGGCTGGTCTGGAAATTCCTCACTTGCCCTGATGTGTGAACAATCAGCTGTCCAGTCTTCATTGTACCACACTTGCTGCCCATCAATCTCCCAGTGGGACAAGGGCCTAAAGGTTCCCAGAATTCGGAGAATGATTTCATGTGCAATCCAAAATCAAAACAAGGATGGCAGAGCAGTCGCCCATCAGCAGGGAGGAAGACCAGACTCTGAAGCAGCATTTTCTTCCTCGAAATACAGATATCAGATAGGGAACAGCCCAGTATAAATTTCCAAATGTGTATGGTCACTATAAAATTAGAACTGAAGACCTCAAAACAACCTGACGCTTAATGCAATTTCGGCGTCTTTGACTGGGGTTGTCTCCTTCAGTTAAGTGCTCGACTATTTATTGCTCTATCAGAGTGAAAAAAAGAATCATCATGAAACAAGAAATTATTCTCAAGACCGTTGTGCTGTAAAATTGAGTAGTGTCATACACATTTGGAAATTTATATTGGGCTCTTCCCTATCTGATATCTGTTTGACTTTGCTTAGAGTCTCAGCGTGGTTTTTCCCCGATTAGCAAGTACTTCCTCGAAATACACCATTAAAGCGTTTGCGATTATTTGCCTGTCAGTGAGTGCTAATTGTGCTTTTTACAAGAGGGGGGATGTCATGGATGGGGAATAAGAAACAAGATGGCAAGCGATCCGCAAAATCCAACGTGGAGACAAACAAAGCAGATCAATCAGTGATATGGTTCAAAACTTTATTTTCAGAGATTCGCCCGACACAGACTGTGTTTCGCCCACAAGGGCTGCGTCAGGGGCTAATAGTCCAAGCAGGACATGAGATTGAAACGTAAAAAACCAGCAGGGTGCTTTCCTCAGTCAAGATGAGGACATCAGCTCAATGCACAGGGTAAGTCTCTGGGGGCATTCCAAAAGCTTATGTGCAGGGTTACAGAATACACCTGCTGTGTGTGTAACTTTGGCGCTGGTATTTACACCAAGTTTTACTTGGCATAAATGGACACATCTGGAGTTAGATGCCAGCTGCAGGACGTCAGACTCACAGAAACAGAACGAAGCCTTGCGCTGGAAGAAGAGGACCTCGGCTGGCGGGGTTGGGGTCCCCCACCAGCAAAGGTAGCTGATGGCGGTGGCGGGTTGGTGGTGGGAGGGGGGTCGAGAGGGTTGTCGGTGGGGGGGAGGGGGTCAAAGTTGGTGGTGGTGGTGGCGGCGGCGGCCAGGGGGGGTCAAAAATGGTGGGGGGGGGGGTTGGCGCCACCGGGGGATTGGCTAAAATGTGCCCCCTCACCTCGGGATCTGGACCCCCCTCCCGCCAAAGTCTGGCTACGTCCCTGGCGCCTAGGCGGAAATGTTTCCGCCACCCATTTTTCTGGTGCCATAAATAGAATCGGGTCCTAACAGGATAACGCTCGGTTAACATGGGAGCTCTTAATGCCTCCTAAATAGGCCATGTTCATTTTTTGCAGGTCTCGCACTAATGGAGAAATTACTGTGGGACTAGCATAAAAAGAAAATCCTTAAAATACAGGTGCCTTCAATATGAGCTTAGTGTACGGGAAAGTCCCATGTTACAATGCGCTAAGCCCATATTTTAGTGTGTTTTAGTAAAAGGCCCCCAAAATCCTTACTGTATGTTATCATGTTTATGGGAAAAAGAGGAAGAGGCACAGGAGGGTCATTTTATAACTGGGCACACAGGCTGACAAGGCAAGAAGGTGCCTACTTTATAAAGAAACATAGGTGCCTATGCCCTTATTTTCAAATCTCTATTTGTGTTTTAGATGTCTGAAAATCGGCATTTAGATGTCCATATTGCATGGATGCCTAACTCCCGATTTTCTGAAAGCCAGGATAGGATTAACTAAAGCTGCAGTATATCTATATTGCAAGGGGGGGAGGAGGGTCTGGGCATGTTTTGGGTGGGACTAGAGGGGTGGCAAAATATGGACATCCAACTCTGATTTCAGAAGGGGAAGGGATGTCTATGTCCAAGAAGACAGCCATTGCCATTTAGACCTACTTCCCCGGACAACTATGCGTGGGATAAACATAGAGGAATCCTGCTCAGAAGGAATGGATCCTCAGAAGCTTAGCCGAGATTGGGTGGCAGAGCCGGTGGTGGGAGGTGGGGCTGGTGGTTGGGAGGCGGGGCTAGTGCTGGGCAGACTTCTATGGTCTGTGCCCTGAAAATGACAGATACAAATCAAGGTAAGGTATACACAGAAAGTAGCACATATGAGTTTATCTTGTTGGGCAGACTGGATGGACCATGCAGGTCTTTTCCTGCCGTCATCTACTATGTCACAACCACAAATGCAAGTGTCCTGACCCCCAGTTTGGGAAGCCCTGCTATAGATGCTCTTCTCCCCATATTTGTGAAGAACTCACATTCAGTAGGTTCACTGTCTCAGAGATACCAAGGGTGGCCAATCCCAATAAGTGAGATTTTTTCAGGTTGTGTGTCCAGGGTAAAAACCTGTAAAGATATGAGAATTGTAGTACTCATTGCAATACAAAATTATATTTAAGTTTCTCTGATTTTTTTGTAAGGCTGCCCATGGTGTGCTGCTTGTCCTGTCAACTCTCAGCGACACCTGCCTATGGTCTGCAGCACACTGGTGTGCATGGGGGGAGGAGGAGTTTCTGCACTGTCTTGTGGTTTGAATCGGGGCAGCTCTTCTGGACCCTCTGTGGGCTGCTCCCTATGCCAGGGCAAGCAGATGATATTTTCCCTGTCTTTGCCAAGTGACACTAACACAATCAGAGCCCACATCTGCAACATGTTAACTAACTTATTTTGTATGTCATTGCCCCCAAGAAGACAAGGCTTTCCCCCTAAAATCACCTCATAAGGTTTATTCTTAGCTCTGGACTCAATCAATGAGTTCTCTTCAGGGGACTTGCTCTGCCCCTCAGCTCTCTGCTGGAATCAAGTTTCAGAGATATCCACTGCTTGTCTTTTCCTGCTGCTTTTCAGTCTCTTCTTTTTGTTTCTGTGCTCAGCACTGTAAAGATCTCTCTCCATATGCTTCATAACATAGACACCCGAGACCCCTTGGGCCGAACAATTACTAATTCTTACCGTCCTTTAATAAAGACACTACACATATTATATTTTTAATGTGGCATAACTAGGCCGCAGCTTTATTTTAGATACAAAACATCTCAAAACCCTGGGCATACCCAAGCCGCTCCAGCCTCTGGCTCATTACCTCCTCCAAGTTCGCCACCCTAGCAAGACTTGTCAGTTGTAAACAGCGCTTGCCCGGACACCTGAAGAGGTTGTCCGGTTCCCTGTGGGGGCTTTTAAACCCCGCTCGCATGCTTCCCATTGGTCAGCATGGGGTACCTCAGTGCGCCGGGCTCCTGCCCCCCCTGCGCCTCGCACACTCTCGCTGTCCTCTGCGCGCATGCCCGTCGGGGCACGGCGCCATGTTATATTCGGCGCCGTGCACCCGCGGGGCACTATGCCTTGCTTGTCTCTCCATTCAACTCTCAGATGCATGAGAGGAGGAACTATGTGCTTGTGAGTATGTGAAGTCCTCCAACCGCATGGTGTGTCTCATGCCAAATGGGTGTGATTTGGTATCTCTGCTCTCCTGGGCCCAGATGCACTAAACGTTTTTCATCGTAAAAGCAGCCCTCAAGGAAGAATTTCCTATCCTTTCCTTGCACTAAAGCCTATTTTCCGACGACAGTAGCAGCTAACGAAAACTGAATGCAGATGAGCAATTCTTCTACAAATCCCATTGAAATGACATGCACTAACCTTTTCCGATTCGTTTAACGCAGGAGAACACCGTGAAATCTAACGAGAGTCTGTACCTCTCATTAGGGCTGTCTGTCTGCTAGAAGTTAACAAAATCCAATAAAAAAAATAACTGGGGGGGGGGGCTAAAACGCGTCAGGGGCGTCCTTTATTGACGCCCCAGGTCGCTGCTGCTCCCCTCTCCCTCAGCACCAAAAAAGAAAGAAAAAAAAAAAAGGATCGGGAGGGGGCAAAGGCACTCGTCATGAGCGTCCCATATGGACGCCTTGCCCCCCCCCGCACGAAAAATCTCCAATTTTAGCAGCCCCGGGCCGGCCCTCCGCCCTTCCTGTATTCTTCCACACTAGCTCCGCCTCCTGCCATGCTCCGGTCCCGTGCCCCGCCCCCCCGCCACCCCCCGCTTTGCCTTAGCGGCCCATACAGAGGTGAGAGGCGCTGCACGGGCCGGTAAGGCAAAGGGGGGGGGGGTCGTTGGACGGGGGGAGCGGCAGCCACGACCAAAGGGGGGGTGGCGGGGGTGGGGCCCGGGACCGAAGCATGGCAGGAGGCGGAGCTAGTGTGGGAGAATACAGGAAGGGAGGAGGGCCGGAGAATACAGGAGATTTTTCGTGGGGGGGGGGGGGGGGGGGGGGAGCAGCGGGGGGGGGGCAAGGCGTCCATACGGGACGCTCATGATGAGTGCCTTTGCCCCCTCCCGAAACACACGTGTTTGTGGGTTTTTTGTTTTGTTTTGACAGCTGGGCCTTTGTGGCATACGCAGAGCAGCCAGCATAACGCTTGGGCTGCTCTGCGCATGCTTTAGGCGCTGATTAACGACGGGTTTAACGATTTTGTGATACATCCTACTTTGCAATACCGATCCGAACATTTCTGGAGTGTTTTTGTAGTGCATGCCTCGTTTTTTTTTAAATCGTTAAGCACTTTTACGATTCTTATTTTTAATGTTTGGTTGATGCATCTGGGCCCTGGTCCTCTCCTGAATCCAGCTTGGGGTATCCAATAGCTTCCCTGTACATGCAGGCCTCTTGGCTTTCTCAGTCAGCCTCTACCAGGTTCCAAGCCACAGCAGCACCTCCCTTACCTACAGCCTTGCTGGGTACACTGGGCATAAAGTGATTACACCAAACTCTTCTCACTGATGTATCACTCTTTTCTATTTGCCTTGAGGCCAGTTGGGTACTTCAGGGCCCAGTCTTCACAAGACAGGCACTGCTTGCTTCTGAGGGGAAGAAAACACACTGACATAACGCTGACTTGAAACCCTCCAGAACCTATCCTGTTCCTCCCCTGGTTTCTCCTTACAGGGAATCCAGCTAGAAAATTCCAGGAAACCCATTAATCTATGCTAATGCCAGGGCTTCTACTATCCCTGAACAGTGAGCACAAAAACTATGGCTAGGTCAGTTACTGGCACCTGGGTCACACATTTCTTCACACATAAAAGTGGTGGATGGATAAAATGGTCTCCCAATGGGAAATGGTTTTGATGAGAGCAGTGTTAAATTTCAAGGAAGTATGGGACAACCACAAAGGTTCTCTGAGGGAGAGGAAGGGACAGTAATGCTGAGCTGAAGGTGAAGAATGGCAGACTGGATGGGCCTTATAATCCTTAACTGCAGGTCTACTCAGTTTCTATGATTTTTTTTATTTTTTAATGTGTAACTCTGGAAAACACAGGTATCTCTAGTAAAACTTTCTTGCTTCACACAGCCACAGGACTGGCACAATGATATGTAACATTTATGTAACACTCTAAAAGTTCCTTTACAGAGCAAACATCTAAGCTTGTTGAGTTCTTAAATGTATAGGTTTCAGTGTCTTTTTACCCAAGAGAGCAACAGAATTTGTTTAAATTACAGGTGCAACACATTTTCTCTCTCCACTTTGACTGATAAGTGAGGACTTCTGGTCGTTGTAACTTAAAAAAGATATAGAGGAATTAGAAAAGGTTCAAAGAAAAGCGACTAAAATGATAAAGGGGATGGAACTTCTCTCATATAAGGAAAGGCTAAAGAGGTTAGGACTCCTCAGTTTGGAAAAGAGACAGCCGAGGGAGGATATGACTGAGGTCTACAAAATCCTGAGTGGTGTAGAACGGGTAAAAGTCAATCGATTTTACTTG
Source organism: Microcaecilia unicolor (assembly GCF_901765095.1). NCBI lineage: Eukaryota > Metazoa > Chordata > Amphibia > Gymnophiona > Siphonopidae > Microcaecilia > Microcaecilia unicolor. The sequence goes on along the minus strand of NC_044033.1, from coordinate 262,869,934 downwards.
TTCCAAAAACTACAAAGACTAGGGGACACTCAAAGAAGTTACATGGAAATACTTTTAAAACAAAGAGGAGGAAATATTTTTTTCACTCAACAAATAGTTAAGCTGTGGAACTCTTTGCAGGAGGATGTGGTAACAGCAGTTAATATATGTGGGTTTAAAAGAGGTTTGGACAAGTTCCTGGAGGAAAAGTCCATAGTCTGCTATTGAGACATAGGGAAGCCACTGCTTGCCCTGGGATTGGTAGCATGGAATATTGCTACTATTTGGGTTTCTGTCAGGTACTTGTGACCTGGATTGGCTACTCTTGAAAACAGGATACTGAGCTGGATGGACCTTTGGTCTGGACTCAGTATGGCTATATTTATGTTCTCAGCATTGGCTTTTTGTTTAAATGATTTTTGCTCCTTTTACCTATCACTGTCCCTGACCTTCTTCCTCTCACATATCTTTATTCTAGGACCCTCAATTTGCAGCAATTGCCTCCTCATATAACTTTACCTGCAGCTGAAGGCAACTGGTCTCAGCTGTTACACCCCACTCAAGTTGCTTCTTGGTCATTTCCTGCAATCACCAGGCCACTTTTTCTCTCTTTCTTCATTGCAGCTGCCATTGCTTTCTCTCCTCTAACCTCTCTCTGTCCCTGCTGCTGTCTCCCCGGCTCCCACCCCTACATGTACAATAAGCTCACTGTTACAGCTCAGTCATTTGATTCTGTTTCTCTGTATGTGGGAATGCTCCTCACCAGACAGGCCCACAGAGCAGCTGGAGCTGTTGGGGAACAGAAGGGAGGAGTACAGTCCACATGGGGCTAGATGCAATACAGGGCACCCAAAGTTAGGCACAACATCCTTTATAGAATACTAGCTTAGTGTGTATTTTGGGCTGGTTATTCAGCGCTATTTAAGCGTCCAGGAATGACTCCTGGCCAGTTATATAGCGCTTCACCGGCTAAGTGTTAACATTCAGCGCAAGATTGCCAGTTATCGCCGCTGAATTTATTGGGATTTATTAACCACTTTTATTTCGAGATTCACCCAAGGCGATGTACAGCAGATATACTTTAACATAAAACTTACAATTTTGTTAACAGCCTAACAATAGTAAAATAACCAAGAATAAACATAAATACAATAAATGAGGTAAACTTGAAAACAGTAATTTGAAACCTAATAATAACCGGCTAAGCACAAATATTCAGTTCTAAACCGGCTAAGCTAAGCAGTTAAGATAGGCCGCTATTAACTTAACTGGCTAGCACTGAATATTCACTCAGGGGTCCTTTTACTAAGCTGTAGTAAAAGGGGGCCTGCACTAGCGTCAGCATGTGTTTTTGACTTGTGCTGAGTCCCCCTTTTACCACAGCGGACAAATGGCCGGCCATTTTTGGGGAAAAGGAATGGCCGCGTGGTAAGATTACAGCACGGCCATTTCAATGGGAAGCTGTTACCGCCATCCATTGAGATGGCGGTAAGGGCTCCCGCGCTAGATGGCGGTAACCGGGGTAGTGAGCGGCGCTGCCTGATTACTGCCAGTTAAATTCTGGCGCTACAAAAATAAGAAGTATTTTTGTAGCACCAGAAATGGTGTGCGCTAGGAGTGGGAACTACCACCAGGCTCCTGCGGTAGTTCCTGATTGGCGTATGTTAGTAAAAGGGTCACTCAGTCAGTTTATTTATTTATTTGTAGCATTTGTATCCCACATTATCCCACCAATCTGCAGACTCAATGTGGCTTACATTATGCCGTAGTGGTGATTGCCATTTCCGAGTACAGAATTACAAATGGTATTGCATTAAGGTGCATACATACATGGTAAAGAAGAATACATTATGGTATTGCATAGAGGTTTCTACGGCCAAAACTGGATATTCAGTGTCGGCTGCTGGACACAGCCCAGCTTTGAACATCTGGACAGTGACGATCCTAGGTTGGCTGCCACCCGGGGCAGATCGCCGATGCACCCCCCCCCCCCGGGTGCAGCATGACCCCCCCCCCACTCCTGGCGCAATGACACCCCTCCCCCCAAGCGCATCAACTCCCCCCCCCCCCCCCAGGGTGCATTCTTGGCTGCTGGGAGCAGCCGCGCAGCTCTCGACTCCGCTGGCTCCCTGCTCCCTCTGCCCCGGAACAGGAAGTAACCTGTTCCGGGGCAGAGGGAGCAGGGAACCAGCAGAGCCGACAGGCACGCGGCTGCTCTCTGCACCCCTCCAGCGGCGTGTACCCGGGGCGGACCAACCCCACCGCCCCGCCCTTGGTACGCCGCTGCCTGCCGCCAGCTGAATACTGAGGGGTTTCTGCCTAACTTTGGACGTGAGCATTTACAACTGCCAAAGGCTGGTGGCAGTTAGGCGCACAAATGCAGGCATCCTGTATCATCGTGCCTAATTTCTGGGAATGCCCCTAACCCGCCTATGTGGAGACAAACAAAGCAGATCAATCAGTGATATGGTTCAAAACTTTATTTTCAGCGAATCTCTGAAAATAAAGTTTTGAACCATATCACTGATTGATCTGCTTTGTTTGTCTCCACGTTGGATTTTGTGGATCGCTTGCCATCTTGTTTCTTAGGACCTCCTAACCCGCCTATGCCCCTTCCATAGTCACGGATCCATTGGAGTTGCACATTATAAAATGTAGGCGCGCGTGTTATAGAATGGATTATAGGGAAGATTTGTGCGTAACTCCTAATTAATGCCAAGTGCTTGTTAACTCCAATTATTGATTGTTGTCACCTAATTGACTAGTTTGTGTGTGGATCTGGGATTTGTGCCCAAATTTGAGTGATGTATAAAGAATCCAGTGGATGATGGCAGGGAGAGGGATGGGAAGGTATGACTGGTGAAAACAGAGGTCTGATGAGGTGAATCATGAAAGATGAGAATGAGAAACAGGATGGGTAGAAGTGTTTTGATGGGAGGGAGAAGAAGACAAGTTGTTGTGGAGCAAAAAGAATGACATTAAATAGAAACTTTTGGAGGAAGAGTTGACAACAGAGATTGAGTGAAGGAGAAGAGGAGATCCTGGAGAAAGATAAGCAAAAGAGGCGGGGGGGGGGGAGGGGAGGGGGAATCAAATTGGAGACAGAAAACAGTAGTGCGAGCATGGCGTGGGGTAGGGAGAGAAAAAAGAGAAGGAATGAAATTTGAAAAGAAGAAACATTAAGAAGAAAAGAAATGACTCGTACACACAAAATATATTGTGAATAAAAAGTTAATTTTTAAAGATGTTCTTAAAATAGGTAATATATGTTAAATTATGCATTTTGCCAGCAAAGTACAACAAAATCTTAAAGACGGCTCAGCAGGATCTCTTAACTCCTGCCACAGGAAACCAGGGACCTTACTTCATATACACACCATGCTTCAGGGAAGAGGAGATGCATCATTTATTTCCATTGCCATGGTCATACACTTATATAATTCACATGATTTAACTCTTTGAACACTAAAGAATAACGCTGGCTTCATTCCAAGCTGTTGTCGCAAAACTCTCTCCCCCTCCCGTCATGGGAGCAGGAGCCCACCGGTTACCTCTGTACATGGGACTCCTTCAGCTGCTCCTTCTTTTGAGCACAAACTTGGTAAAGCTGGGTAAAAGCTCAAATATCAAAATTACGAGCTCTGAGCATTAAGTCTGTAGATCCCAGGACTATTGGGGTTTATACCACAAACTGAGATCACCACCAAGTTTAAGTCTCAATTGGGGCACAATGGACAGGTTCTACTGTCTTTAGTTACCTGCTGTTGCTGACTATGGGGTGAATTCTATATATGGAGCCAAAAAAACTGGTGCCAAATTTGAGCGACATGACGCACTGCTTTTTTCTTCAAACATAAAGGTCTTTGTTAAGACCCCCTTTCCATAAGGACTCCACACTCGAACACAGACTATTAAGACTCCTGAGGCAGGCCAGTGGCCGAAACACAGATCTGTGTTGAGTCTGTAATAAAGTTTCGTTTGCTCTACTCAGTTGTCCCAGACTCTGGAGTCACTGGTCCACTTCCCACTTTCCCTCACAATAGCACCATGAACACAGAACCCTAAGGATCTACTGCATATTAAATAGGGTTGCACATCAATTAAAAATTTTAAGCACTCAATTAATCGTGATTAGAATTTTCAATTGCAGGATTAATTGCATAGAACTTAACCCCCCGTGCAAAATCTTCTCTCCCCCTCCCCCAATGTGGCATCTCTCGTCTCCCCTTTCCCCTCTCAACTTCCCTTCCCCCTCCCACAGTGTAGAATCTCCCGTTTCCCCTTCCACCTCCCAACAGTACAGCATCTCCCCTTCCCTCTCCCAACACTACAGCATCTCCCCTTCTATCTCCCAACAGTGTGGCATCTCCTGTCTCCCTTTCCCCCTCCCAACAATGTAGCATCTCCCTTCGCTCAAGCTGGAACTACAGCTGGTGGCCATATTGGGCTGGCGGTAGTTCTGAGATAGCATGCGGTAAGCCCGCATTGGGCTTACTGATGCTTTGTAAAAGGGCCCCTTTGAAAATATGCCTCCACATAACTTTGTTGATCTATGTGCTTTGAAAATTAGCACCTAAAGTACATTAGTAACATGTTAATTAATAAATCCACATATATATCTATATATATATAGATACATAAAGGGAAAGGGAAGGGAAAGGGAATGGGACTTATATACCGCCTTTCTGTGGTTTTTGCAACTACATTCAAAGCGGTTTACATATTATATACAGGTACTTATTTGTACCTGGGACAATGGAGGGTTAAGTGACTTGCCCAGAGTCACAAGGAGCTGCAGTGGGAATTGAACCCAGTTCCCCAGGATCAGAGTCCACTGCACTAACCACTAGGCTACTCCTCCAAAAAGGAGAAAAGGATAACAGTAATTTCTTTTTGTTTTCCAAACTAGATAACGTTCACACGCCTATGCATTGGATTCATGACAGTGCATACTTAGCACAAATTTGAAACATGAGATCAGCAACACCATTCCTCAGGTCTTGAACATTTTATCCCCGAAGAATAAGAGATCTTTTAAACTGAACATGATGAAACTCATGCTTTACAACATCTTGTGTAAGCCCAGAGCAGTACCCTTGCCAAAATCTCCAGAAAGGACTTCTATGTAAGTACATTGCTCACTAATCATAAAATTCTCTGTTACAGTGCCACAGTGTGTAATAAGTTCTCAGTGGCTTCATTCTCTAATTAAAGACTTTTTCTAAACTAGGAATTTCTTACACAGGTCTCATGTGTGCACTGTTCTCCTGCTCTCCAAAGTTTGCCTTGGAGGAAAGGATCATAGACACATGCTCTCTTCTACTGCCAAATAAATTAAACATGATCAGACTGTTTGTTTCTATAAATCAAATGGAGCCATTTGTATTGAACTTCTAAGGGAATCCAGATTCTGCAGCCACCTGGTCACCAGAAAAGGGAAATCAGCACCCGTATTGAATGGAAGCGGGCACAACTCTTCTGGTTCCCAGAGTCTGCCTATCTGGGGTACCAGCCTGCGTCTGATTTTGTGAAGAGTGGAAATGAAGGAAGTTGATGCCATGGGGCACTCTAGATTTCCTATCAGTGGGTCATTCCTAATGACTATGTGAACTTTTGAACTTTTCATCTCCTGCTCTGCTGCCGGGAATCTGAAGGCCCAAAGCCTGTGTTAGGTGCCTAGACTTTGATGGAGAGTTGTTACTCATTTCACGCTCTGGTTGTGAAACCTTCTCTCTTGTTGCAAATGTTTGATCTGGAAGGATGTTGTGTTCTATTTTCTATTCTATTTTTATACTTGCATATCGCCTTTTTCCTCAGAAGGGGACTATAAAGTTTTTTACATCCAAAAATATCTGATATATCAATATAATGCTCAATAAAAAAGGTGTTTTTCCTCAGGTTTGTTTTGTATTGTGTGTTTTGTTGGAGTGCCTGTGATAGGGAAGCAACTCCCGCAAAAAGCGTCCAGCATGACTATCCTTTTTCAAGGCGGGGGGAGGAGGGGTGAAGACTACAAATCAGTATTAAGGTAATTTATTTCTGTAAAATGGATGTGACAAGACTAAACTGTACACGTTGCCAAACAATGACTACAGTATTTAATAAGAAAATCAGTGAACTCTACAGGGACGATGCAGAAACTTTGCATCAGAGCTGTGGGCTGACGCTTAATGCAAGGCTTCCTAACTCAAGAGTAATAGCAGTTTCACTCCCCCAGTGTGGAGAGAAAGAACACCACAGTGACACAAACTGGAACCCAGAATTTTATGTACTAGAATGTTATTCTATGCATAAAATGTTTGTGATACTAATATTTATCTGCACAATAGAATTCCAGCACAGGCATGGATATAAATGCACGCAGCTCTGGTTGCAGATTAGAGAATGACACGGGGAACCGCAGTAACCTAAGGGATGGGGACGGGGACAGAGCTCACGGGGACAGGGGCAGATCCTACGGGGGTTGGGTGGGGATGGGGACAGAGCCTACAGGGACAGGGAAAAACTTTGTCCCCATGTCACTTTCTAGTTGGAAGGGTAAAGGGTGGTGGTGGGAAGGAGGGTTATTATAGCTGCTCATTGTTATTATTGTTTTCTATTTGTAATTTATACACAACAGTTGCACAGCATATTTTCCTTTTTAAACTTTAATAAAAAGATTTAAATATAAAATCATAAGTGTTCAAGGCTTCGGTAGATGAGGACAGAGCCCATGGGACTGGGGCGGGGATGGAGACAGGGCCTGCGGGCATGGGGCGGGACGGACACAGAACCCACGGGGACGGGGCGGGGACACAGGGACAAACTTTGTCCCCGTGTCATTCTCCAGTGCAGATACTATTTTTTTTTGCTCAGACCTGTGTGCATATGCAGCTCAACAGTGCAGCACACCTCCCCCTCAGGTCTTTTTTTTTTAACCCATGCTCTTTACAGAACCCAGAAAAATAATGTTGTAGGTCTCTAAGCAGTAAAGAAAAGAAACTGGCTGTTAAGCCCTCGCTAACGCTGACTACAGAAGAGCGAGCTAACCTTTTACACCTCCTCAGACCTTGTGCTAAAGCCCCAGAATTGAGCTCACCTTCTCAGTATGTGTGAACAGCTAATAGCTTCATTAATACGGATTTAAATGCTGGTGGCTAGGCTTGTATTCCAAATTCACTTTTTCATTGTACACCGAAGAAGAGTTAACCACTGCACAAAGTCTAGTGCACATGACTGAAACATCGCACAGCTATCATGATTAGTTATTGGCATTTAGAGGTGTGTCCTACCCTCAAATGGAGGACATACAGCAGGGGTTCAGGACAGTAGATTAGGGACTTAGCCGCAATACTATGTATGAGTCCCAATCACATTGCAAGAGCCTGGGACAGGGTTACACTTTGCTGGTGCAGCAACCTAAGAACCAGGGGAACTGGGTTCAAGTCCCACTGCAGCTCCTTGTGATTCTGGGTAAGCCAAAACCTGTATATAATATATAAACTTCTTTGATTGTAACCACAGTATATCAAATCCCATCACCCTTAACCTACTCAGTTCAGTAAATACATTTGTAATTGCTGAGTTGTATGTTGGGGGGGGGGGGGGGGGTCACTCCTTCCTCTCCTTGCTTTCCCGAGTAGCCTAGTGGTTAGTGCAGTGGACTTTGATCCTGGGGAACTCAGTTTGATTCCCACTGCAGCTCCTTGTGGCTCTGGGCAAGTCACTTAACCCTCCATTGCCCCTGGTACAAAATAAGTACCTGAATATATGTAAACCGCTTTGAATGTAGTTGCAAAAACCTCAGAAAGGTGGTATATGAAGTCCCATTTCCCTTTCCATCTGTCTTCTCCAATATGCCACGTTTTCTGTAACTTCTACTGCTGTGTCAGCCGCATATCCTTTGTCATCATCTCCTGGGCATTCCAGCCCTGCCATATACAGCCCACTGATGTCAAAGACAAAATAAGCCAGATATGACACTGGCATGAGCATCCAACCAACCAGGGACAGCTGTAGCACCAATGATAATCTGTGTGTGTGTGTGGGGGGGGGGGGAATGCTATGGGATACTCCATGAGAACAGAGAACAAAAGTGGTGCCAGCCTTGCTTGGGAGGAGAACTGCTGGACAACACAGTCTGAGAGAGCCCCCCCCCCCCCCCCCACCGAGGCTCTCCGAAAACAGCTCTGAACTGTTGACCTCAAGAATCCCTCAACATCCAGACCACTGTTCTGGTTCAAGACTTGGAATGCCTTTGGTCAAATTAACCATCCACAACAGGAATAATCATTACAATCGTGTCTACTGTGAAATGTCTCTTTATTAGAGACAGTAAAATCCTTGTGTCTTCGACACTGTGAAATATGACATCACCTTCATCTTTTTCAGACACAATGCATGCTGCCAGCTAAGCCTTTTTGACACAGTCAAGACCTACTCTGAGACAGGTGTTAATTTTTAGACCTAGCAGCACTGTTAATTAGTATACGGAGGAGGGTGTGCCGTTCATTTAGATCTCTGCTGTCTAGTTTAACACAGAAAATGCGCTCTCCTATGTGTATTCTAAACAACCTCAGCATGCATGCTAACACAAAGGGCCCTTTTACTAAACTGCGTATGCGTCTACGCACGCCCAACGCGCACCAAAATGGCGTTACCATCCGGCTACCACGTGGCCCTTACGGTAATTTCATTTTTGGCGCGTGTCTGATACGCGTGTCCGAAAAATAATTATTATTTTCAGGCACGCGCCAAGTGGCATTTGACACGCTTAGGTCATTACCGCCCAGTTACCGTGTGAGACTTTACTGCCAGGTCAATGGCTGGCGGTTAGGTCTCAGACCCAAAATGGACGCGCAACAATTTTCATTTTGCCACACGTCCATTTTCGGCAAAAATTTTAAAAAGGGCATTTTTTTGCAGCTGCACTGAAAAATGATTCTGTGCCCGCCCAAAACACACACCTACATTACCGCAGGCCATTTTTAAGCGTACCTTAGTAAAATGACCCCAAATTCCCTGAAAGTTGAGAAAAATTAAATAGCATTACAGTGCAAAGTTACATTTTATTTGACCACAGTACATTTATTCACCAGTATCAAATCATCCACAATATTTAGAGAAATACTTGACTCCTTATCAGGGCTTTTTTTTGAGATACTTGGGGGTACTGAGTACCGGCACCTTTTCCATTTTCTGTTAAAATTGAGCCATGGACCCCGAGTTTTAATGACAGAGCTCAGGCTCTACACACCAATTCTGCTTTGTCATAGATTCTGTGACTGTTTGCAGGGGGCCTGGCTATTATGGGGAGGGTCCCTCAGTGATCACCCTACCCCTGAAGGGTGGCCTAGCATTTGAGTATTGGCACCTTTCTTTGCTAGAACAAAAAATGCACTTCTCTTTATCCTCTTTAAACTGTATGTTCTTTTTTTTTTTTTAGCATTTGTAGAATCAGAAAAAAAAGGGGGAATTGTGATTTTTGATACAAATTGGCATTTCATACCTTTCACGGAATAGTTTAAATGTTCTCAGTTTGGGATTCTGACTACTTGTCTTTCCACACCTGAGATCATGGCAAGTTACTTTCAGGTATATTACTCATCCCCAGAGGGTACCTGAAGCAACAGAGACTAAAATTAGTTTAGGTCACAAAACGTAGCAGTGGCAGGAGTGGGATTTGAACCCTGGTTCTTAGTGCACTGCTCTAACCACTGAGATGCTGCCATTTCACTCTTCGGATGATGACACTACTGTCCAGGACCCAGCATGGTGTTAGACATGTTGGGTCCCTGGCCAGAAATTTTGGAGGAGGATCCCAAAGTCCACAGGCAGGTTTTACTTTCTTCAGGTTTCACCAGGCTTGGGGCCTGGGCAATTGCCATGATGCAGCTACTGGATCTGACAATACCATGGACTTTAGTTAAGACAGCTGATGTGGGAAAGAGGGTGACATGGTAGCCAAAATATGACCTGCAGGTGGACCAACTAGTGGTTTCTGCTTTCCAGACAGGTCTTATAAGCAGCACATCAGCTGAAAGGATCTTTCCCAAAGGCCTGTGTGTGTGTGTGTGTGTGTGGGGGGGGGGGGGGGGGGGGTCTGAGTTGTTTCCAATCAACAGGGCTCTTTCCCTTCTAGGTCTCAGTAGGATGCTGGGACAGGGCTTTTCACCTCTCAAAACATACAAAGTTACCAGGTAGGAGTCCAGGCCTCAGCAAACACAGCCAGCCACAAATTACCATTTAATTAAGGACATGTGGATTCAAACTGTGGGTGAACCAAGGCAAAAGTAAGAATGTTAGCCTAATCATGTCTTCACTTGTTATTGGACCTGAGCTAAATACTATTTTGAAAGGAATCTCTCCTCATGCTTGCCTAGGGCACTCTTTTGAAAATAGGGTCTTTAATAATGTCCTGTAAACAATGAGTAGAGACTTGCATTTTTGGTCCCAAAAATCTACAATAATTTTTCTGACACTGTTGACGAAGTAATACAACAGACATCGATAGGCAGATGCTCAAAACTCTGACGCTGTTCCGAATAGCATCAGAAAAATACCACCGGATCAGCACGGCAAAGGAACCCCCTAATGCTCAACGCTAATTATATTCAAATGTAGGCACACTGTTAGCGTTGAATATTAGGAAGTTCAGGGGGGGGGGATTTTGGATGGCGCATAAGCTCAAGAGCTCTGCGTCAAACATAACTCTTAAGCGAAATGCCCAGAACGCCACAAGGAGGAAGAGCTGCCAGTTGGGTCAGTTTTTGGGATCTGCAAAGTACTTTCTAGTGACCGAGATTTATCACTGTGGGTAGATTGCATAGGGGACTTGATGGCCTTTGACTGACTGGCATGGCATTTCTTGTATTTTTATCTCTCTGATTTCTCTGGAAAAGAATGCAGCCCCGTTATTACACCATCGTTCCCAAATGGTCGTGTCATCACCCGAGTTTCTATATGCTATTCACCTTTTTTAGCTCCTGTTTTTAGTTTCTGTTTCTCATATCCTTTGACTTGCTGCGTTGGGAGGAGGGGTCTTCTCCTATTTCTTCTGTGCCCTTACGACAGCTCCAAGCTGGCGTAGGGTTTGCAGTGGGAAGAGCGCCCTTGTTTGGCGCACTGTGCTTTGTGCATCAGGCAGGAATAGAAAATCACCTAATCAGCATGCATTTGCATGCTCATTGCACTCGGAGCCGCCAAACTTGTTAGTTCACTCGCTCGCTGGCCCTGAGCATTCAGAGCTAGTAAATGTGGGCGTTTCTTCAACGCTAAAAGCCTCTAGTGCCCGCATTTGCTTCTGGGCATTGGGGCCTAAGAAATCAGAGCTGTGTGTATATGGTTATCTGTGTCCTGATAGGGGGAGTGCGAAGGACTGCTTCAAATATTTAACCTACAAGCCCAAAAGCACATGGAAAGCTGAATTAAAGACACACTGTGGTATAAGCACAGAAGAGAGTTTTGTAAACAAATGCTGCAAACAGATTAATCTTCCAAACAGACCTAGGTACAGAATGAGGAATCTGCCTTTGGAAAGCACAAAAAAACCAACCCAAAAGCAATGAAAGGGATATTGTGTTTGTTAGACCAGAGGATGAACACTGTAATGATACTCCTAAATTACTGTCACTCTGATGTAGAAATCCCATATCAAGTGGAGATTTATAACATACGCTACACTGCCCGATTCTGTAAATAGCCACTTATCACAAAATAAACCCAGGAGGAAAATTACTCTTTTAAAAATATCAAAGCATAAAACAATATAACAGTTTTTAATTTTCACCAAGCCTAACACATTGTCCAAAGTGCAACAGAAAGAAAGAGTAAAAGAAAATTCATAACTGGCAATCACTTGTAAGCGCTGAGAACTGTGATTTTCCCAAGCCCTGCCAGTAGCACCATCAGCACTGGCGTGCAAAGCCTGGCAGTGTGGCACAGATGGCTAACCTTGTTTAAACTGTGTTTATCTGTATAGCTTACTGTTAAAACCAACTCTGTCACAATATTGAATAAGCGCATCAAATTACAGCCTTTGGAAATACACTTAGCCAAAGCCAGTGTGAAAATAAGCTACGCTGAGAAACAAAATAAGCCGGTGTTACCTGGCTATAATGTGGTGTTTGACATGAACAACCAACAAAAGAAAAGCACAAAAGAGCCTTCAAGACTGTTAATAAAAAGAATTCTTGCTTATTCCAGATCCGACAGAGGCCGTGTTTCGGTGTGTCTACAAATAATGAACACTTAGAGCTACATTCTACGTATGGTGCCTGAAAATTCCGCATAGGAAAAAAAAATACGACTAGGCATATTCTGTAAAGCATGCCTATATTTTATAGAATAGGCATAAAATTCCACGTGGTATATAGACTACGCAGAGTGCCTCTCGACCCAACCAAATTTAGTAGCGGCCATTTACGTCATGTAGGTGTAAATCCCGATGCCTAAATTAGGTGCAGACCCCTGGATTCTATATACCGCGCCTAGAGTTATGTGCGGTTCTGTGCGCAAATCTAGGCATATTCTATACGTGTATAGATTGTTTTAACAAACCGTTAAGCATTGTTAACAGCTCTTAACAAGCAATTATGAGCACTAATTGGCAAAAATTGGAATTTACGCGTGTACATTGCTAAGCGTTCTCTGTAACGTACTGCGCCTAAATTGTAACACACACAGGCAAAAAGGGGTGTGTTGAGGTGTGTGGAAATGGGCAGTTCATGGGCGTTCCAAAAATCTATGCATGTTGTTATAAAATATGGGCCAGTGCGTGTAAATCTACGCACAAGGATTTACACCAGCTTTTCGCTGACATAAATGGAAGCGCATAGATTTACACACATTAACTGCACCTTAGCATATTCTAAAAACTGCGTGTAGATGTACGCATGGTATTTAGAATACGCTTATGTGTAATTGTCTAACACGTGTTAATTTTAGGTGCCATATATAGAATTGGGCCCAGATTGGGTGTATTCTATAACACAGTGCATACATTTTAGAAACACCCACACCCCGTCCATGGCCACTCCCCCTTTTTAATGCTGCACCTTAGAATTTAAATGCACCACGTTACAGAATACACTTACCTCACTGTTTACTATGGAGTGGAGGAGTGGCCTAGTGGTTAGAGCACCTGTCTTGAAATCCAGAGGTGGCTGGATCAAATCCCACTGCTGCTCCTTGTGATCTTGGGCAAGTCACTTAACCCTCCATTGCCTCAGGTACCAAACTTAGATTGTGAGCCCTCCTGGGACAGAGAAATATCCAGTGTACCTGAATGTAACTCACCTTGAGCTACTACTGAAAAAGGTGTGAGCAAAATCCAAATAAATAAATATGCCGTGCTAATGCTGACACAGCCCATTTACTTTTACTTTGAATGGGCTGTGTCAGCATTGCCACGCAGCTTAGTAAACAGAGGGGTTAGCAAGTTGTGCACATAAATCTTAATTAGTGCCAATTAATGCTAATTACTTGTTAACATGCAATTGACAGCACCAATTAGCTAGTTTACCAATTAAGTTATGTGTACTATTATACACACCATACATAGAATCTCAGGGTTACCCCATAAAAAAATCAGAGCTGCACAAGCACAATATATCTGCATCTAAAATCACCACGGTTTGTCACAGAACCGCCAAAAGACGCCTGATGCAAGAACAGACACGCTGAAACACGGCCCGTGTTGGGCCTATTAATCTAAAGAACTCTTGTTTGTTCCTCTCTTGAAGGCCCTTTTGGGCCCGATTCTATATATGGCACCTAAAATTAACACGCGGTAGGCAGTTATGCCTAAGCGTATTCTAAATACCACGCAAAAATCTATGCACGGTATTTAGAATACGCATGGTATTTAGAATACGCTTAGGTGTAGTTCATGCAACTAAATCTATGTGTGTCCATTTACGCCAACGAAAAGCTGGCGTAAATCCTTGCCCATAGATTTACACGCACTGGCCCATATTTTATAACAATGCGCGTAATTAAATTTTGGAACACACACGAAATGCACATTTCCACGCCCCCTAACCACTCCCCATTTTGCCTGCGCGCATTAGAATTTATGCACAGCTCATTGCAGAATACACTAATTTTTCCCAATTAGTGCTTGTTATTGCATGTTAAGAGCTGTTAACAACGCGCATAGTTATAGAATATGCCTACATTTACGTACATAACTGGGCGTAACTCTAGGCGCACTATATAGAATCCGAGGGGGTTGTGCTTTTCTTCTGTTGCTTCTGTTTGTGTACTTCTGACCCTCTCTTCTGCTACCTGCTTGACATGTACACCAGCGGCATACTGAGGGCAGGGCAGTGGGGGCCATCGGCTCCGGGTGCACTCTGCAGGAGGGGTGCAGGAAGCAGCCACATGGCTGTCGGCTGTGCCCGGTTCCCTGCTCCTTCTGTTACTTCCTGTTCCGGGGCAGATGGAGCAGGGAACCAGCGGAGCTGACAGCTGTGCGCGGCTGCTCCCAGCATCCTGGGGGGGGGGGGGGGGGGAGATTGGAGGTGATGTTGCACCTGGACGGGGTGTGCAGCGGTGATCTGTCCCAGGTGGCAGCTGACTAAGGAACACCACTGATGCACATGCACACACCTACCCATCCTCATGATGGATCCATCATGATTTGGAATCTGTGCAGCGATCTTGAGTAAAGATCGCTGCACAGATTCCAAATCATGATTCAATGTACAGAGGAGCAAGTTGTTTGAAAAGCATCCTGCCAGATAAAAGGCTTTTTAGATGCTGGCTACATGCATGCATATCTAATTTATGCCTCCTTTTACTAAAGCTTAGGAGCCCTTTCATTAAGCTGGTTAGGTGCTAATGAACACCTAACACAGCTTAACCCTTTCGTGTCCAATGTTCCCATCAATCTGTTCCCATGTGGCTTATTACCGGAACATTGGACACTAAAGGGTTAAAATGGTGTACCACAGGATACACTCAGTCATCCTGTGGTAAAATGAGTTTACCTTGTTGGGCAGACTGGATGGACTGTTCAGGTCTTTTTCTGTCAACATTTCATTTACTATGTTAATTGCCAAATTAGTGTGCACTAACCACATGATAAAAATATTTTTAATTTTTTGAGGGGAGTATCAAGAGGCAGAGCTAACCAGTTAGCACAGGAATACCACATAAGCCCTTACTGCCTACAAAATGGCTGGTGGTAATCAGTGGTGTACCTAGCTGGTTCGCCACCCGGAGCGGGTTGTCACTGCGTCCCCCCAGCGCATCACCTCCCCCCCCCCCCCAAGGTTCATCACACCCCCCTGAAACGCATCACCCCACCACCTTTCCTCCTAGCAAGGGGGTGCATGGAGCAAGCGTGAGGCCGTTGGCTCAGCTGGTCCCCTGTCCCGGAGCAGGGAGTAAGACCAGAGGGGGCAGGGGACCGGCACAGCCAACAACCATGTATGTGCTCTGCAGATCCCCTTGCTAGCTGCACCTGGGCCAGACCGCCCCCACCGCCACCCTTGGTACGCTACTGGTGGTAAATGCTCATGCGGTAAAAAATTTTAAAGGCCACGCACTCATAGCAATATTAGCAAGAGATCAAAATCAGGAAGAAACAGGAAATTGTCTCTACATGAATCCAAAGCAAATGGAAGAGCAGAGGATAACACAATGGCTGCCACGTGGGGAGTGTCCAAAAATAATTATTTATTGTGGCACAAACAAAAGACCCCGCACAGGCTATGTTTTGCCTCAGGGGTCAGATACACTTAAAATAGCAAAGCTATGTCAAGTTCCTGGCGTAAAAACAGTTCTGCGTTGACTTGGCCATTTCGAACAGTGGCATTCTTGGCACCAAGGCATTGCTGACTATGTCTGATTAGTGTATCTGACCCCTGAGGCAGGCAGGCACAGCCACCAAAACACAGCCCTTGTCGGTTTTTTTGTTTGTGCCACAATAAAGATTTATTTTTGGACACTCCCCGCGTGGCAGTTAGTGTGTTATCCTCTGCTCTTCTGTTAGCGCATGACCATTAGTACAAAAGGCTGTTTCTACAGCTGTGATAAAAATTACCTTAGCACGTGAGAAAATCCCACATAAGGATGCGCTAAGACCACTCCTTGCTGCAGTTTAGGAAAGGATCATTTAGTGTGCATTAATGGTTATTAGTGTGCGCTAAACGCTGCACATCCTACTTGCTGACCTGAACATGTATACCTTGGAGGAAAGGAGAAACAGGGGTGACATGATACAGACATTCAAATATTTGAAAGGTAATAATCCGCAAAGGAACCTTTTCCGGAGACGGGAAGGTGGTAGAACTAGAGACTGAAGGTGGGCTGAATTGAGGCTGAAGGTGGGCAGACTTGGGACTAATGTCAGGAAGGAGAGGGTGGTGGATATGTGGAATGCCCTCCCGCGGGAGGTGGTGGAAATGAAAACGGTAATGGAATTCAAACACGCGTGGGATAAAAACAAAGGAATCCTGTTTAGAAGGAATGGTTCTATGGAATCTTAGTACAGATTGGGTGGCGATGCCGGTAATTGGAAACAAAACGGGAGCTGGGCAGACTTCTACGGTCTGTGCCCTGAGAAAGGCAAGGACAAATCAAACTTGGGTATACATACAAAGTATTACATACCATATAAAATGAGTTTATCTTGTTGGGCAGACTGGGTGGACCGTACAGGTCTTTATCTGCCGTCATTTACTATGCCTATGAACAACGTAACACTTACCACACTAATATCCGTTAGCATGTGCTAAGTTTTAGTAAAAGGGCCCCTTAATGGCATATTTATAGTCTGAACCGGACTTAGGGGTCCTTTTGCTAAAGGGCTGGCGCGCAGCAACAGGCTTGCCGCACGCCCAGATGGTAGTTCCCAACCCCAGCGTGCACAATTTGCAGCACTACTAAAATATTTTCTATTTTTGTAGCGCTGGTGTGCACCACTGCCCGGTTACCATTGGGTTAGCGTGGGAGCCCTTACTGCCACCTCAACGGGTGACTGTAAGTGCTCCCCCTCCCCCTGAAATGGTCGTGCGGCAAGTGTTTCACTTACCGCACGGCCGTATCTTTTCCAGCAAAAAAGTGCATAAGTACATAAGCATCGCCATGCTGGGACA
Source organism: Microcaecilia unicolor (assembly GCF_901765095.1). NCBI lineage: Eukaryota > Metazoa > Chordata > Amphibia > Gymnophiona > Siphonopidae > Microcaecilia > Microcaecilia unicolor. The sequence continues at coordinate 262,852,874 of NC_044033.1, read as the reverse complement.
GACCAAGGGTCCATCGAGCCCAGCACCCTGTCACCGACAGCGGCCAAAAGAACAAGCAATTTGTCCCGCCTCTCCTAGAAATAGTGTATTATTCCCTTGTTCATTCAATAACATTCTATGGCCTTTTCCTCCAGGAAGCCGTCCAACCTTTTTTTTTGAAGTCCGCTAAGTTAACCGCCTTAACCACTTTTTCCGGCAGCGAATTCCAGAGTTTAACTACGCGTTGAGTGAAGAAAGATTTCCTCTGATTCGTTTTAAATTTACCACACTGCAGCTTCATCGCATGCCCCCTTGTCCTAGTATTTTTGGAAAGCGTAAACAGACGCTCCACATCGACCCGTTCCATTCCACTCATTATCTTATAGACTAAGGGGTTGTTTTACTAAGCCGGGGTAAAAAGTGGCCTGCAGTGGTGTAGGCGCGGTTTTTGGGCGTGCACAGAATTATTTTTCAGCGCGCCTGTAAAAAAAAAAGGCCTCTTCCCCCCCCCACCCGAAAATGGATGTGCGGCAAAATCAAAATTGTCGTGTGTCCATTTTGGGTCTGAGACCTTGCCGCCAGCCTTAGACCCGGAAGTTAAGAATTTGGCCAGATGCCACTTGGTGCACGTCCAGTACACACGCCAGAAAAACAAACATTTCAGACGCGCATAGCGGGTGTGCGCCAAAAATGAAATCACCGCAAAAGCCATTTGGTAGTCGGACGGGAAGTCCATTTTGGCGTGCGTTGGATGTGCGTAGACACTTACGCGGCTTAGTAGTAAAAGGGGCCCTAAGTGCTTTGAAAATACATCTCCAGGAGCCTTTATCCTCCTGGCCTTTGCCCTTTGTACTCCCCATCACTACAGCTCCGGGCACTGCATTTTACAGAAACACAAGATGAAGTAAAAAGGAACAGAACAATCAATACAAAAGAGAAGGGATAATGGAAATCTGGAGTAAAAAAAAAATTGCATCCGCTGATATCAGATACTATACGTAAATAAATAAATATTGGGCACGTGGCAGCCTCTGCACAAAGGAGATGTTTAGCACAAGCCTGACACTTTGGAAATACCGACACAGCACCAAACAATCTTCAAGAGACTCCAAGCGTCTGGCTGAACCCTCCCCCCCCCCCCCCCCCCCCCCAGTGCATCACCTAAGGCTTCTTCAACTGAACTGAGGGCTTACTTTCTGTATTTTTAAATCCCTCATTGGAGGAAACAAATTGCAACTTGTGGAACGCAAACGGCACAAAGGCAGATTGTGAGATGGGACTTACCATGTGACAGGAACCCAGAGCGATTCTTTGTGCACTCCGGAGCAAAGGAGCTTCACGGGTGTGCACACCTCTGCTTTTACATTCCTGATCAGCAGCAGGGCCTGAATCCTGCCCGTGGCACCGAAAGAGACTTGCACGCCAAAAAAAAAAAAAAAAGTCACAGTGTAACTGTTCTGCAGACTGCTGACCCCGCTGGGTTTCCTCCCTCCCTTCCTTCCAGTTTAATAAAGGAGAAAAAAGTCACCCTTCATCTGGCCTTTCCTGTCACAGACACTTCTCTCACCCCCCACCCCCGCCCCTTTCTACAATCCCAACTGCAGCGATGCAACTCCCACCATATAGCACAGATCCCATTGTCACCACCCACCAAAAGCCTCGGCTCAAAAGGTCTAACACCTCCCCTCCCCCTCCCCCAAACCCAAGCCTGATAACATACAGGCCCTAACAACTGAGGTGTCACCTCTCTTTCTTATCTTACCTGCCTCAGATACCCAGAGATACCTTCAAAGCACTTCCACAGCTGATATTAGTGATTATTCCTTGTGGTTCACTAGTGCATGGGATGTTAAGACCAATCCGAGAGATTGATGTTAAAATACCAACATTTTAACCTGGTTGTTTAATTCAAAACAACAAAAACCAAGGGCAGGGCAGAGATGTTAATTCCAAGTGTCCCACCCAATGCCCTTCAAGTAAATAATACTGGAGTCCTGACAGATCTAGAGGAACTTGCAAACAATGTGAAAATTCTAAAGTCTCAATTTACTACTACTACCACTTAACATTTCTAAAGCACTACTAGGGTTACGCAGCGCTGTACAAATTAACATAGAGGGACGGTCCCTGCTCAAGGAGCTTACAATCCGATCTACACAGGCCGGACCCGTTGTCGGATAATACATAGAACAATGGAACCACCTCAAACAATGCAGGAACAAAGGCAGTAAAAGCAGGGTCCCGGCTCACAATGGTGGTAAAAGTAGGGTCCCGGGTTCGGAAATAGAAAGAGAACCCGCGTGCTGTCACCGGGGGTCTGTCGGATATGCCAGATGGTCGGATCAGCAAAGGTCGGATCATCGAGACTGTACTGTAGTGAGATTTATTCCAGCTTTCAGGGGATTGAGGGGCCAGTGCCGAAAGCCACGAGGTCAAGCTGTGCTTGATGGCGTGTGTAGCTTCTACAATGAGATTAATGAGAAAGTATTCCAGGGTTACGTGGTAACCTAATGAGATGCAAATTCAAAGTGCGCGGAACTTGTGCGCTAATCAGGGAAAGCCCACGGGACATGCGCACAAAGGTTCTGTGGTAAAGGAGGCTTCACTGTTCGCATGTTCAAAGAAGATAAAGATGTCACCACATCCACATCACAAGTTTGTATGCTTTCTAATAACTTACAATTTCATAAAGGATTGAAAACGTATCTTTTAAGTAAGTATTTGAATGAATAACTTTGTAAGGCCTTCTTGACTTTTAAGATTCTGCTTTTAACTCCTAACCCCTATTCTCTTGTTCAGTACCCATGTCTGTTGTGTCATTTACACTTTAAGTAATTCCCTTACCCTTATTTGTCCTGCTTGTCTGTCCTGATTAGATTGTAAACTCTACTGAGCAGCAGGGGCGTAGCCAGACCTCACTGGGAGGGGGGGCCAGAGCCCGAGGTGGGGGGGGGCCCGCCGCCCCTCCCCAGCCACCGCAGCCACCACATTGGACCCCCTCCTGCCACCAACCCCCCCGTCGTCACCGCCCACCCCACCACCGCATCAGATACCTCGTTTGCTGCAGCCGAAGACAGAAACAGCTGATCACAGTAGGAACTTCCTTGAACGAAGGCGCTACTCCGGTGCTGAACTAAAGAAGACTCTCTTCGGCTGCAGTAAACGAGGTATCTGATGGGGCGGACGGCGGCGGGGGAGGGTTGGTGCCGGGAGGGGGGTTCAAGGGGATCGTCGCCATGGGGGCCAGGGCCAAATCTACGGGGGCCCAGGCCCCACATAGCTACGCCACTGCTGAGCAGGACTGTCTCTTACATGTTCAAGTGTACACTGCTGCATATGTCTAGCAGTGCTATAGAAATGATAAGTAGCAGGGCCACCAAGAGACTGCCACCGCTTCCCCCCCCCCCCCAGGAAAACGCCCCGCCCCACCCCAGGATGCTGCTGCTGTCACCCCTCCCGGATACCGCATAACCAGGCCAGATTGTGGGGTCCGGAGCCCAAAGTAGGGGGGCACATTTTGCCCCACCTACCTGCCCCCACCATAACTCCACATATATTGGCTGACGGGGGTCCCCAAGCCCCGCCAGCAGAATCCTTCCCTCCAGCGCTGTTCTCCACCTCATTGTCTGCCCAGTGCGGCTGCTTCTCCTCACGTTGCGCATGCTCAGTTTCATCATCAAAACCAAGCACGTTCGACGTGAGCGGAAGCAGGACAGGTAATGCGGCGAACGCCTCTGGAGGGAAGGATTCTCCAGGGTTTACATGCTCAGGTCAATTGCTTTACTTGCCACGTGGCCATTTCCTGCAGAAAAGCAAGACCTACCTGCGGTAAAAACATGCGTCAAAGCCAGCCCCCTTCTGCTTGAGCACCTCCAATACTGAGAAAACGCCTTGACTGTGTCTAGGGAAGGGTAATTTATATTGTGTTTAGCACCCCCAATCATATTGAAAACTTGGCTCCTATGTTTGCATCTAAGCACATGTGAGTGTATCTTCCCAGTTCCACTAGTCCTGTATAATAAAACTCACCCTCAACGTTCTGAGGACACTGACGTCACAGGTCCTCCGGGTACTTCCTTCCGGTTCGAAGGGTTCGTGGTGGTGAAGCCAGCGAAAACACTGTGTTGGGGCCCCGCCCTCGCGTCAAACGTGATGACGTAGAGGGCGGAGCAATGGCGTCAGTGGCTTCACAACCAACGACTCAGCAGATTGAAGGTAGCGTGCCGAGGTTCGCAACAATGGCGGTCAGTGCCTTCACAACGCCGAAGGGGTGAGTAGGGGGGGATTCGGGAGGAAAACCATGCTAGCGCCCGTTTCATTTGCGCCAGAAACGGGCATTTTCACTAGTATTATATAAAGGAAAGTTGTCACCTGCTTTCCTCTATAGAATACTGTCAAACAGTGCAGCTAACTCCACTCAATGTTAACTACTACCAACAAAAAAATAAGCAGAGTGCTAAGGGAGAATCATATGGTGGAGTTTATAGGTAAAGTCTCATAAACAGGCAGCAGTTATCGTTAGGCATCTTTTATGCTGCTTTGTTGTAATCATAGACTTTTACCCGCCCTCCTACCATTAACTAAGCTACCCAGCACGCTTATTATCTAACTTTTTTCGTCTTTTTTTTTACTTTTTTCTTATCTATATATATAAAACTCACCCTCAACGTTCTGAAGACAGAGACGTCAGTGAAGTCAAGCCCTGACTTCCTTCAAAAAGGTTCGAAGATTCGTGGTGGTGAAGCCACCAAAATCGCTCTGGGCCCCGAGCAATGGCAGAACGAGGGGGTTGGCAGGGAGGGAGGCAGGGGGGTGGGAAATCGCTCCGGGCCCCGCCCTTGCGTCAAACGTCATGACGTTGAGGGCGGAGCAATGCCAGAACAACGAAGGGGTTGGCAGGCAGGGAGGGAGGGAGGCAGGGGGGGGTGTTGCCGATGAAAACCTTGCTAGCGCCAGTTTCATTTGCTCAGAAACGGGCCTCTTTTATAAAGCATGCCATTTAGCTCTTATGTTATATTTATAGCAGATGGCTTAAAGAGTTTATAACTTATCTGTATGCCTGTACATCAGATACCTAACGATAACTGCTGCCTGTTTATGAGACTTTACCTATAAACTCCACCATATGATTCTCCCTTAGCACTCTGCTTATTTTTTTGTTGGTAGTAGTTCCTCTATAGAATAGGCATCACACAGGTACCCAGTTACAGAATTACACCTACTGTGCCATAGCCAGATCTGGTCTTTTTCACAGTCACACCAGGACAGTTCTAAGGGTCAGAAAATGCTGTAATTTATCCAGGTAACAAACGCTGTCAGCTGCCTCACAAGATGGGACAGATCTAGGTCCTGCTGAGGGAAGTATAATGTTGTCTCCCCAGCAGTCTGTGTGGATACAGGGAAATCCTCAGTGGTATTAACCTTACCATCACCTCCACAGCAGCACAAGGACCAGGCCTAGATGCTCCCATGACTCCTACTCAGGACCATGTCCAACCTTCTGGGATGGAAGCACAAACAGGGCCTTTAGAGACAGAAAAAAAAAATCCCTCCTTGGTGGGAAACCAAAGGAGCTGCCAGGCCAAAAACAAACACCCCTCCCTCCTATAATCCATGTTTTGCATATTATCACAATGCTTTGAAGAACTAGATTACCCTTAGACATAAAGTAAAACAGGTTAATTTGAGCTCTTCTCCTTGGCCCACTTTCCCAGCAGTTTTTGTGACTGGAACAAGCCACTTTCCTGTTTTTTGCCTACGGCAACATTTTTTGGACAAGAAAGCCTCCTGTGACTAAGAATGTAATGTGGTGATTTATTTCTGTTTACATCTCCGGAACACTCAGCTATATTTTGGCACTAATCAGTAATAGGTTACTGTCCAGGAAAAGCAATCAGGGATTGATTATCTTCATCAGCAAGTAACTTGGGCTCTGTTACGAAATACTTCGCAAGAGATTATTAAGAGCCCTGCAAAGAGAAAGAAAATGTCAGCTTTGCATTGCAGCGTGATATTTACATTTTGAGACAGATACCCAGTACTCACATGTCCTACTCACCAGGGAAGCTTCAAAGTGTGTGTGGGGGTGGGGGAGGGAAAGAGAAATAGAGGGGAGAAAAAGGCTATAAGCCCATGCTCAAAATGTACCACTGACACTAGAGCCTCAGGGTGTAGCCAGACAACAGGTTTTGGGTGGGCCTAGGGAAGAAGTGGGTGGGCACCAATTGTCCCCCCCCAACCAAAACATATCTCAGTACAGCGCTGTGCAACCCTGGTAGTGCTTTAGAAATGTTAAATAGTAGTAGTAGCTGGTGGGAAAACGCTTCTTTCCACCTTGGCAGTCTGAAGCAGGCATGCGCTGAAAACTGAACATTCGCAGTCTTCAGCTGACCAAGCTTGGGATCCCACCAGCTACCACTAAACGTGTGGTACTGTTGGGTGGGCCTGAGCCCTAAATGGGTGGGCCCCGGCCCACCTGTGGCTACGCCACTGACTAGAGGTGATTAGCACCAGACAAGTGCCAGCATTAGTGAGTGCCCAGAGGGCTCTAGCGCAGGAGATTATGTGCTTGCCAAGGATTAGCACAAATAGCATGCAAATGTAGTCAAATGGATGTTAATGAGGCATTTCCTATTCTATTCCAATGCACAGAAAACAGTGCACAAAACAGAGCTGCCCTTACTGTTGAAAACCTAACGCCAGCTCACAGCAGACGTTAGGGTGTTCGAAGAGAGGATTGCCTGTAAGCGCCGGTACTATGAAATAAATATGCGCAAGTCCAAGCAAACCCGAACCGAAAGTGAAAGCACACATTTGCGCCTGTTTCCTGCATTTAAATATAAGCATCCTAAGTTTAAAAAAAAGAAAAGAAAAGTTTATATTTAAAGGCACAGAAAACAGACGCCTATGTGTGCTTTGCTTTTGGGTTTGCCTGGCGCATGTGCACAAGAGCTGAGCTTTCTGTGAAACTCTTCTGCGAATGCACTAAGCATGCCCCCTCCTTTCACCATGGACGAGCTGGTTTTCTGCGCTATTCCAGTGGGATGGGTTCTGTGCTGTTGGCTTTACCATGGGAGTTCGGAGCATCGTTCTGCTAGATCTCTTGAATATTGGACTCTTAGGTAAGATTACAAGATATCCCTGTCCTTCCAAAATTCAACAGACACAATATTCAGCCCATGGCGCTCATCGATTTTTAAGCTGCTGACTGAAATGGGCTGAATTAAACCTGGATAGCCAATGGTAGGTCATGTCCAGACTACGGCATTGAACATCTGGGTATGTGTGGTCAGGGGCGTAGCCAGACCTCGGCGGGAGGGGGATCCAGAGCCCAAGGTGAGGGGGTACATTTTAGCCCACCTCCCCCAGCCACCGACCCCCACCACCGCCAACAGTAACTTTTATCCTCCGAACTAACCGGACATTGGTCTGAGTATCATCTGGTGCCCAGTCAACTTCTGGGTAACTACACAAAGGGGGCGTAGCTAGGTGGGGCCATGGGTCCCCACAGATTTAGCCCTGGCCCCCTCTACTTTCGACCCCCCCCCCGGCCGCCGACCCTTCCCTGCCACTTTCGACTCCCGCCGCCTCTGCCCCTGCTCCTCCCCCACCGGCAGGTACCTTTGCTGGCGGGGGTCCCCAACCCCCGCCAGCCAAAGTCTTCTTCAGCGCTGGTCTCTGGCGCATTAGCTGATCTGTTTCTGTGAGTCCTGACTCTTGACACCCTGCATGCACACAGGACATCAGGAGTCAGGACTCACAGAAACAGATCAGCAAACGAGCTGGAGTCCGGCGCTGAAGAAGACTTCAGCTGTTGGGGGTTGGGGACCCCTGCCAGCAAAGGTACCTGCTAGCAGGGGAGGGTTGGCGGCAGGTACCTGGTGGGAGTCGAATGTGGTGGGGGAGGGTCAGTGGCGGGGAAGGGGTCAAAAGTAGAGGGGGCCAGGGCTAAATCTGTGGGGGCCCATGGCCCCACCTAGCTACGTCCCCTGTGTGTGGTTACCCCGAAGTTGACTGGGCACCAGATAATACTCAGACCAATGTCCGGTTAGTTCGGTGGATAAAAGTTACTGTCCTAACTTTATATGCTTACTTAACAGGTTAGTGGACTGAATTTCACTGCTAACCAGTTGTGTTAGCTCCTCCCAAGCTTCAACCCCAGAGCACCATGGCACTAACCAGACATTGCCATCGTGGTCACAGGCAATATTCAGTGGCACTAAGTGCTTGTGTTGCTGAGTATGGTGGATGCTGAGCTCAGCATGCTTTATCTTGGCAGAAGCCTCTCCTGCCCAGTTAAACCCTTTTGAATATTGGGCCCAAGACTTTCAGTCCAACCTCCGTGATTAGCAATGGGTAGATACATTCCATATTGTAAATTCTTTGGCTTTGCAAATTTACTGTGCATGGTTAGTAATGGTTTGACTTTTCTGCCAGGAACTTGTCTAAGGCAAGTTATGTTAATTTCCTTGACCAAAGTTTTCAGCAACAAATTCTACATCTTAATTGCATATTGAGTGAAAAAAAAAATACTTTTTCCAATTAGTGTTAATTGAGCTACCTATTAGTTTCATTGAGTGTCCGTTCTTGTCCTCTTTGAAATGGTAAATTATATTCTCTGTTTCCCTATCTCACCCCTCTCATGATATTATAGACCTGTCTTACATCTCCACTGTCTTTTCTCCAAGCAGAAGATTTAGCCCTTCTTCCTTCTCTGTTCTTTTTAGATAGGGTGACAATAGTCAAGGTGCAGTCACATCATGCTTTGATAGAATATTTTTCATTCCATTCTCCATGTCTTTCCAAATAATTCCTAAATATTCCATTTGTTTTCTGGACCACCACCACACATTGAGCTGAGGATTTCCAATGTGGTTGGCCACACAAACTCCAATATCCCTTTCCTGAATGATGACTCCTAAGCTAAAAGCCCACCTTTTTGATGCTGCTTTTAACTCCTAACCCTTATTTACTTGTTCAGAACCCTTATTTTATCATCCTCACTTTAATATTCCCTTATCTCTTGTTTGTCCTGTTTGTCTGTCCTAATTAGATTGTAAGCTCTGTCAGCAGGGACTGTCTCTTCATGTTCAAGTGTACAGTGCTGCATATGTCTAGTAGCGCTCTAGAAATGATAAGTAGCAGTAGTAGTAATATGGAACCCAGCATCACGTACTCATAAGGTTAGATTATTTTCCCCTAAACACATCACTTTGTGCTTGTCCGGATTGCATTTTATCTGCTATTCAGACAGACAGTCTCGTCAGGTTTTCCTGAAATTTTTCACAATCCGCTTCTCATTTAACAACACAGGCAGACTAACCATTCGGGCAAACGGACAGTGCCCGAGGGCCCAGAGGCTCTGCTTGGATGCCTGCCGCACACTACAGCCCTCCCCGCTTCTACCTTTAAAGGCACACCGCTGGTGATCTAGTGGCCTCTGCGGGGGGGATCATGTTCTTTCCTGCCCATTGTGCTACTGCTATTCCCCCTGCCTGACACTGCCGTACTTTAAAAATGGTGGCCGAGACTCCCTGTGGAAGTCCCGCGAGACCGTCGAGACCACCACGGGAAGTCCCGGCCATCATTTTGAAAACACAACGGCACCGGCAGGCGTGGGAATAGTGGCAGCATAGCGGGCAGAAAAGAACATGCTCCCCCCTCCCTGCAGAGACCACTAGGCCACCAGGGCCCTTCAGGTAGGACCAGGGCAGCGGGGGTGTCGGCCGTGGCAGTAGGGGAGCAGCAGCGCAGCAGTAGGTGGTGTATCAGGCAGCGGCAAGGCAGGGGGCCCAGACCGCCCTCAGTCCGCCCCTGTTTAACAACTTGAAATAAGTTTGTGACAGCTGCACACTGAATTGCCTCTCTGGTCATTCTGTTTTCTAGATCATTGATAACTACATTAAAAGCAGCTCTCCCAGTATGGATATCTGAGGAATCCCACTATTTACATTTTTCCATTGAGAAAACTGATATCTTAGTCCTGCTTTCTAATTTCTATCTTTTAACAGGTTCCCATTCCATGAGAGGGCATTACCTCCTAGCCCATGATTTTTTAATTTCCTGAGGAACCTCTCATGAGAGACTCTGTCAAAGAAATACCACATCAACTGTTCTCAGCTGTCTTGATGAAAGGAGCATATCTCTGAAAAGCTAGCATTAAGGCAGTCTAATAAAAAGGTATTCTCTACACTTGCTTGTTCACCCTTAAGAACATAAGAATAGCCATACTGGGTCAGACCAATAGTCCACCTAGTCCAGTATCCTGCTTCCAACAGCGGCCAATCCAGGTCACAAGTACCTGGCAGAAACCCAAACAGTAGCAACACTATTTCTACAGAACCTACAAAATGCAGATAATTAAAATCTAAAATATAATTGACAATATTAAAGCACACAAAGCTGTTTTTGCTTATCCAATGTACTTACATTGTATGTGTATTTTGAAATTTTGATGGTTATCTGCATTGTTATTTGTTATGGTTGATTGTCTATTTAAGTGGTTCTCAAATCTGACCTGGGGGGCAGCCAGCCGGTTGGGTTTTCAGAATATCCCTAATAAATATGCATAAACAATTAAGTAACTACTTGTTAATAACTTCAATTTCTTTTTTTATTTGTTTATATCACAATGCAAATAAAATCCACTTTTAAATTATTTATATAGTTACCATGCATTCCATTCATACGTGTCCATACATAGCTATCACCATTCACTCTCTCTTCTCTGTTTCCACCACTACACACTTGGAGATTGTGCGATACACTAATTCTAATTTTCCATTTAATACATCATTTCTTTGCAATATATGTTTTCCTGTTTATCTGTTACAGTCATATTTAAATGTTTATCGGTCTGTGTCATCACTCTCCTTTTTACAAGTGTTGCTGCGTTTTCCAGCTTGCTGTATTTCCTTCAGCGATATTGCAAAATCTATCTGATCTTGATGTTCCAACTGTCCTTATAAATCACCCGATATTCTCCTCGCACTAAACTGTGCTGTATCGTACTTCTCCCTTAATATTTCCATGGGATTCAATAAAGTGTGGCGTACTCCAGCTCAGATCCCCTTCTTAGTTCAATTGTGAAGCGCTGCGTACGACTGGTAGCGCTATAGAAATGATTTACATAGTAACATAGTAGATGACGGCAGAAAAAGACCTGCACGGTCCACCCAGTCTGCCCAACAAGATAAACTCACATGTGCCATTTTTTGTGTATACCTTACCTTGATTTGTACCTGTCTTTTTCAGGGCACAGACCGTATAAGTCTGCCCAGCACTATCCCCGCCCCCCACCACCGGCTCTGGCACAGACCATATAAGTCTGCCCAGCACTATCCCCGCCTCACAACCACCAGCCCCGCCTCCCACCACCGGCTAAGCTTCTGGGGATCCCTTCCTTCTGAGCAGGATTCCTTTATGTTTATCCCACGCATGTTTGAATTCCGTTACCGTTTTCCTCTCCACCACCTCCCGCGGGAGGGCATTCCAAGCATCCACCACCCTCTCTGTGAAAAAATACCTCCTGACATTTTTCTTGAGTCTGCCCCCCTTCAATCTCATTTCATGTCCTCTAGTTCTACCGCCTTCCCCTCTCCGGAAAAGGTTCGTTTGCAGATTAATACCTTTCAAATATTTGAACGTCTGTATCATATCACCCCTGTTTCTCCTTTCCTCCAGGGTATACATGTTCAGGTCAGCAAGTATACCCTGGAGGAAAGGAGAAACAGGGGTGATACTCAGACACTCAGACAGCGCCTTAAGCTTGTCAAACCCATAAATATGCATGAGAGAGATCTGCATATAATAGTGGTGACAGGCATGCAAATATGGGTAATGCATATTCAGTAGGGATATCCTTAAAACCCTGGCTGGGGTCCCAACCACTGGTCTATTTAGTTTTTATTTAATCTATATAGTTCATTACTTGTCATACTTTGCCTTGAATCTGGAGTAAAGGAAGACACGGGGGGGGGGGGGGGCTGTGTGAGATATTTGTGTCATGGTTTCATTCAAATGCTCTGCACCTGATGATTTCATTGCTTAATTTATATTTTTGTTCGAATTTTAAGCTGTCTCAATGCCATAGGTGGGAGGCAGTATGTATATCAAATGTAATGAATGAAATGAAAATGAGTTTGTAACACATAATGATCGACATGGTGCCCTTTTTTCATAAAAGCAGGGCTTGTTTTGAGTGGCTACTTGGGGGTACTGAGTACTGGCACCTTTCCCATTGTCTGCTAAAACTGACCCATGGTCCCCAAGTTTTAATGAACGAGCGTAGGCTCTACACACAAATTCTGCCTTGTCATAGATCCTGTGGCTGGTTGCAGGGGGCCTGGCTATTGTGGGGTGGGTCCCTCAGTGATCACCCCACCCCCTGAAGGGTGGCTTGGCATTTGAGTACCCACACCTTTTTCGCTAGAAAAAATGCACTGGTTACATTAGACATTCTTTGCCGCAGTGGCGTTCCTAGCCAAGATGGCACCCGGGGCAGATCGCCGATGCGCGCCCCCCCCCCCCCCGGGTGCACGCCGCTGAGGGGGTGCTGCGGCGCACGCCTGTCGGCTCCGAAAAGTTTGCTAACTTCGCTCGTTCGCTGCAGCTCCCTCTGCCCCGGAACAAGAAGTAACCTGTTCCGGGGCAGAGGGAGCTGCAGCGAACGAGCAAAGATAGCGAACTCGGAGCCAGGCACGCGCCGCAGCACCCCCCAGCGGCGTGCACCCGGGGCAGACCGCCCCCACTGCCCCCCCCCCCCCTTGGTACGCCACTGCTTTGCTGCACTCAACATATTGCATACAATGTTTTAAACATAGACAGACACCTAGCGTGGCTTTTTGCTGTATTTTGAGATCTCCACGAAGGTTTCTTAAACTTTTTTGCATTCCCAGTCTTCCATTTCCTGTTAATGACATTCCCTGTAACTGCTGTCTGGTAAATAGCAGCTGCCGAGGAAGGTTGATGGTGCCAAGGGTACATCATGGTAAACACTCCTTTCTCAGTAGTCCAGTGTATCCAAGCCAAAAAGCAGTGCACTGAAAAATCACATCCCTTTCATCCTTGGCTAAAGTAAAATCTACAAAAAAGCGAAGCATTTACATGGGATGCAGGCCACCAGTTTAGGTCCAAATTATGCAAAGCATATTCAGCAGCAGAATCGTTCAATCAAGAGGGAGATTTTGCACAATGGACTAGGAAGCACTGCAGAATTATCTCAGTTCCCTTATAAAAGGCACACACTAAAAATATAGTGATGAATACAGATAGTCACTGGCACCATAAAATCAAAGGCTTTCCTTCAGGAGACCAGGATTACAGCCTTATCTGCCTTCTAGTACCTTCTCACCAATTTAGCTCTTGTCATGAAGGAGCTTTGCAGAGTTGTTTGCAGATAGAACTCTATTCCTATTCACATGGCTCAGCTAGCCTGCTGGCTGAACAGGACTTATCACTCCTTGAAACCCTGAGATATCAACTTTATTAAAAATAAACAAGCCCGCAAAAGACAGGTCAGGGCAAACAAACAATGGAGGAAGGAGGGAGCATGACTGATAGAGAGGAGAAATGCCAAGAGACAAGGACTCCCCACTGAAAATGGCATGCATTCATTAAATGATCCATTCAGATCACTTGGCCAAGAGGAGGGCTCTGCTTCTACTGGCGAACAGATTTCTTCTTGTTCTGCCTAGAGGCATCTCACACATACGTTAGTCACAAAATACTAAAACAGGGTATCTATGTTTCAGTATAGCTGTACACAAAGCTACTGCACAGAATATAATCACAGCTATGCACAATTCTAAATCTTTATTACTTTTAAATATCTTCAAATATCCTACTACTGCACAATGTACAATAGTTAAAACTTGTACATTACTATCCACACACTACAATCTCACCACTCATACACCATTCATCAAACCCTCTTAGATTCCATTCCCACTAATTCCTAACACCCCATATAAACATTATAATTTATCATGTAATACATAACATGGCTGGTAGCAAGACAGAAGAGTTTATGACAGTTTTTCTCAGCACTGATCCAGCTTGTAAAAACTACAAATTGGCTGAATTACTGTCAATAGTTCACCATCAGTTCTCCATCTGATTGAAACTTTTGCAAACCCGATAAGGGTCCCGCTGTAAATATAGTGAAATCCAAGTACTCCAAAACTCCAAACATAAACAACGTCAAATATATCCTACTCTCAATAATCTGTTGTTGCCAACACCAAGTCCCTCAAGACATAACCATTGTCAGACGACAAAATAATTTTGTTCAGGTGCAGGAATCCTTCAAACATCAGATTGAACTTGCATATCCACCATGACCCTACACGGTTTGTGTTTCGCTCATATGAGCGTCATCACGGGTCGGCCACAATGTGTAGCTGGGACACATAATCACGCTCCCATGCTGAGCAACGGGACGTCTCAAAAGGACGCCTGCGATAGCTTTTAGAAGCACTGCCATTTTCTCTCACTGTACAATAGGGGACCTTTTATTAAGGAGCAGTAGGCCTAAGACGGGCCTAGTGCATGCTAAAAGGGAAGTACCACAGGACGTGTTGAGGCATCCCATGGTAGTTTCCTGCTCAGCGCGTGCTAATCCCACGTTCTAAACATTTATTTATTTATTTATTGTGAACATTTATATCCCACATAATCCCACCATTGATAACATTGTTGGATTTTGGTTCATGAAGAGCGCCCTACATCAAGGCCAATTTTGTTTGATAAACCAATTGCCATGGTAGATCATTTTCGCAATCTAGAGCTCACATTTCATGATCAAATGTCATCTCTCAAAGAGAGGTTTTTATGTTTTGCTCAGTGAGGCAGCATTGCACAGTTTAATACATATCCATCTGATATCTCATCTGGACTATGGTAACATGGTATATGCTTAGGGTTGAGGACATGTCCGGGTGTCCAGACGGGTTTTGCCAGTCCGCCTGTTTGTCCAGATTTCTGGACAAACGGGTGGGCGGCAGGTCTATCCTGGCCTCCCCTTCCCTTACTTACTATCTACTGCCCTGGTGGTCTAGTGACCTCTTTGGGGCAGAAAAGAGACCCCTCTTTCCTGCCCGGAACGCTGCCCTTGCCTGCATCCTGTTGCTGTGATGGTCTCAGGATTTGAAATGACCGCCGAGAATTGAAGCAGCCTTGCGAGACTTCAACTCTCGGTGACCATTTTGAATCCCGAGACCATCACAGCAACAGGATGCAGGGCAAGGACAGAGCTCCAGGCAGGAAAGAGAGGGCTCTTTCCTGCCCCGAAGAGGTCACTAGACCACCAGGGCAGTAGATAGTAAGTAAGGGGAGGGGAGGTGACGGGGGGGGGGGTGGCAGGGGAGGGAAATAATGTGACCCGGGGGGAGGGGAGGGGAATATGTGATGGGGGCGGGGTGAGGATGCGAAAGGGGCGGGGCAGGACATCTGTCCTCTTTTTGAGAGGACAAAATATGGTAACCCTATACATGCTGGAACAACTCAAAGCGATATTAAATGATTACAGACATTACAAAGTACTGCCCTAAGGGATCGCATAACGTATTTATTTAAAATGTATCATTGGTTACCGGTCAAATTTCACATTTTGTTTAAAATTCTCACTCTGGCTCATAGATCCTATTATGAGTGGCTTCCACCCTACTTAAGGGGTCCTTTTACTAACTTGTGGGAAAAAGGGACCTGCGGTAGCAGCGGGGGGCTCTTTTTACCGCAGCAGGTAAAATGCCCCCTCCTCCAGCCAGAACTACTGCCGGTGGCCACATTGGGCCGGTGGAAGTTCTGGATTAGAGAGTGGTAAAACCACGTTTGGCTTACCGTTGCTTTGTAAAAGACCCCCCAAGTAATTTAGCTATTCCCTATACTCCTGCAAGGACTCTTAGGTCTTTGCAGAACATTAGAATGGCTATTCCCCATTTTTCTAAGGCTCATTGGGAATCTAGATGCTCCTGTCCTCTGGAACAATCTTCCAAAGGCAATAAATGCAGAAATGAACTTAAGAGCATTTAAAAGGTTATTAAAGATCAATTTTTTAAATATTAACTTTCAATATTCAGCCAGAAGAGGAGAGAAAGACATATTGATGGAGATGGGAAATAAAATGTAGTAGAAAATGTGGCATTTTGTTTGTGGGAGTTCTTTTTTGTTTTTTTCTTTCGCTGTTTTTGATTTTCTTTTACGGAATATATGTGTTAGGTATATCCTATCATGACTATGGAGTTCTTTTCCGAAAATATTTGTACTTTACTGTAAACCGCTTATATCTGAAAAGAGCAGTCAATAGAAATAGAATAAAATAAAACATAGAAAAGAAAATAAGACTAACTTAATACATTTTTTGATTAGCTTTCGAAGGTAGCCCTTCTTCGTCAGACCAGAAATAAGCAAATTTTGATAAGTAACAGCATGTATAAGTGAAACATCAAAGTATTTCAGTGACAGTCTGAAAGGATGAGGGAATACTTTGATGTTTCACTTATACATGCTGTTACTTATCAAAATTTGCTTATTTCTGGTCTGACGAAGAAGGGCTACCTTCGAAAGCTAATCAAAAAATGTATTAAGTTAGTCTTATTTTCTTTTCTATGTTTTATTTTATTCTATTTCTATTGACTGCTCTTATCAATGGAGAAAGAATAGTTTCTCTATTGATAAGAAAGATTTCAGTAGAACTAGTGGACATGAATTGAGGTTGAAGGGGGGCAGACTCAGGAGTAATGTTAGGAAGTATTTTTTCACAGAGAGGGTGGTGGATACGTGGAATGCCCTCCTACGGGAGCTGGTGGAGATGAAAACAGTAATGGAGTTCAAACATGCGTGGGATAAACACAAAGGAATCCTGTTTAGAAAGGAATGGATCCACGGAATCTTAGCAGAGATTGGGTGGCGACGCCGGTAATTGGGAAGTGAAACTGGTGCTGGGCAGACTTCTACGGTCTACGCCCTGATTGGGATGGGCTCGAGTGTAAATTTTAAGGGGCTTCGACATTAGCTTCATAACTTTTAATACAAAGAGTGCTGGACAGATGTCTATGGTCTGTGCCCTGAGAATGGCAAGGACAAATCAAACTACTACTACTATTTAGCATTTCTATAGCGCTACAAGGCGTACGCAGCGCTGCACAAACATAGAAGAAAGACAGTCCCTGCTCAAAGAGCTTACAATCTAATAGACAAAAAATAAAGTAAGCAAATCAAATCAATTAATGTGTACAGGAAGGAGAGGAGGGTAGGTGGAGGCGAGTGGTTACGAGTCAAAAGCAATGTTAAAGAGGTGGGCTTTCAGTCTAGATTTAAAGGTGGCCAAGGATGGGGCAAGACGTAGGGGCTCAGGAAGTTTATTCCAGGCGTAGGGTGCAGCGAGGCAGAAGGCGCGAAGTCTGGAGTTGGCAGTAGCGGAGAAGGAAACAGATAAGAAGGATTTATCCATGGAGCGGAGTGCACGAGAAGGGGTGTAGGGAAGGAGGAGTGTGGAGAGATACTGGGGAGCAGCAGAGTGAATACATTTATAGGTTAGTAGAACTCAAAGATAGGCGCAGTGCCCCAGAGGTGCACGGAGCCGTAGCTAACCTGGCGCCGTGCACCGAGGGGCATGCGCGTTAATGCCAGCAGGGTGCCAGGAAGCGGAGTGGGCGCGTTCCCGCCGCAAATGGAGGCACCCCGCTGGCATGGGAGGAGAGAGAGCAGGGTTTAAAAACCCCGAGTTGGAGCTCGGACAGCCTCTTTTGCGTCCGGACTCCAGGTGCACGACTTTTGCTTCAGGTGCGGTGCTGGGGCACCTTCTACGCGGCGGGGAGTTAGCGGCGGCGGCGTTTGATCGGGCCTGCCCTTCAACAGCGGCGGCGGCGTTAACGGCGGCAGCGTTAACAAATTGTAGCCCGCCTCCCTCGGCGCTATTTCGTCGCGTGTCTTCTCTTCCGGGATCGGATTTTCAGTCCCCTGGCAGCCCGCCACAAGAAAACACCCGAGGACGAGTGAGGCATGGCGATCGGCCATCCCAGACACCGGCGATCCAGGCCCCCGCTCCGCCCCAAGAGTGCAGCAGATCAGCGCAGAGGAGAGAGAGACGGGCGAGCAGGGAAATCGTAAGCAAAAAAAAAAAAAAAAAAAAGGGGAGGCGCGTTTTCAGCACCTCGTGTGGTTTTAGTAGGTCAGGAGCCAATTAGCAGTAGGTAGGCTTCCATCTATAGTATGCATGCTGCAGGCAGGGGGCAGGCATATTAGATAGAGCATGCTTTTCTATGGGGGCGGCCATCTTGGATAGGGCAGTGCAGAGAGCATGCTTTTCTCTGGGGGCGGCCATCTTGGATAGGGCAGTCCAGAGTGTCTTGTATGATTGAGGGCGGCCATCTTGGGGAGGGCAAATAGTCCTAATAAGAAATAACTGAAGAGGGTAGTATTATTGAGGGCGGCCTTTTTAGAGAGGGCACATATCCTAACGAGACATATCTGAAGATGAGAATATGAGGCGGCCATATTGGAGATAGCAAAGTTAGCAGTGCGGACCGGGAAAGCCGCGGCTATGCAAAACATAAATAAATAAATAATAATAATAAGTAGAGAATAAATAATTACATAAATAGTAATGAATAAAATATAATAGTAACATCTATTATAAATCACTAGAGATAATGGCGAAAGGGCAAGCCGCCCATATTACCGTGATAGAGTATTCGCTCCTCGATAGGCCACAGGGCCCCATGCAAAATATATATATACAAAAAAAAAAAAAAAAAAGGGGGGTTCCTTGCCAGTGGGCTTCTCGGAGGGCGAAGCGGATACTAACTTGTTATCTTTTGAGTCTATTTAGATCCTTTGTCTGTCGACAACCTTGCCTTACCCTCCCCATCAGAATGGAAGCGGATGCAAGTACAAGTGCGGTCGAGAACTGTCTCACCCAAGAAATCAGAATCGAGGACGGGCACAGTGCATCACCCACGCAGGCTGACGAGGCAGCAGGATGCGAAGCGGACGTTACCAACGCAACGGCGGAGACGCAGCCACCCAGCACTACAGACAAAAAGAAAGGACAAAGAAAGCAACCGAGCAAGAAGGCATCGGGCCAAGCTATCCCCGTAGACACCGTATCGGCCAAAAAAGACAGCAAAAAGAAAACCACGGGACGACAAGACGCAGCCAATGCAGCGGAGAGCATCCCCATACAAACTGTGCCGGGCACATCAGGAGGATGGCTGCACCAGCCGGCAATCTCAGGATGGACTACGCCTCAGAGTGCAGTAACGCAGGCAACGGAGCCTCAGGGGCCAGTGATGGGGCAAGGGCCGCACGCCATCGCGCCTCCATGGACATACGGCATGGGTTGGGGATACCCCCCACAACCTCCGTACTACGGGGCGTGGCCAGGATTTGGCCCCCCCCCTTTATCAGCCATGGCAAGCGACAGGCGCGGCCCGACCCCCTGCACACCCAGTAGCCCAGGGCAACTTAGACCCTAGCTCCGGGGGTCCTAAACCTGCTAGCCCGGTACGGGAGCCTGCTCTGAGAGACACCACGCAGATGATGGACACTGCAGGTACGTCCAGTGGCACACACAGACCTGATAATGTACATGTCGACATGAATGTGGGGGAGAGAGAGGGTTTTTCTGAACAAAGTAATAGTCGAACAGAACAGGGCGCACACACAGAGAGAGGAGGCACCTACACGTGTCAAAGCACGCTTACCAGCGAGGCTAAGCCCACAAAAAACAAGAAGGGTAAGAAGAAGAAGAAAGGGAAAGGAAAGAAAAAGAGTAGGCGAAGAGACTCTGACACAGAGAGCAGTACGGATTCGTCGTCCTCATCCTCCTCTTCTTCGGATGAGGACGACGAAGAACAGAACACGGAATTAGCGGCAGCCGGACCCAGGGACGAACGTCCCCCGCCCCTGGCAGCCCTGCCGCGCATATGGAGGCTAGTCCCCAAATCCACACGGAAAAAGATAAAGAACAAGAAATATTTTGATATGTTTCAGGTGCTAGAGGGTAGGAAGAGGAGCAAGAAGAGAAGTAAACACGCAAAAGAGAATTCGATGGCACGGCCCAAAAGCATTCCTAGATCGTTATTTAACTGGTTATGGGCATTCCTCAGGGTGATAGATGCCGCTGGCCATGCCGACCCAACCCAATACAGCCCGATGCTGGCTTATGCCCACAGCATAATGCAAGCATACAGAGATTACGAGGGATACAGATGGTTAAAATATGACGAGGAATATAGGGACAGGATGGACGACGACCCCGCACTGGGGTGGGGATGGAAAGATGTAGACCTATGGCTATACACGATGACACACAGAGGGGCGGCAGCGGGCACCCAGGGTAGGTCCTTTCGGCCCGGAGGGTTGCATGGTGCGGGAAGAGCATATGGGCCACAGGAAGGAGTGTGTTGGCGATTCAACAGGGCCACATGTACCTTACCGAGCTGTAAATTCAAGCATGCTTGTGCCACGTGCGGGGCCCCACACCCCGCCAGCAAATGTGTTAAGAAAGCCCCCGACAGAGCCGCTGCCCAGCTCTGACGCACATAACATAGTAAAAGCTCCTTCCCCGGTTAACCTAGCTGCCATGCGGCCTTGGTTAGCTCATTACCCTCGCAGGAAGGATGCAATTGCTATAGCGGAGGGTTTTGCACACGGATTTAGAATTCCTTATTACGGCACACAACGAGGCAGAACATCTAGAAACTCCCCCTCAGTGATGCGCTTGCGGCAGGAAGCCAGGACGCGCATCTCTAAGGAATTAACCTTGGGGAGAGTGGCGGGCCCTTTCCTTTATCAGCCTTTCGAAGGGTTCATAGTCTCCCCGTTAGCAATCATTCCTAAGAAAGAACCAGGAAAATACAGACTCATACACAATCTATCATACCCGGCGGGTGGATCAGTGAACGATTTCCTCCCCCCTGAGGCTAGCTCGGTGCAATATGCTACGTTCGACACGGCCGTACAGTTACTGAGGCGAGCAGGTCACGGAGCACTCATGGCCAAAGCAGACATCGAATCAGCATTCCGACTATTACCGGTACACCCTGACAATTTCCCCATACTGGGTTTTAAGTTCGAGGGGCAATACTATTACGACAAGTGCATGCCCATGGGTTGTTCCGTGTCCTGCTCTATATTCGAATGTTTCAGCACATTTTTGCACTGGGTAGTGGAGGCAGCCTCGGGGAGAAAGAATATCGTACATTACTTAGATGACTTCCTGTTTGTGGGTTCAGCAGCCAGTACAGCTTGCCAGTCCACGCTTACTCAATTTCGTGCAATAGCAAAAGCCTTCGGTATCCCTTTAGCGAGAGAGAAAACATGTGATCCAACTACATGCTTGCAGTTCTTGGGCATTGAGCTGGATTCCTGCGACATGGTGTCGCGACTCCCCGTAGATAAGACTGAGAGGCTGAAAACACTAGTGGCAGATGCCTTGAGCACAGAAAATTTTACTCTGCGTGAAATGCAGTCGCTGGTGGGCAGCCTCAACTTTGCGTGCAGAGTTATCATCATGGGTCGGACATTCCTGCGCAGGCTATCCAGCTCAATGGCAGGGGTTCGTAAGCCTTCACACCACATCAGGATGACAAAAGCCATGAAAGATGACCTCAGAGTTTGGGACACGTTCCTGAACGATTTCAATGGTAGAGTTGTATGGCTAGACGCCCCAATATCAAATACCGACTTGCAGCTGTATACAGACGCGGCTGGTAGCATCGGTTTTGGCATCTACTTCCATGGGGAATGGTGCGCGGACGTATGGCCGTCAAATTGGAAAGAACAGCCCGTCATTAGAAACATCGCATTCCTGGAAATATTCCCCATAGTAGTAGCAGTGGCCATTTGGAGAGCGAGATTAAGCAACAAAAGAGTAGTTTTTTGGTCGGATAACAGGGCAGTGGTAGACATAATAAATAGGCAAACGGCGCGATGTTCGCAGGTAGTGGACTTGGCGCGTGAGCTAGTCATGCTGTGCATAGTTAACAATATCTCGTTGCGCGCGAAGCATGTTCCTGGCACTCGCAACCCAATTGCTGATGCTCTTTCTCGTTCAAAGTGGGAAGAATTCCGGAAACTGGCACCACAAGCAGCGGTGGAGGGGGAGCCGGTGCCCAGCTACCTATGGAGGTTCGGAACCCCGAGGCCTGGCAATTGCTGAAACAATCTCTGGCCCCGCGAACATGGGCAACTTACACAGCGGCCTACCGGAGAGTCTGTTCCTTCCTGTATACGCAGGGATGGCGGGAAGGCCCAGTATCAGACAGCGTGATGGCGGATTACATAATACATGCGAAACAGAATGGAGGGTCCCACAGCTCTGTATCTAGGCAGCTGACCGCATTCTCATTCTTCACAAAAGTTGCGGGATGGGGTGACCCAAAAAACAGGTTCATAGTCAAAAAACTATTGGAAGGCTGGCGGCGCGAACGCGGCGCTAGACCGGATTGGAGACTACCAATCACACACGATTTGTTGCTGGAAATCTGGCATGCACTGGAATCCTTGTGCACATCAGAATTCGAGACTCGGCTTTTCCGAGCAGCATTTACATTGGCCTTCTTCGGGGCAATGAGGGTATGTGAGTTGGTGGCTCCATCCAAGAAAAACACTGTAAGAGCGGGCCTCCAGCTAAGCGGGGTCAAGTTGTCAGACAATACACTACGGATTGTAATCCACAGATCCAAGACGGACCAACTGGGCAAGGGACAGACTGTCACATTAACCCAGGTAGATTCCTTACAAACGTGTCCCGTAGAGAATGTCAGGAAGTACCTATCACTGAGGCCCTCAGGTGGCGAAGCTCTCCTAGTGCACCTGGATAGATCCCCTCTTACCCTATTCCAATTCTCCGCGGTATTGCGCAGATGCCTTGAAAAGGCAGGACGCGACCCAAAGGGATTTGGAACACATTCCTTCAGGATAGGAGCCGCCACATGCGCGGCAGCTCTAGGTTTCCCACCACCATCCATCAAAAAATTAGGCAGATGGCGATCCGAGGCTTACAGGGGATACATCAGGGACAAATCGCTCGGCAATCAGGACCCCTGGCGTACTATGTAATATACACTTCATTCTATATTGCAGGGTCTCCAACCGTGTGGATCGTTGGCCACTCGTTCATTAAGTGGGCGGCACGCAGAGCGGAGACAAGACCAGGTGGTTCCCATTTAGGCATGGCTACAAGAGGTCTGAGGATACATTGGACAGGTGTGCCAGGCATGAAATGGCCCCAGCTGGTCCCATTACTTCGCCGCCAAGCAGACATCTTAGCCACCCCCATAGCTATTATAATTCACCTGGGAGGAAACGACATCGGTACACTCCCCTGCATTGACATAGTACGCGCAGCAGAGCGGAATTTGTTGCTAATTTCTCAACTTTTTCCCACTACACACATAGTATGGTCCGACATAATCCCTAGATGGCGGCACAGAAACAGGAAGCTTTGGGGGAGGCCCAGAAAGAAAGTGAACAGGCAAATAGCAGCGGGGGTGATGGACGGAGGCGGATGGCAGATCACACACACTTGGGCTGATGAAATGTGTGAAGGATTATTTTGGAAAGATGGTACACACCTATCTGACATTGGAAATGACTTGTTTAACAATGATCTCCAGAACGTGATAGAGGAGGTAATGTTGGCACAACAGGCCGCAGCTTTTGGTGTGGGGGGCCCGGGGCAAGCTGTGCTACCCCGGCCGAGTGGCGGGGTACCCAAGCCTGATGGTGTAAGCTAGGCAGCTGGGGCAGCTGCGCTTACGGTTGAGCTCCCTTGCTCGACGGCGGGGAGCTCAGGTGACGATTGGTCAGTCTTGCTATGACGGCGGACTGGGTTGGACAATGAGCCGGAGGCTGGACAGGCTTGGGTATACCCATGGTCCAGATGTTTTGTATCCAAATAAAGCTGCGGCCGTGTTATGCCATATGAAATACTGTGTACGTGTAATTATTATATTTCCTGTACTGTTTGTGAATTTGTAATCCGAGGTGTCTCGGCTGCCCATGTTATGTAAAATGAGTTTATCTTGGGCAGACTGGATGGACCCTTCAGGTCTTTATCTGCCATCATTTACCATGTTACTCAGGTTACATAGATTAGTCACACTGTGGTTCAGGCTGTTTTCAGCAGTTTCTTTCTTCAGGAACTACATTTTGTTCTGAGAGTGTGAATACCACCATTTGGAGCCCATCAGACTCTCTTCCTCTCCAAAGGTGTTAATAGGTGCATATCTGGTCAGACTTTAAGGAGTCTCTTAACTCTTGGTCTAAGAAGCATAGCAGTTGTCTCAGTGAAGGTGTTAAGCTGTTAAAATGTGCTTCCAGTGTTTACTAAATCAAATCTCCCTTGTTTTGTGTGAGGTGCTATTGACCATTATTTTGTGGCAAAATTGAATGGGTTTGCTGATAAATCCAAAGCAAGGTTGACACTATATGTAGCTGGGAATGACTAAACCTTGACAGGAGCAAACTGGTGAAGCTGGTCCACTCTCCAATGGGCCCATGTTTAAATTGGTCCCCTCAAATCGATTTAAAATGTAATGTCCGCACTAGAGGCAATTAGTGCAGGACTAGCGCTGGCATTAGTGAGTGCGTTGTTCAGACGGCTCTAGTGCTTGAGACAATGTGCAGACCTTTTACTAAGCCACAGTAAAAAGCGGGCTGCGGTGGTAGTGTAGGTACGTGTATTGGGCATGTGCTGGGTCAGTTTTTACCACATCTACAAAAAATGGCCTTTTTTTTTTTAATGGGACAGGAAAAGGGCCTGTGGTAAAAATGAAACCAGCGCATGCCCAAAACTGGCCTAAGTCCTTAACGCCAGCCATTGATCTAGCAGTAAAGGCTTATGCGATATACATGCAGTGACCGGTTGGTGTGTGCCAAGTGCCGATTACCGCCGGAACCGGCACGTATAGGAGGAAATAAATTATTCATCCACGTGTTATGGGTGGATGCTAAATCTGAAATTACCACCAGGAGGGCATGTTGGCCTGGCGGTAGTCTCATTTGGGCGTGCGCTGCATGCACATTGAGCCTACCGCAGCTTAGTAAAAGGGCCCCTGTGTGCGCCAAAGATTAGTGTACATAGCATGCAAACGTAGTGAAACAGCTGTTAATGAGGTCATTTCCTATTTCCTCCCAATGCTCAGAGAACACTGCACAAAACAAAAATGCCCTTACTGCTGAAAAAATAACGCCAGCTTGAAGCAGGTGTTAGGGTGTTTGAAGAGAGGATTTCGCATGATTCTCTCTTTAAAATCTGCAGGTTTTTATATAATTTGGAAGCAGAAGGAAGCCCGTGCAAGCTCCTAATTGCTGGTAGTGAGAGACGAATGGGTGTGAGTCAGAGCAAACTCCCAAATTAAAGCATGTATTGGGGAAGAATATGCTTGGCGTATGCACAAGAGCGTTTCATGGTAAGCTCAGCTGTTGTGCACATGCGACAGGCAAACCAGAGAGTGAAGCACACATTTGTGTCTGTTTTCTGTGCCTTTAAATATAAGCTTTTCAAATTTGTCTTCACTTGAAAGGCTTATATTTAAGCGCAGAAAACAGGCGCCAATGTGTGTTTCCACTTTTGGGTTTGCTCAGCTCTCACACATTTCTGTCTCAGTACCAGCGCTTATAGGCTTCCACGGGCTTCCTTCTGCTTCCAAAAGAAATCAAAACCAGCAGATTTTAAACTGAAAATCAAAAGAAATCCTCTCTTCAAAACCCCAATGCCAGCTCCAAGCTGGAGGCAGTTTCCAGCAGTAAGAACAGGGTTGGTTTGTGCGCCGTTCTCTGAGCATTGGGAGGACACAGCATTCATTAACATCTGTGTTTGGCGCATATGTTTCCTGCATGGAAAGCCCTTTGAGCATTCTGCGCAGATTAACACCAGCTCTAACGCAGGTGTTAGGTTCTGATCGTCGGCCCCCATGAGGCCAATGGAATAAAGTGTGGGAGGCTGGGGGTCCCTTTCACAAAGTAAGCCCAACATAGGGTTACCATATGTCCGGATTTATCCGGACATGTCCTCTTTTTGAGGACATGTCCGGGTAACCGGGCGGGTTTTGCCAATCTGCCCGTTTGTCCGGATTTCTGGACAAACGGGCCCGCCCACCAGCCTGCCCGTTTGTCCAGAAATCCGGTCAAACGGCCAGATTGCTAGTTTCCCCTCCCCTTAGTTACTACTACCTTGGTGGTCTAGTGACCTCTTCCGCCTTCGGGGCAGGAAAGAGCCCCCTCTTTCCTGCCCGGAGCGCTGCCTTGCATGCATCCTTCCTGTTGCTGATCTCGGCACCGATTCAAAATGGCTGCCGAGAGTTGAAGTGACCTCGCCACACACTGCCCAGTTTCCGCAGGATTATCGTGGGAGCCCTTACTGCCAACTCAATGGGTGTGGTAAGTGCTCCCTTCCCAAATGGCCACGCGGCAAGTGGTTCAGTTGTCGCATGGCCATTTCTTGAAAAAAACAGACCTACCTTTTTCCCCACTGTGGTCAAAGGGTGCCTCGGCACGTGTGAAAACATGCACCAATGCCAGCGCAGGCCCCCTTTTGCTGTAGCTTAGTAAAAGGACCCCTTAGTGCATAGCATAATATGGGCTCTGCACACCATTTTTTTTTGTTACATTTGTACCCCGTGCTTTCCCACTCATGGCAGGCTCAATGCGGCTTCTGCACTGGTGAGGATTTACTGCAATAGATATCACCAAACTGTCCAATTAAATCCAAGGCTAATTAAGATATTATTAAACATAGATGCAAAGAAGTGCACACAAGGCCTGCACTCTTCACACCTGGGTTTCTAATGCTGGGGATTTAGCACATGAGCCAAGGAAGAATAAAAAGTTAGTTTCCTTTCTGTGGCTAGAATCAGTGAGGGCTTTATGCCAGTTTTGTTTGTTGTGCGAACATGAACTACCCACATCTATTTTCTTGTTTTATGGAAAAGGATGAGTGAACGATCTAGTGAATCAAATAAACCAAAACCGGCAGAGGGATGAGGAGTAGAGATGATCACATGGCAGAATGAAGGGTTAAAGGGAAGGTGCAGCAGCTGTGAAATGATGGACGATGCACTCAACTGAAGAATTTTACCCAACATCATACCAATAATATTTATGCACGAGCTTTCACTTGTAGTTTAGAAGCTCGTGTGAGCTTGTGAGTGCCTTGGTGTGTACCTTCACTTGTTTTGGCACACGGAGCGTTTTGTTTGTTGTTTTTTTCCATACTGACTACAGACATCCTTTCAAGTGGACAGTGGACATTTCAGTACAATCTAAGAGACTCCTGATGCAGGCCTTGTTGGCCAAAACACAGCTGTGTCGAGTCTCGTTTGTTTCACAATAAACTTTTAGACCATCTGAAGCATCGTCTGCTTAGTCTCGAGTCATCTTCGGTGTTGTGTTACGGAATATCCATTTGACATTTCAGATACACACATCTACCCCCTGATTCTATAAAGGTTGCCAAAAATTGCCCCCGCAAATTTAGGCATGTTCCCAATTTGCGCATACAATATAGATGAATGCAGAGAAATTATGGTCTACCAAGTTGAAGGCCGAAGCCAGATCTAAAGAGACAGTCAATGCAACACAACCATTATCTAGTATGGCATGTACAGTGGTGGAAATAAGTATTTGATCCCTTGCTGATTTTGTAAGTTTGCCCACTGACAAAGACATGAGCAGCCCATAATTGAAGGGTAGGTTATTGGTAACAGTGAGAGATAGCACATCACAAATTAAATCCGGAAAATCACATTGTGGAAAGTATATGAATTTATTTGCATTCTGCAGAGGGAAATAAGTATTTAATCCCTCTGGCAAACAAGACCTAATACTTGGTGGCAAAACCCTTGTTGGCAAGCACAGCGGTCAGACGTCTTCTGTAGTTGATGATGAAGTTTGCACACATGTCAGGAGGAATTTTGGTCCACTCCTCTTTGCAGATCATCTCTAAATCATTAAGAGTTCTGGGCTGTCGCTTGGCAACTCGCAGCTTCAGCTCCCTCCATAAGTTTTCAATGGGATTAAGGTCTGGTGACTGGCTAGGCCACTCCATGACCCTAATGTGCTTCTTCCTGAGCCACTCCTTTGTTGCCTTGGCTGTATATTTTGGGTCATTGTCGTGCTGGAAGACCCAGCCACGACCCATTTTTAAGGCCCTGGCGGAGGGAAGGAGGTTGTCACTCAGAATTGTACGGTACATGGCCCCATCCATTCTCCCATTGATGCGGTGAAGTAGTCCTGTGCCCTTAGCAGAGAAACACCCCCAAAACATAACATTTCCACCTCCATGCTTGACAGTGGGGACGGTGTTCTTTGGGTCATAGGCAGCATTTCTCTTCCTCCAAACACGGCGAGTTGAGTTCATGCCAAAGAGCTCAATTTTTGTCTCATCTGACCACAGCACCTTCTCCCAATCACTCTCGGCATCATCCAGGTGTTCACTGGCAAACTTCAGACGGGCCGTCACATGTGCCTTCCGGAGCAGGGGGACCTTGCGGGCACTGCAGGATTGCAATCCGTTATGTCGTAATGTGTTACCAATGGTTTTCGTGGTGACAGTGGTCCCAGCTGCCTTGAGATCATTGACAAGTTCCCCCCTTGTAGTTGTAGGCTGATTTCTAACCTTCCTCATGATCAAGGATACCCCACGAGGTGAGATTTTGCGTGGAGCCCCAGATCTTTGTCGATTGACAGTCATTTTGTACTTCTTCCATTTTCTTACTATGGCACCAACAGTTGTCTCCTTCTCGCCCAGCGTCTTACTGATGGTTTTGTAGCCCATTCCAGCCTTGTGCAGGTGTATGATCTTGTCCCTGACATCCTTAGACAGCTCCTTGCTCTTGGCCATTTTGTAGAGGTTAGAGTCTGACTGATTCACTGAGTCTGTGGACAGGTGTCTTTCATACAGGTGACCATTGCCGACAGCTGTCTGTCATGCAGGTAACGAGTTGATTTGGAGCATCTACCTGGTCTGTAGGGGCCAGATCTCTTACTGGTTGGTGGGGGATCAAATACTTATTTCCCTCTGCAGAATGCAAATAAATTCATATACTTTCCACAATGTGATTTTCCGGATTTAATTTGTGATGTGCTATCTCTCACTGTTACCAATAACCTACCCTTCAATTATGGGCTGCTCATGTCTTTGTCAGTGGGCAAACTTACAAAATCAGCAAGGGATCAAATACTTATTTCCACCACTGTAGTTTACTTAATAGTGTTGTCATGATGGTTTCTGTACTATGGCCCTCTCTAAAGCTAGCCTGACAGGGACGCAGTATATTCTTACTTTCGATACAGCTAGCTAGTCGTTCAGGAACCACCTGTTCTAATACTTTTGCTGGAATTTTAAATTGGAAATCGGTCTAAAATGTTTAACATCTACAACTCTCAGAGAAAGTGCTTTCAGAATGGGACAAATGAGTGCGTGTTTCCAACTTCACGGTACTACACTAGTATATACACTCTGATTAGTAACCATTTGTAAAAAGTAAAGGAATCAAGACGTGTTTTGAGATTTTAATCCAGGAAGATGGAATATTGTCCAGGGCACATTTCTTAGGTTTCATAGAGGAAAGAAGTTTAGTTTACGACATCAATGAGCAAAGTTTAAAAGAATGCCATTGAGCTGATGGGACTGGCGTTGTTTCCATTGGTGCAATGTCACCTAAAAGGTCACTAAATATACAGAAACCCCTATTTCAGAGGGTTGAACTTTACCAAATAAGGATTGCCCTGTTAAAATTTGAGATATAAGTAGGTTGCCAATGAATCTGCAACTTAGTAAAAGACCCTCTTGGTGTCACTGACTAAACCCATAAAAAAAATTCTCGGAGTTACCATCCATCGATCGACACCTAACACTCGAGAGCCACACGAAACACACAACCAAGAAAATGTTCCACTCAACGTGGAAGCTAAAAAGCGTAAGACCTTTCTTCCCAAGGATTGTTTTCCGCAACCTGGTACAATCAATGGTGCTCAGTCATCTAGACTACTGCAACGCACTATTCGCCGGCTGTAAAGAGCAAATAATCAAGAGACTTCAGACAGCCCAGAACACTGCAGCTAGACTCATATTTGGTAAAACGAGAAAAGCTACACTGGCTCCCACTTAAAGAACGCATCACGTTCAAAATATGCTCGCTAGTTCACAAAATCATTCACGGAGATGCACCAGCCTACATATCAGACCTGATAGACCTACCACCCAGGAATGCCAAAAGATCATCCCGCACATTCCTTAACCTGCACTTCCCTAACTGCAAAGGTCTGAAATACAAACTAATGCACACATCAAACTTTACCTACTTGAGCACACAGTTATGGAACGTACTGCCGCGCAACTTAAAAACGATTTACGAACTAACGAACTTTCGCAAACTACTGAAGACCCATCTCTTTAACAAGGCATACCTCAAAGATCAACCAATGTGAATATACACAACTCCTCCACATATACTCAGAACTGCCCTACTATATCTGCTTGTTATACTACTATCATGTTTTATCATTATCATGTTTCCAAGATCCTTCTGTAACACTAAATGTCTATTTCTAATGTATTTCTACTATCCACATTGAGCCTGCAAAGAGGTGGGAAAATGTGGGATACAAGTGCAATAAATAAATAAAATTAGTAGTAATGTAAATGCCCTGATGGTGGAATGAGATATTTCACCTTAAGATGTTGCCAAACAAATCACAGTTGATTTCCCTGATTAATTTCCACACAAAGCCAGCAAATTTAGCATTAAATTGTTTTATTCATGTTATTAACTAAATGTTAAGTAATTATGTTTTTGTAGCTCAATACTAATAGATGTTTTCCAATTTCAGCGCTTCAAATGAGAACAGCAGTGTTTTCAAAGATGCCAAAACATTCTCAGGTAAGTATATAACTAGACATGTGAACTTTCTACTTGAAAGCTGTACATCAAAATTCTCCCAATCAAAAGCTAGATTCTTTAAAGTTTTTTTTCCCTATTTTGTTTTTCAGGTTTTACACCTTGGATATTCCCCAGGATTCCAGGTCTGGTAAATATCTTTTATTCCTCCCCTCCCTTTTCTCCACGCTTCCCTCTGTCTTTCTCTCTATCTGTTTATCTGGGGGGGGGGGGGGGAGGTTCTTCTTGTGTGCACACTTTTGTCTTTTACCCAGTCACTTAACTCTTTCTGGAACTCTCTTGAACAGTGGGCGCCATTTCCTCTGAAGATTGAACTTCAGCGACTGTAAGCTCTCTCACAGGAGAGTAAAGCTTCTTCCATACTTCTCCCTACTAACCTGACAATCAAATCAATAACGAAAATCCTTACCGACTCTTTATGTGTATGTGCAAACCATTTTTCTTTAACAGACACGGTCGCATTACATAATACAAACTGGGGGGGGTCTTTAACTGAGTTGTGCTAGAGTTTTTAGCTTGTGCTACAAATCAGCTGGCATTAAATGCCGAGACGCCATGGGTGTCTCAGCATTTAGCGCCAGCTGGTTTGTAGCACGAGCTAAAAATGCTAGCGCAACTTAGTAAAAGCCCCTCTTGGTGTCACTGACTAAACCTATAAATAAAATTTAAGGAAATTTCTTCCTATCTAATCTCCTCCCAGCACTAGTCCCATCAGACTCTCAGACACTCACATCACACATCAATTTTCAAGATTATTACTACAGCTTTCCCCATTAAGTATTTAGTCGCTCAGCTGCTTCACTTCCAAACACTTTTCTTTCAGCAGCTCCTGCTGTAGAGTCTGAATATTTCTTATGGAATTGACAAAACTCCTTATCTGTAGTCCAATCAGAGTATTTGCTTAACTGGACTCCACATTAGCCACTCCTCACACCCAACAGGTCTCAAGTGGAGGAGTAGCCTAGTGGTTAGTGCAGTGGACTTTGATCTTGGGGAACTGAGTTCAATTCCCACTGCAGCTCCTTGTGGCTCTGGGTAAGTCACTTAACCCTCCATTGCCCCTGGTACAAAATAAGTACCTGAATATATGTAAACCGCTTTGAATGTAGTTGCAAAAACCTCAGAAAGGCAGTATATCCAGTCCCATTTCCCTTTCTTCTACATCCTTCATTTCCCCATCTTACTTTGAGCCTAGAACTATATCTAAGATCAGTAAATTAACCACTCACTCACATTCTCTACAAACACTCAACTCTTGCTCCATTTCCACACAGATACTTCCTTTTCAACCCTTGCAGTCACAAGTCCCTCACATCTGGCCCTAGCAGGCTCTCCCTCCTAACCGCCTGACTCAGTTTAGAACTTTTTCGGCACTGGTGTAGGCTCCTGAGCCACCAGACTCAGATGACATGTGCCAGCTTTACACCCTCTGCATTCCAGTGCTAACAAGCACCATTGACTAAGCCCAGCACCTTTCCAGGGGCCCTTGGTCTGGTTTTCTCTCCTTTCACCTCTTCTGCTCCTGCATGCTCTCTCTCTGGGCCAAATTAGGCCCAGAACAGTTTTAAGATTAAAGTTGCCAGTTCCTGGCGTGGGCCAGCATATTCAGGTGTAGACATTCGCACACACATACCCACAGTCCAGCCATGGGGCAGGCCTGGACTCCGCTCCCATGCACCTCAGCTCCTTTCCCTGCCAGCATGCAAATCTCTCTCATGAATATTCATTGTGGATATCCTGAAGACCTGGCTGGCTGGGGTGCCTCCAGGACCAGTGTGATAAACTGACCCTTAGCCCTGCATCCTGACACTCTGCTAGGGGTCAGGTGATGCCATTTTCCAAGAAGAGAGAGAGCAACTCTGTATGCCTCCCTGGACCAGGTAAAGTAACTATAGGTCCAGGGGGTGAGCGAGAGGCAGCATTTTTGCAGATGAGGGTTGGGAGGAGAAGCATCTAGCCAGCCCCCCCCCCCTTTTTTTTTTTTATTATGTCTTTCTTCCTGACAGTGTGTGAGCCAGTCTCTGTTCATGCACTAACACAAAGGTTGACAGCTTACTCCTGAGGCAGTGCATACATTTTATGCAGTTTATCCCTTAAGTAAGCAGTGGATTTTCCCAAGTCCATATTAAGAATGGCTTATGGATTTTTTCTATTAGGAAATTATCTGAACCTTTTTAAACCCCGCTAAGCTAACTACTTTTACCATATTCTCTGGCAACAAATTTAATTATATGATGAGTGAAGAAACAGTTTCTCCAGTTTGTTTTAAATTTACTACTTAGTAGCTTCATTGCAAGCTCCTTAGTCCTAGTATTTTTGGAAAGAGTAATCAAGCAATTCACCTCTACCTATTCCAGTCCACTCAGTATTTTATAGACCTCTATCATATCTCCCCTCAGCTGCCTCTTCTCCAAGCTGAACAGATCTAGCTTTTCTTCTTAGGAAAGTCATCCCATCCCCTTTATCAGTTTGCCAACACTTTCTCTATTTATACTGCCAGCTAACAGAACCATTGTCTTTGGAGCTTTTCACATAGGCCCCCTGTTATGAAATCACCCCATGATGCAGAGTAGTGATGTCTATAAGGATAATGTAAATGAAGTGAAGAGGATTTCACCCAGGGAATGAGGGCTAGTTGAGAGGTACACTGAACTAGGACTAAACTTTCATATATCCTTAATAGATCTTCATGCTGGCAGTATTCCCTCTGTACTGGAAGTAATTATAAACATGAGCAACCATAAAAACAAATTTCATGCTAGATATTTCACAAGAAATTCCAATTTTTTTTTTTTAAGGAAATAAAGCATGGCTCCAATGATCCGAGAAAGCAGAGAGTGTTAGGATAATTGCTGCAGTTCATTGGCATTTTGTAATCAGTTTATTTACATCCCACACCAGTCTTCTTCTGCCTGATGTTAGCTTTCTGTAGACATTTTATATATCCTCTCCCTGCAAAAATGAGAATGAGGAAGTGGCATAACCAGATATTAATTTTAGGGGGGGAAGCAGTTAACATTTTTTTTTTTTTTGGGGGGGGGGAGGAATCAAGTACAACCTTTTCTCTTCCTTCCCTCCCTAACTCACCATCCTCCAATTAAAATTAAAAATAGATGGCAGGAAACCCCCCAAGTCATGCCACCTGAAGAGAACCAGAGCCACCCACCCCAACTGCAAAGCCAGCAGACTGTAGCAACATATTGTGTATTGGTGGGAGAGTACTGCCCAATGATGATCTCAGAAAATCAGAATCAGGAAGTGTTCTGTCAGTACTGAGCATGCTCACAATGCAGCTCACAGCTGCTTAGGGCCTTATTCTATAAAGGTTATGCTCCTAAATTTATGCTCTTAAATTACAAGCATAATCTATTATAGAGTATGCTCCTAATTTAGGAGCATACATTTTAGGAGCATAACCTTTACAGAATGAGGCCCTTAATGTGCTGCAACTGTCTGCTGGCTTCACCTTGCAGTTGGGGTGGGTGGCTCTGGATTTGTTCAGGTGGTGGGGCTTGGGGATCCATGTCAGCTAAGGGACATGTAAGGTAAATGCCTAGTTATAGAATTGCGGGGAACAACTATATATACACACACACACACACACACACACACACGCACCTCCTGCAGCCCCAGGACACAAAACCACTTACACACATTCCCAATGTTGCAGCCTTGGAGCAGGGAGATAAACACACATGCCCAGTCCTTCATCACCAACAGCAGTGAGTATCTCCTCCTCCAGCAGCAATGGTGCCCTGCCTATGACAGGTACAAGCTGGGGCTGTGCTGAAATCCTAGGGGGTCAATATGGTAGGTTGGTTTCAGTTTTGGCAGGTTTAACAGTTTCATTTGCTGTTCCTAATCTGGCCACTGCAGCAGTAGTCCTGAAGCCAGGAGCCAAAGCAGAGGCTCATTTTCAAATTCTGAATCATGGGCTTGAAATTCAACAACTAACCTGGCCCTGTCACTCCGTTACCATTTTCCTAGCAGAGGGAAGGAAGAGGAGGATCAGAGCAGTGGAAAAGCTGAGCAGATAAGGGCAGAAAAAGAAAAATCATTGGTACTGAGGTTGAGGGACAAACCACTGGTACTGAGACTGGGGAATGAACCACTAAGACTGAAGCAGGAAGAAGAAACATTGGTACCAAGGCTGGGGGATGAACCACTGGTACTGATGCTGGGGAATGAACCTGAAGAAATAGCAACACGGTTATGGGTCAAGGGATGTTGTTAAAGGTGAAGGCTGACCAAACTGGCAGACAAGACTGTAGTTAGAATGGTATGTGCTCAGGAGTTTAGGAAACAGAACATGAGGTAATAGACAATAGCAGGGAGTTTCTGGCTGTACAACGCAAGAGAAATAGATGATGAGTGAAAGTAACAAAGTAAACTCTCATGAAAGGGCCTTGTATATACTAGGTAAAATAGAAACAATACTGTTTCTATTTTACCTAGTATATACAAGGCCCTTTCATGAGAGTTTACTTTGTTACTTTCACTCATAAGTAGCTTCATGATTAGTAAATGTTTGAGACAGTTTTCAGCCAATACTTTTGTATAAGCAGAACTGTACTCCTATGAGAAAAATTTATATTAATTCTGTATACTCTATTGGTAAGTCAATAAATGAATTGCTTTTCTCATACGTGCGCGGCCTTGGTCTTTTATCATTCCAATCTTTTGATGAGATAAGCATGAACATTGGAATGGTGGTACTGAGGCTGGAGGACAAGCCACTGAGACTGAGGCTGGGGGACAAACCACTGGTATTGTTCCTGGGGGATGAACCACTGAAACTGAGGTTGGGGGATGAACCACTGAGACTGATGATGGGGGATGGACTACTCGTACTGATCCTGGGGGATGAATCACTGGTAGTGACGCTGAAACTGAGGCTGGGGGATTAAACACTGGCCTTGAGGATGAATCACTGGTATTGAGGCTGGGAGATGAACTATTGGTACTGATCCTGGGGGATGAACCACTGGTACTGAGGTGCTGGGCCGCAGAGAGGGGGGCAGGGGGGGACAAAATTCCCCGGGGCCCGGGCCTCCAAGGGGGGGCCGGCACCGCAGTCCCACCCGCCCTCCATCGACGACCGTCTGCCACCGGGGTGGGCCCCCTGCATTGAAATCACAGCGCCTCTCACCTCCGTGTGAAAGCGATGCAGGCAGCAGGGCAGCAGATTGCCTCCCTTCGGGCCTCCTTCCCTCCCTGTGTCCCACCCTTGTCTGATGTAACTTCCGCGAGGGCGGGACACAAGGAGGGAAGGAGACCCGAAGGGAAGCGATCTGCTGCCCTGTAGCTTTCACACGGAAGTGAGAGGTGCTGTGATTTCAATGCAGGGGGCCCGGCCTGGTGGCGGCCGTTGGGGGGGGTGGGTGGAGGGGGGTAGCGGCAACCTCAGGAGGGGCAGGGCCCCGGGGGTGGCCTTGCCCCGGGCCCGGCCCAGTCTCTCGGCGGCCCTGCTGAGGTGTGAGGACAAAGCACTGGTAGTGAGGCTTGCACCAGAACCACTGGTACTGAGGATGGGGGACGAACCACTGAGGCTGAGGATAGAGGACAAAACACTGGCACTCAGGCTGGGGAATGAACTACTCATACTGATCCTGAGGGATGAACTGCTGGTACTGTTTACTCTTTCCAAAAATTCTAGGACTAGGGGGCAAGCAACAAATCTACTAAATAGTAAATTTAAAACAAACCAAAGAAAATATTTCTTCTCTTAAAGTGTAATTGAGCTCTGGAAATCATTGCAAGAAAATGTGGTAAAAGCAGTTAGCTTAGCAGTGTTTAAAAAGATTTGCATAATTTCCTAAAAGAAAAGTCCATAAACCATTATTAAGATGGACTTGGGGAAAATCCACTGCTTATTTCTAGGATAAGCAGCATAAAATCTGTTTTACTCTTTTGGGATGTTGCGAGGTGCTTGTGACCTGAATTGGCCACTGGATACTGGTCTTGATGGACCTTCAGTCTGTTCCAGCATGGTTATACTTATGTTCTTATGAGGCTTGGAGGTGAACCACTGAGACTGAGGCTGAGCTGCTCTCAATCTGCAGGCTGAAAACCCCATGCTGTGGGAGGAGAGGGAGAAAAAGAAGCTGGATGGTGGGTATGGACAAAAAAGGAAAACTTGCACTGGGGGCTGGATCTGATTTGTTGCAAGGACCACATCTAGCCCACAAACCTTAGTTTGGGAATCCCTGAATTAAGTAATATCAGATTTGAAACAAATCTAGTAATTTTTTTCACAAATAAACTGAGGAATTTATTGTCAGAGATAGGGATCAAGTGCAGTAGCATAGCTGAGGTTAAAAAAAAAGGTTTTACTTATTTATTTGAAATTATGTTTTGCCTGTCTATGCTGACATTTTGGCAAACATTTCACAAGCGTGCATTTATAATGACAATATCATGGGCATGAAACACGTTTTTGGAGACCAGATCCTTTAACAACTATTAGCCAGGTAGACAGGAATTGCAACAGGGACTGTATCTCAGCATTTTGGATCTGCAGGGTACTTGCAAGACACTTTAAGTAGCTAGGATCAAAGATAGGATGCTGGACTTGATGGGGCATGTCTTCTGTTCTCATGCACACGGACTCTGAAGAAGGAGGGAGAGGAGGACAGCAGGCACTGAGACAGAGCAGGGGTGACCTCTGCTGGCATAAGGTCTACATTGAGGAAGCGGGGACTATGCCTACTACAACTGATGCTAGTTATCATTCCTATGAACCAAGCAGCCTGAGAAAGGAATAAAGAGGATACTTTCATTGAAAGCGTGGAAATAAAGATGCGATGAACTGATATGGTAGTCACCTGGTTTTCCATAGTAAGGAAGCAGCATGGGCTGGGCTTAGCAAGCAGTTGGAATTCAGAACAAATCGGAAAGTGCATGTTGTAAGCATTGCACACAAAGTGTGCTTCACTGGGGTAGTGAATGAGCGAGGTGGTGAGTGAATGGAAAGGTAGTGTGTATGGGGACCTGTGCAGGTAGTGGAATAAGTAGTGAGGAAGGATAGGGGGCAGGGGGAGGAAGGAATGTGAACTATGTCTAAGTCTGGGGGAGCATGGTTTGGGAGCGTGGCTTCTGTGTAAGTGAAAGAGGTTGGGGTGTCTGGAGTCTGTGGGAGTGGGAGTGTGCCTTTGAACACAGGAGGGGGCACTGTGGGATATGCATATAAGTGAAAAGGAGTACGAAAAAGAGCAAGTTTTACAACCTTGGGGGGGGGGGGGGAGAGTTACTGCAGAAGTTATAAATGCCTGGGGGGGATGAGTGTAAAATTACCCCCTTCTCTCTCAGTCCCCCTCCATTTGCAGCCTTGGTTTCTGCCACCAGGGGTACTGGGGACTGTGCTGGCACTAGCTCCTTTCAGTCACAAGAAGTCCCGCTTGATTGCTGAAGTTTTATCTGTGTAAGTGCATGTCTAAGGTGTAAGGATGTACACGGTGGGGCTCAAAAGCAGTCTACTACCAGAGGTGGGTGATGAGATGCAGTCAGAGAATGGGACTCTTCTTAGAGCTCCAGTACAGGGGCTGGGGAGGGGAGGGTTCCTCAGAGCTCCAGTCTCGGAGTGGGGTGGGGGAAGCATTGGGGTATGTATAGGAACTCAGAGCTAATGTAATAGACTGCAATATACTTTAGCACAGTAGATCATTTTTGATTTTCCCGTGCTAACCTTACTCCTGATACAATAAGAGCACAGGGGTGAGGGGGTGGGCATACAGCAACATGGAGGCTCTCTGGTTGAGGTAGGCTTAGCAGACCCACTTGGGCCATGAGGCCTCTGATATGAAGTGCTGCCCTTCACCTCAGGTGACCCTGCTGCTCCTGAGCTGAAGTAAGGATTCTGCGCTAGAGAGAACGGTTTTTTTAACACCAAAATTCAGCAGTGTTTTACATCTGGAGCATTTTCCTATGCGGATTTGTGTGCCAATCGCATTACTCTTTAACACAGTGCTTTTACTTTGGTCTTTTACATACTGAAACTCTTATTGTATCAGGAGTAAGGTTAGCACAGGAAAATCAAAAAGGATCTACTGTGCTAAAGTATATTGCAGCCTATTACATTAGCTCTGACTTCCTACACATGTGCAGCATTTGCTGTTAGCTGACATTTGGAAGAGTGAGGGCAGACCAAGGAGAAAAAAATCTTCAGCTGGCAAAGTTTGGGGATCTCCACCAGCCACAGCAAGAATGTCAGAATTTTGGGTAGGCCTGAGTCCACTGGTGAGTCCACGCCACTGGTGTCCACCCGTAGCTACACCACTGGCTCCCGCTCTTCCATTTTAGAATATGTGTACTTTCCTTTCTAAGTGATTTGTGATGCAAATTCTGTGCCACTTTAGCTGTCCTTCTCTGGACTGCCTCTATTGAGTCTATGTCCTTTGGGAGATATGGAAGCATATTTTCAAAGACTTACAAAACTATGTGGTAACCTATGGAACTTTGAAAGTCTAAGTGTTCTGAAAATGAGCCCCATGGCCTCCAGAATTGCAGTCAGTAGATCGGATGGTCTGACCAATGATCTGTATTGCCTCAAGTTTTAATATTGGTGAGGTCTCCCTGTGGCCCTCAGTGAGCTATATGGTGCCCGTGCCCTAACTACAGCACTGTTCCCAGAGTGTCCTTACAATTGTACAAGATTTTGAGTACTGTGAAGCTTAAACTCACTAAGGATGGATGTTTCAAAGGGATTTTCCCCTTGGGTTTGGAAAGTGGAAATATAATGCGAACACTGCACACTGCACTTACCTCCTCCCATTCTTGGGGCCCTGTTTACTAAGCCACGGTAGAGACGTGTTAACATTTTTAGCGTATGCTAACCATGTAGATGCCCATAATATTCCTATGGGCGTCTGCACGGTTAGCACATGCTAATTCTTAGCATACACTAACGGTGTTTCTAGGTCAGCTACCACCTGGGGTGGATCACTGCTGCACCCCCGGCGCATCCCCCAACCAGCAAATCACCCCCCCCCCCCCCCGTGAATCAAGACACCCCTCTGGTACATCAACTCCACCCCCTCAAGCACATCGCTCTTACCTCCTGGGGGTGTAGTGAGCAGTCGTGCAGCTGTCGGCTCCGCTGGTTCCCTGTCACAGAACAAGAAGTAAAGTCAGAGGGAGTAGGGAACCGGCGTAGCCACAGCTGCATGACTGCTCCCTGCACCCCCATGTAGCGTGCAGCCGGGAAGGAACAACATACCCTTGGTACGCCACTGCACGCTAAAAACGCTAGCGCACCTTAGTAAACAGGGCCCTTGGTTTTTTAATGACCCCATACAGCTTGGCTCTGATCATGAGACAATACATGAGCTACTCCTGCTGCTGCTGAGCAGTGGCGTAGGAAGGGGGGGGCGGGAGGGGCGGTCCACCCTGGGTGCACGCGCTCGGGGGGTGCCGGCCCCGCTGGTTCCCTGCTCTCTCTGCCCCGGAACAGGTTACTTCCTGTTCCGGGGCAGAGAGAGCAGGGAACCAGCGAGGCCGACGCAGCTCCGAGTGACGTGCACTCGGGGCGGATCGGCCCTCCCGCAGGTAAGAATGCGGTTGGGGGGGTTGCGCCGCAGAGGGGGGGTCACGCCGTGCTGCACCCAGGGGGGGTGCGTAGCGGCGACCCGCCCCTGGTGCCATTAGCTCTCGCTATGGCACTGCTGCTGAGTCAGATGGGGTAACTGAAAAATAAGATTTGGGATGGCATGACAACACTGCTGCCGATGTGCTGTGTTCACCCCCTCTTAGCAGGGCCGGTCAAACCCGGTAA
Source organism: Microcaecilia unicolor (assembly GCF_901765095.1). Classification (NCBI taxonomy): domain Eukaryota; kingdom Metazoa; phylum Chordata; class Amphibia; order Gymnophiona; family Siphonopidae; genus Microcaecilia; species Microcaecilia unicolor. The sequence continues at coordinate 262,812,218 of NC_044033.1, read as the reverse complement.
GCGGGGTAAGCACCGCAGGGGGGTGCCTGCCTTCAAGGGCGCTGCTGCGGCACTGTGCCGCCATACCGCGCCACCCTTGGGGGGTTTAAATCTTTTATTTACCTCCGTCCCAGCGGCCGCGTCATCTCAAAGCCCTGCCCGTCTCTAGCCTTCCCTCCTTTCGTGAGTTCGTTCCCTCAGAGTCCCGCCCTCGAGGAAATGATGCCAGAAGGTGGGACTCTGAGGGAACGAACTCACGAAGGGAGGGAAGGCTAGAGACGGGCAGGGCTTTGAAATGACGCGGCCGCTGGGACAGAGGTAAATTAAAAAAAAAGACTTAAACCATGTAGGGTGGCAGGAAGAAAAAGGGGGATGTTGGGGGGAGTCGGAGAAGAGGGCGGGCAGGTGGCCATAAATGGGAAGGGGATGGGGGCGAAGGAGAATCACACTGGGCTGAAAAAGGGGGCAGGGTGGGAGAAGGGGGAGGGAGAAGAGAGAAAGGAGATGCTAGACGGGGGGAGGGGGGTGCCGACTGATAGTCTGCAGGGGGGCACCAGAGACCCTAGGACCGGCTCTGCCTCTTAGCATGCCACTGTTGCTCCCAAATCTTTGCTGCCGAAGGCAGTCGCCTCAAAGGCCTAATGATAGAACTGTCCCTAGATAAACAGAGAGAGACGCACCCTCGAGAACAGGCACTCTTGCTTGAAAGAAACATGTCTAATTAGAGAGAGAACCCAGGAGAAAAATGGACTTGAACATAAAATTGTTGAAAAAGAGGACAACCAATATGGCCTAAGAGCAGAAAGGAACAGAGAAAAAGCATTGCAGTCAAGTCTGGGACTTTAAGTTTAACAATTTCTGCTTCCCTTCTGATTTTCTCATAATGTCATATAACACAGCAAATAAGATGTCACTTTAATTAAGCAATAAAATGGGATGCCACAGACACAGAGCAGTTGGCTAATTTCTGTTTGAGCTTAAGGTGAGGGGCACACTTTGCCTCTACGGTCATTAGCCTTGCAATGGCTGCCCAGTCCTGGAGGATTTTTTTTGTAATTAGAAACTCTTTGACGGGTGACTTTTCCCCCAGAATGTAAGAAGAAAATACATTTTCTAAAAGTCTGAGTTATGTAAAACAGAAGAAAGATACCCACAGCACACAAAAGCACAACGGAGTTCCCAGAATGCTAAATCTGAAAGTTTCACCAAATTAGTTTCTTTAATTTCATGCCAAATATGATGCTCAGCATGTTTAAAGAAACCCAGAAAATATCATCACCCATTCCTGAAGCAATACTGCAGTCATATTTAGAAATCTTCAGCGCTTTACCCAGACTTTCTTCAATTTGGTTGCATTTCTTGACCTCTGTCATCTCTTGGGGGTGGGGCAGGGGGGGGGGGGGGAGACAGCGGCATGAAGGATAAGGAATCTTTTTCTCACCGCAAAGGGAAATAGTAAATTCTGTTCTCCCCCTTTTACCCTCAAACTTTGACCTCTTGTTCTACTTTTCATTGGAGAATGTTGACTTCTCGTGCATTTATGCCTTTGCTATATCTGACAGTGTATATCATAGCAGCTCGCACCAGAGGAATAGCCAGACTCGGTATTTTGGATGGGCCCAGAGGTAAAGTGGATGGGCCCTTCCACGTGCCCCCTCTCCCCCAAACCACACACCACAAAAATCTTCCTGGAGATATTTTTTAAGAACATAAGAGGGTTTTTTTTTTCACCTACCCCACACATCTTCTCCCTCTTCTCTGCGGCGTCCCGGCATCTGCGCTCCTGTCTCTGAGCTCCGTCCCTTCCCGATGTCAGTACAGGCATCCTCGGCGCTTGCAGCGATTCATTCTCACTCCTTGTGCCAGCTCTGTAGGCTTCCATCTGCCATGTCCTGCCCTTGCTGATGTCATTGCCTGTTTCCTGTCTGGCTGAACGTGGCAGATGGAAGCCTGCAGGGCCAGCGCAAGCAGCAAGAATGAATCGTTGCAGGCACCGAGGACTTCTGTACTGACACTGGGGAGGGAAGGGGTTCAGAGACCGGAGTGCAGATGCCGGGATGCCGTGGAGGAGAGGGGCAAGACAGCAGTGTGGCGCTGCAGCTGGGTGGGCCTGTGCCCACCCGTAGCTACACCACTGGCTCCCGCCCTTCCATTTTAGGGTATGTGTACTTTCCTTTCAAAGTGATTTGTGATGCAAATTCTGTGCCACTTTAGCTGTTCTTCTCTGGACTGCCTCTATTGAGTCTACATCCTTTGGGAGATATGGCCTCCAGAATTGCAATCAGTAGATCGGATGGTCTGACCAATGATCTGTATTGCCTCATGTTTTAATATTGGTGAGGTCTCCCTGTGAGCTGTATGGTGCCCGTGCCCTAACTTCAGCACTGTTCCCAGAGTGTCATTACAATTGTACAAGATTTCGAGTATTGTGAAGCTTAAACTCACTAAGGATGAATGTTATCAATATGGGCTCCTGTTAAGATGGGTTATTTTAATGTTTACCACAGTTATTATTGCATAAAACGGAACCTGTGCTAAAATACTGTGAAGAGTTTCAGTCTCCAGTAACCAGAGCTGAGATTGTGATGTCATAATGCCTCATTCCACCAATGCCTAAGAGCCAACCTCATCAGTGATGCAACAATGGCTTGATTGCCCTATACTTGGCTCACTTTTATTACATATATCAGTGATTTTGATTTCTAGAAAATTTTCTTTAATTAAAAAAAAAAAAGGGGGGGGGGAGGGAGTTAGCAATATGGGCTACCATTAAGAGGTGCTATTTTACTGCTAACCCCACGTATTAATAACCAGGTCTCACTGCTAAAATGGGACCTGTGATAAAATAGCACAAGTTAATTATAAAGTAAGACATCTTAAGAGTTGCCCACATTGATATACACCCTTAGTGCAGGGTTTTTCAACCCACTCCTCGGGGGCACAACCAGCTAGCTGAGCTTTTTTTTTTTTTTTTTTAGGATATCCTCATATATTCATTGAGGCTATCATGAAAACCCTGGGTATTCCTCGAGGACTGGGTTGAAAAATTCTGTGCTTAGTGTGAAGAGTTTCAGTCTCTGGTAACCAGAGCTGAAATTGTCATGTTATAATGCCTCATTTCATCAATACCTAAAAGCCAAACTCATCAGTAATATCACAGTGGCTTGATTGAATTGTATTTGGCTCACTTTTATTGCATATAGCAGAGATTTCAATTTATAGAGACATTTATTTTTTCTTTAATTAAGGAGGGAAGTTATTGACATGGGCTACCATTAAGATGGGTTATTTTACTGTTAACCCCAGTCATTAGTAAGTAGGTCTCATTGCATAAAATGGGAACTGTGTAACAACAGCACGAGTTAGTAGTAAAATAACATGTCTTATCCCCCCCCCCCCAAGAGCTGAGTAGTGCAGAATGCAGATAGAAAAATGAACAGTTGTTATCGCATACAGCATTGGAAGCAAGCTTAAAGAGAAGATGGAGACAGGAATGTATGGGGAAAGAATCGACAAGAGGGCCTTCAATGACAAGAGCATCAAGAGTGATCCTATAATTGTAACCCTATGGGTTAAATTTTAAAAGATTACCTGGCTCATTCTGAATCTGGTGTGGAGACAGTGAGCAGTGCAGTGAAACTGAGTGGTCTGTGTGCATGCGCTGAGTGTTCCACATGCTGATGGAACTCTCAGGAGAGTGACAAACAGCTCAGGCTGGCAGTTGGGATGGAGCTGTATTGATGAGAAGATGTTACTAGGAAAAGACTGGAAGAAAGTTTATGCTGGAGATCATCACCTGAAAGAAAAGGTGCCCACCGTTCAAGAGAGAGAGAGAGAAAACAGAGAGAGCAGCTAAGTGACTGAGACTATTTTAAAAAGTGCACAAAAGAGAAAATAGTAAAGGAAACCTGAACAATAAGTGAGAGATAACTAAGGAAAAAAAGAGTACAGTTACATGTTGAGATCCTTGAGGGTCTAAGACAGGAGAAAAGAAATGTTAAAGAATCTAGTGTTTTGTAAAATTGAATGTGCTTACATGATTTATGTACCTAATATTTATAGTTATCTGAAAATGCTCCCAATGTTTAAACCTGTAATTGAAATACATATGTTGAATGTGTAAGTTGGTAAAATTTAATTAACATTTAAATATTCACTAATAAAAAAAAATATTTTCTTTTTATTGTTAAACTCCCTGGTTGGTGTTGAGTCATTTCGGGGAAACACTGTGACATATTTGGTACCATCATTGTAATACCTTGCTCTGCCACCAGGGGGTTTACATAATGAAGACCCCAGCATTTAGGTGTCAAGAAGAAACAGAAATGACCCAAATATCAGCACATAAGCACAGAAATGCCAATATTCTGGCTTTGCGCCAGGGGTATAGTCAGACACCCAATTTTGGGTGGGCCTCGGCCCAAGATGGGTGGGCAGAACTCCACCTTGTCCCACAAGTGATTTGGTCTCTCCCTCCCTCAGCTGCATACCATATGGTCTCTCAAGCATTCCCCCCACCCCCGCATACCTTTTAAATAGCAGATTTTCACCAGCAGCGAGCAGCAACTAATACACACTACTCATGTTGGCCCCACAGCATGTATCAGTTGCTGCTCGCTGCAGGTGAAGATCTGCTATTTACAAGGTATGCAGCAGAGAGAGCTGTTGGGGGTTTTCAGCTGGTGGGGCTTGGGAATCCCTGCCAGTCTCATCATAGGTGTGCTGCTACTAGGTGGGCCTGAGTACAAAGTGGGTGGGCCTGGGCCCACCCGAGCCCACCCTTCGCTACGCTACTGCTATGCGCTGTTCTATAAATTGACACCTGAATGTGTGCATACATGGGCTGGGTCTGGATGGAGCGTGGATTGGCTGCAGAGTTACACATGTAAAGGGGGCCTCAGTCGTGTCAAAAACACACGCTGACCTCAGAACAGTTCCCCTTTTTCTGGAGCCTGGTAAAAAGGCCCTAACTGTGCACTAAACAATATTATAATTTTTTTTAGGGGGGTGGGCATTTCTGCACAACTCAGTTAGCGCAGCTACATTACCGTGCACTAACTGGTCAGCACAGGAATAGTACCTGAGCCCTTACCACCTAGAAAATGGGTGGCGGTAAGTGCAGACGCACTACTTTTTTAAATGGCTGAACGCTAATGGAAACGTTAGCACACGGCCATTAATACAAAAAAATAGAAAAAGAACATTTTTACAGCTGCGCTAAAAATGTCCTTGGAGTGTGAAAAACCTGCACATGGGTGGACTAAGGCCACTTTTTTACCACAGCTTAGTAAAAGTACCCCTAAATTCCTTTTCAATAATTCCATCTGTATAATAAATTAAAAAAAAAAAAGGGAGAAAGGAAGATAACTCCTGGATATTTTACCAGTAAAATTAAAAACTAATTAGCATCAGTGCTGGTATATGATTGAAGACTTCACATTACACACATTAATTTTAAACTGTGATACCAAAATAATGACGTGTGACATTGTATCCACCCATCTCTTTCTCTCTCTCTCTCTCTCTCTCTCTCTCTCTCTCTCTATATATATATATATATATATATATATTAAATAAGAAATATATTAAATAAGAAAGTGTGTAGACTTTCAGATTACAGGGGAATATCACTGCAAAGGTGCAACCATACAATACAAAACCTTACATATGTACTGTATTGGTTTTTGACAATTAGTCTTGTAAACTAGTGTGAATGTGAAACACAGATTGATACAGTATACAAAAATTGCATAGTATGTTATAAGTTGTGGCACGATTACAGTGTGGGGACTGAGGGGTGTACCTGCATTACCTGAACTCATTCTGAGCTGCAAAACATGCTCATTTTACGTGGTGACAGGGATGGGAAAGCCTCTTGAGTGTGCCAGTACAGTATCTGCCACATGGTCACTGGTTGTAATGAAAGCTGCTAATATTGCCTCAATCAAAATGGTAGTCCAGGGCCGACTTGCCAAGCTGTGTACAGGTGCTCTCAGCCAAAAATATAATAAAGGCTATTACTCTATCGGCAAGGCACAGATGTGCAGGCTGCCTGATCTCAAGGTAGTGTTATTGCCAAGTGTCTAGGTCTTTTGGCAGGTCCTGTGTCAGTAAGTCGAAATGCTGTTCTAGTTCAGTGAACCTGAGCAGTGCCTGCTGCTTCCCTGCAGCCCGGCCATTTATAAGGGAGCAACTTCAGGCATTTAAAGAAAAAAATGCCGCACTTCGACTGCTTACAGAATTAAAAAAATGTATATTTTACAGACAGTAGGGAAAGGGCAGACTTACCCATTAGGCTCAATAGACATAGTGCCGGGGGCCCACAAAAATGTTTTATTTTTTTTGAAATCAGAAAGAATAAAAATGAAGTCAAAGTTATTTGTTTTTATGCCTTGCCTTTTGGCATTGAAAATAAACACAATAAATAGAATAGAAATACATAAAATGCAAATCATATATAAATAAAATATACATACAATTCAAATTCAAAGCTCAGTCATATATTAAATGCCACTGAGGGAGGGGTACCTAGGGCCCATGAAAGTCATAATCTGGTCCCGAGTATGAATTCAAATTTGTTAGCACAAACTCAGGACTTTAGTGTGGCTTTTAACATTGAACATAAGTACATAAGTATTGCCATACTGGGAAAGACCAAAGGTCCATCAAGCTCAGCATCCTGTGTCCAACAGTGGCCAATCCAGGTCACAGATACCCGGCAAGATCCCAAAAATGTACAAAACATTTTATACTGCTTAGCCCAGAAATAGTGGATTTTCCCCAAGTCCATTTAATAACGGCCTATGGCTTTTCCTTTAGGAAGCTGTCCAAACCTTTTTAAAACACCGCTAAGCTAACCACCTTTACCACATTCTCTGGCAACGAATTCCAGAGTTTAATTACACGTTGAGTGAAGAAACATTTTCTCCGATTCGTTTTAAATTTACTCAGTGCATCTTTTCTAGCAAAAAAGGTGCCGGTACTCAAATGCTAGGCCACCCTTCAATGGTGGGGTGATCACTGAGGGATCCACCCCACAATAGCCAGGCCCCCTGCAACCACACAGAACCTATGACAAGGCAGAATTGGTGTGTAGAGCCTGAGCTCTTTCATTAAAACTTGGGGTCCTTGGGTCTATTTTAGCAGACAATGGAAAAGGTGCCGGTACTCAGTACCTCCAAGTAACCCCACAAAAAAAGCCCTGAATTTACTATATTGTAGCTTCATCGCATGCCCCCTAGTCCTAGTATTTGTGGAAAGCGAAAACAGGCACTTCACATCTACCTGTTCAACTCCACTCATTATTTTATAGACCTCTATCATATCTCCCCTCAGCCGCCTTTTCTCCAAGCTGAAGAGCCCTAGCCGCTTTAGCCTTTCCTCATAGGGAAGTCATCCCACCCCCTTTATCATTTTCGTCGCCATTCTCTGCTTAAAACCAATTTAGATTAATAGTAAAATTAGTTTATTTCTAAAACTTAGTGTCCATGGTAATTTGGAGATACAAAAAAGCATCAAGGGCTGTCAAAGTATGGGATAGTCAAGAGTCCTCTATTAGATCCAACACAAGCCCTGTTTCCACGACAAGTACCTGCACTAGGAGCCAATAAAATCAATTTTAAAAAATGAGGTAAAAGCCCCCCAAAATCAGCAGACCAAAACTGATTGAAACTGTGATATCTGCAGAGAGTTTGCTGCCAATTTCAGGATAACAGAGTGTTATGGGCATCTCTAGTGTTTAGCATGTGCTAAAAGTCCTTAGTGCCCCTTTGTAAAACATCTGCGGCAGGAAGTGCTTATGTAAACACTGGCCACTGCAAGTTAAACTAGGGGCCCTTTTACTAAGCTGCATAGGTGTGTACGCGCATCCTACGTGTGTCAATTTTGAACTACCACCGAGCTCCCGTGTGGCCCAGGCGGTAATTTCATTTTTTATGCGCACCGGGAAATTTCCAGCATGTGGCGCTAACCTGGCAGTAAAAATCGGCATTGTATGCAAACTGACGATTACCACCCAGTTAACGCATGAGAACTTACCGCTAAGTCAATTTTTCATTTTGCCGCATGTCCATTTTCGGTAAAAAAAAAAAAAAAAAAAGAGGCTTTTTTTTGCAGGTGCACTGAAAAAATGGATCATGAGCACATCTAATACACGCATGTACACCAGCGCAGGCCATTTTTCGGCACACTTTAGTAAAAGGACCCCTTAGATTCAAATTTTCAAAGCTGGGCTATATCCAGCTACTGGCATGGAATATCGGGGTCATTAGCCACTGCTGGAAGTTATCCAGTTACAGTGGCGTACTAAGGGGGGGGCAGTGGGTGTGGCCCGCCCCGGGTGCACGCCGCTGGGGAGGTGCCGTGCGCCGGTCAGCTTTGTTGTTTCCATGCTCCCTCTGCCCCGGAACAGGTTACTTCCTGTTCCGGGGCAGAGGGAGCATGGAAACAACGAAGCTGACCGGCGTGCGGCACCTCCCCCAGCAGCGTGCACCCGGGGGGGGGGGGGTTCTTTCACTGGGGTGGGGGGTGACGAGGGAGTTTGTGCTGCACCGGGGGGGAGGGGCAGGGGCGGGGCACTGCACCCTGGGGGCGGGGCGCATCGGCAACCGCCCCGGGTGTCAGCGCCCCTAGGAACGCCACTGTCCAGTTATGGCCAATATCCCGTGCTGGTCTCCAGGCAGCTAACTAGGCAGGTTAGGAGGGCTGTTTATGTGCTCCAGCCTGCCCAGATGGTTATCCAGATAACAGCACTGAATATCAACAATGCCTGCTTACCTCCCAGCTCCGCATCTGCTCTTCCCCCAGTGGTCTGTGCCACAGAGGTTTGTGCAAATATTCACTGGCATTCTCTATTTAAGCACCACTAAATATCTGCCCTGAACTCGGTCAGCGTGAGTTAACCGGGTAGGAGCCGCTTTTACCAAGTTAACTCATGGTGAATATTGACCTCTTGTGTGTGCAAAGGATTTACTGGCTTCCTATCCGTTTCCACATACAGTTCAAACTCCTCTTATTTTTTTTTATTATTTAAATTTTCCAATATATCACCACATACAATGAATATGCAATCGGCATTATTTAACATTAGGAAACAAAAATGATAAGTATATATCTTTACAGCCCATTTGTCCACAAGTTAAAGAAATTTGATTCCAAGATTAAGGAAATTTAAAAAAGAAAAAAAATACAAAAATTAATAATCAATAGATGCTTCCTCTGGTTCAGACCCCAGCCTGCTGATTAGGGAAGGTTTACTATATTCACATCAACTCTTGCATCAATAAACTCTTTCAACTGTTTTGGATCTACAAACTGAAAATATTTACCCTCAAGCATCACATTACAAAAACAAGGAAATCACAAAACAAAATTTGCTCCCAATGCCACCACCCTGGGGTGAAGTTCCAAAAAGGCCTTTCGTCTCATCTGTGTAGGCCGTGAGAGATCTGGAAAGATACGGACCTTTGAGCCCAAAAACAGATTTTCTAAGTGTCTCAACGAAAGCCGTAGTACGGCATTCCTATCAGGCTCCAACGTGAAAGTGGCAAGCAGAGTTAACCTCTGAGTAACTATTTCTAATGAGCTTTCTAGGAATGAGGTAAGATTCATTCCCTCCCCTATTACGGGGGGGTTTCCCACCATCACTCCAGTACTCCCGATGTAATAAGCCCGTGTAATGGGAGGGAGTGAGTCCTTGTCCATTCCCAGGATGTCCACCAAATATTTTTTAACCATCTCCAAAGGAGAAATTAATGGCGATTTGGGAAAATTAAGAAACCTAAGGTTAAGCCTTTTAGTCTGATTTTCAAGGTATTCAAGTCGTTTATGTAGGAAATTATTGTCTTTAACCAAAGCAGATTCTATAGATCCCATTTCTTGAATTTTGATATCCACATGTTCCAATTTCTGGGTTTGCTATGCAGTCACTTGTGCTTGAAGCAGGGCAGCCTCAGAAAGAACTTCAATATCTGAAGAATTCTGCTTTAAAGTAGTTTGCATAGAGGTTTGGATATTGTAAACCATATCCCATAGTGACTCCAGCGTCACAATTGCTGGTCTAATCGCTCCACTAGCCACAGGAGGAGATTGAGATAGACTATCAGCCCGAGCTAACTTGGAAACAATAGCTTGAGGCAATACCTTTGAAGCCTGTTGTAGTAATGTTTCCCGAAGTTGAGAATCTATCTCCGTTGCTGCAGTCACTCCCTCAGACAGGACCAGCTGAGCCACTTCGGCGTCTGTCTCTGTTTGAACAGCCAGCAACTCTCTTCCAGGCTGGGGAGGTGCAATTCGCTCCACAGGGCTCAAGGAAGCCCCGTTTCCACTCTCAATCGACTCCGAAGGGTCGAGAGCTGCAGTGGGGGTCGAAGTTCCCTGAGGACCCGATTGCTGCCTGGAAAATTGCAGTGTTGTTTGTTTCATCGTCGAGGAGGTCACAGGAACTGAGGGAAATTCCTTTACCTTTCCCCTCTGCTTCCCCATGGTTAACGAGGCTACAGAGGCACCGAGAGAAACTCACAAACACAGCAGCCTCCAGGAGCAAACACAGGTGCGTCTATTCACAGCACCATCTTGGAAACCGTTCAAACTCCTCTTATTGACCTATAAGTGCATTCACTCTGCAGCTCCTCAGTAGCTCTCCACTCTCATCTCTCCCTACATTCCTCCCCGGGAACTCCGTTCGCTGGGTAAATCTCTCTTATCTGCACACTTCTCCTTCACTGCTAACTCCAGACTCTGTTCCTTTTATCTTGCTGCACCATATGCCTGGAATAGACTTCCTGAGCCGATACGTCAAGCTCCATCTCTGGCCGTCTTCAAATCTAAACTAAAAGCCCACCTTTTTGATGCTGCTTTTAACTCCTAACCCTTATTCACTTGTTCAGAACCCTTATTTTATCATCCTCACTTTAATATTCCCTTATCTCTTGTTTGTCCTAATTAGATTAGCAGGGACTGTCTCTTCATGTTCAAGTGTACAGCGCTGCGTACGTCTAGTAGCACTTTAGAAATGATAAGTAGTAGTAGTAGTGCTCCCCCTTTTACAAAGTCACACGGTAATGTCGACACAGCCCATTCACTTTGAATGGGCTGTGTCGGCATTACTGCACCAGCAAGCCATTAGGTGTGGCTTTGTAAAAGGAGGGGGAGGGGTTTAATGTGTTAACCCACAAATTAATGTAAAAGGGATGATTTACGTGTGTTAAAGATGTAACAAGTTTTTAATAACATGAATGTGTGAAAAAAAACTGAAAAAGCTTTCAAAAATTGGAATAAAGGCTAAATGAACCAAGAACAAACTGAACTGTAGACTAAACAGATTTATTTAAACTGTTTGAAATTTTAAGTATTTCCAACCTTTTTCTTTGTTCTGATCTGAATTTATGGATCATCTGAGCATGTCTTTATTTTTTGTTGCTCTTAATTCTTTAGCGGCACACATAATATTTCAAGAGCATTATAAGTTCTCTGTGAACTTCTATGTTTATTTATTTTAAATGATTTATTTATCTTCACGCACCATTCCTTATACCCCGGACTCGCTCTCTTCATTCAACGGACGCCCGTTGCTTGGTTCTGCTTTTACCGCGGTTTGCACAATTTCAATCAACCAGACACACAGCATTCTTTTTTCTTGCTCCTAAATTGTGGAACATACCTCCCGCTATTCAAGCAGAACAATCATTTCCTAAATTTAAATAATTGTTAAAAACTTATTTTTTCAAATCCATGCTCATCTGCTGCATTCCTGGCTAAACTGACCTAGCCCTACCCTCCTCTTACCTTCCCCTCTCTTCTATGGTTGATTATTCCTATCATTTTTCAATTGATGGCGTTTTTCTTCTTAAATTTTATATTTGTAAACTACCTCGACCTGCTTGCCAAATGAGGCAGTATATCAAGTTCTAATAATAAACATAAGCATTTCTAACCAAGGAACAAACAACATAAGAAATCATGTTTTTCACTTGCGCCGAGGCCCCCTTTTACCACAGTGGGTAAAAGGGAAGTCTCTCTTTCCTGCAGGAAATGGCCGTGTGGCACTTAAAGCACTTGCCGCGCGCCATTTCGGGAGGGTGCCCTTACTGCCAACCACTGAGGTGGTGGTAAGGGCCAGGGCCGCCGAGAGACTAGGCCGGGGACTGCAGCGCCGGCGGCCTGACCCCGGCGCCGGGCCCCCCTTGGAGGCCCGGGCCTGGGGAATTTTGCCCCCCTGCCCCCTCTCAGCGGCCCTGGTAAGTGCTCCCGCACTAACCCATTGGTAACAGGGCAGCGAGTGGCACTGCCCGAATACTTCTGGGTACTCTCCGGTGCCACAAAAATATTGGTTCTATGTGGCTTACAAGTTACTTTAGTTATACATGTTACAAAGTTGTTATGAGTTGGTGCTTGTCTTGTTCAGTCTCTGTGCCAGGCTCTGTCCAGGCTTTGACACTGAATATCTGTTTTGTTTTTTAGCCATCTAAAACATAGCCAGCTAAGACAATATTTAGTCCTTGCCCATATAAGTCAACCCATTTAAAGATAGGACTGTCATTTATACGGCCTGATTTAAACAGTTTACTTATGCATTGACCCCCACATTCTATGTAATGCGCTTAGATTTAGGCAACAAAATCAGCGCAAATTCTATAACACCGTGTGTAACTTAATTGACTTAACAAGCTAAGGAGCGCTGATAACAGCACTTAAGCAATAATGAGCACTAAATGGCACTGATTAGAATTTATGCGCACAACTCGCTAAGCATCTAATATAATAATTCGCTCATCCAAAGTTCTGAAGCTGACTCCGTGGCAGGGAAGCCCTGAAACCGTGAAGCTCTATAGTGTTCATAGGCTTCATAATCGCTCCGCCCATGGTAACGCAACATCAGAAGAATCCCTCCTTCCTTCCGATTTCCAGACCCCCCTCCCTCCGATTTCCAGACCCCCCCTCCGAGTTCCTGACCCCTGGACTCCTCTGCCGCAACCCTCTCGAGCCCCCCTTTCCCCCACGAACCCTCCCCCGCCGCTGTCATGTACCTGTGCTGACGGGGGGCCCCAACCCCCGCCAGCCGAAGTCCAGCATACAAACAGATTACATCTTGATCAGATCATTCGTCCACACCGCGCGGCCAAGAAGAGGACTTCGGCTGGCGGGGGTTGGGGTCCCCCGCCAGCACAGGTACGTGGTGGGGAGGGTTGGCGGCGGGAAGGGGGGCTCGAGAGGGTCGCGGCAGGGGAGTCCAGGGGTCTGGAAATCGGAGGGGGGGCCTGGAAATCGGAGGGAGGGGGGTCTGGAACTCAAGGGGGGAGGGAGGGGGTGTCTGGAACTCGGTGGAGGAGAGAGGGGTTTGGAACTCGGGGGAGGGGACGAGAGGGGAGGAGGGAGGGAGGGAATGCACCACCTGTACAAAAACTAGGAAACAAAAAGCGGGGGGATGACCCTGGAACTCGGAGGGAGGGGTGACACTGGAACTGGGAGGGAGGGGCGGGGGCCCCTGGCACACACTCTCACTCACACACTCCCTCTCTCTCACAGACACACTCGCACCCAGTCTCAATCTCTCTCTGTCACACACACACACTCGCACATTCACTCTCTCTCTCTCACACAGTCACTCTCACATAGGCTCTCTCAAACATACACACTCCGAGGAAAACCTTGCTAGCGCCCGTTTCACTTGTGTCAGAAATGGGCCTGTTTTACTAGTATTCTATAACGATGTGCAACAAACTTCTAATGTGTGTCTGGTTCCTCTATGCAGTAAGAATGGAGCCGAGAGTTCACCATTAGCTGCAATTCGAGCAGATGGTAGTGAATACAGTAAATGCAGCATATGTATGAAATAGTCAGGAAAACCAAAATGTCTAAGTACATTAAACAAATACTTCCACTCCACCCGGTCAAAGGCTTTTTCAGCATCTAAAGAAACAGATAATATAGAACAATCTTTAGACTGAGCGAAGTGGATGAGATGACAAAACAATCTAGTGTTATCAGCACCATATCTGAGCTTTACAAAACCAGCTTGATCTCTGTGTATAAGTTTATATTTCAGCGCCGACTAAATATTGTCTTAGCTGGCTATGTTTTAGATGGCTAAAAAAACAAAACAGATATTCAGTGTCTAAGCCTGGACAGAGCCTGGCACAGAGACTGAACAAGACAAGCACCAACTCATAACAACTTTGTAACATGTATAACTAAAGTAACTTGTAAGTCACATAGAACCAATCACCTAATTGGAAAATGTGGGATACAAATGCAGAACATAAATAAATAAATAAATAAATAAAATAGCTAAATCTTAGAACAACACAGGTGGAGGGCAGCAAAATGCTCACCTCCGCCGGCTGAATATTGGAGGGTATGTTATTTCATTTCATCCAGCTAGTGAAGTTTCATTTTGGTTTATTGATTTTATTTAATACATTTATAACCCGCCTATCCACGAGGTACAATGAAACACTCATAAAAACCCCCATAAACAATACACAATCTTACAAATCGCAAACTCTAAAAATTCAGAAACCACCTAAATAACCAGGTTTTTAGCAATTTCTTGAACTGGGGAGCAGATGCCGACTGACACACAGATAATGGCTAACCGATTCCACAAACAAGGACCAGCAATAAAAAGAGCTCGACTATGAATTTCCTCCAAACGTACTAGATGAAAAGACAGAATGACCAATAAATTCTGGTTTTGAGACTGTAATGCCTGAGAAGGACAGTAAGACTGCAAACTGTGCACTAAGGCCTCAGGAGCAACACCCTGCCGTGCTTGAAACACCAATAACAAAAGTTTAAATTCAATACACTGCACCACAGGCAACCAATGCAACAACATCAACTGTGGCATGATATGCGCCTCCCAAACCAAACTCAAAAGAACCCGTGCAGCAGAGTTCTGTGCAAACTGCAAGGCCCGCAAGTCATACGCGGCAAACCGCACAACAAAGCACTACAATAATCAAAAGAAAATGACACATAACTCTGCTGCACAGTACGAAAATTCTCCACAGAAAAAAATGTCCCCCAAGTCTAGATATCATCTGCAGTTTAAAGAAAATAACTTTAACCATAGCAGCTACCTATGGTCTAAAAGGCAGCCTTTTATTATGCAAACCAAAGCTGAAATAGCCACTAAAGACAAGTGACAATGAGAAGGACCACAATGGACAGGATGAAGAACAACCTGGAAACAGGGTAGCAGGTTTCATACAGTTGCAAGAGAGGGGCAGCTGAAGGCCGGGAAAGATGAACCTCTTTTAATGCTAATTAAAGTTCTATCATTTCAGCATGATGGGAAAGTACTGTTTGCCGGGGAGTTGAAAGCACAAAGGTTCGTTAGACTGGGCAGCCATCTAGAATGCATGCATCATTACACATTAAACTAGACAGAACTTAATTAGCTGAAGACACTGATCCAATTTATTTCACGCTCCCTTGTCTCAATTAGTCTAGTCACAATGACCTGTTCCATTCTGCTGTAAAGATTGACATTTTAGAAACCATGCACACAAGAACCTATGTCGGGCCAGCCAGTAAAAAAGCAGTTGATGAGGGCTGTACATGAATGTGCCAAGCCTTTCTAAGTATGGCTGGAAGCATGACTTGTAGAATATGAGTATCTCGGTTATTTTCTTCCATTAGTGACAGAGAAGGCTGGAGTCCCTTTAGCCTAATCCATTCTTTAAGGCAGGAAAGGGATCTAGGAGTAAACTATTATCTCTGATAAATTAAAGGGTGCTGTTCGGTGTGACAAAATAGAGAGGAAGCTAACAGCATGCCTGGGTGCATAGAAAGGCAAAAATAAGTAATTAACCTTTACGGAACACTACTGAACACTAGTGATACAATTACCGTGTGTACAGGAGCTACATCTTTTGAGAGATTTTGAGGGGTCACTTTTTCATATTGCCTACACACTGGCAGAATCAACGGGTCCTTCATACCCACAGATCTTCCAGCTGTTTCAGACTGAAGCTATGTACTTTGAAAATGGCTGAAGGACAAACGTAGCCGTGGGCACTTGCACCAGCTGATTCTGTTGGTACTATTTCTGATTAACATAATCTGAAATGCATGGAGCAGCTGTTCACCTACATCCTTCTCCCCCAAAGACAGTGATGGTCAAGCTGCATGGAGAGGCAGCAGGGCTTTGGCATGTTTCCAAATAAAACTGAGTACAGGTGGCAGGTTACCTAGTATAGATAGCAGGAGAGTTTGGCTACAATCTTTATCCAAAACCTCTGGAAGGCAGTCAAACTTGCCCAGCTGCCAGATGGGAGATATCCTTGAATGCACAGAGCGCTAGTAAGCACAGGAAAGACTGATCTAGGCAGAACCAAACGATCTTTTTCTGTGGATATCTACTGTGTTACTATTCTACATACGAAGCAAGAGAAGGTGCCAAGTCTTTTCACAACAACCTAATGTCTTCTTGTAGAAGAGGAAGATCAAGTCTAGGCACTGAGAACTGAAGCTGAATTGTAGCATGATGTTGCCGTTATTGCAGTATGGAACAGATTGAGCATGGTAGGGATGAAATTGAATGTGAATGACAGCTGGTGTCAGTAAACGATATTTGCATTCAGATAGTAAACAGTAATTCACCTATCTGGAGATTTACCATTTGATCAACTAACCATCTGGATAGACCAGAGGTCAGCAAAGATAAACTTCAGGGTCATTGAAAATATATCTATTTGGTTTTTCTACTCAAGCAAAATTGGCAGAGCAACCCAAAATACTGAAATGTCATCCAACTGCTGGCATGAAAACAGCCTAAAAAGAGGCACTGTTAAAGAATACAGGACAATAGGTTATATTAGTTTAACAGTACATAGGAAATCTAGATGGGATTTGAATCATCCAGGTTGGATATGTCTATAACATCAGCAAAATCCATCCCTTCATCTCTGAGCACTCTACCAGAACCTTTATCCACACTCTTATCACCTCTCGTCTTGATTATTGTAACCTACTTCTTACCGGCCTCCCTCTTAGCCATCTCTCTCCTCTTCAATCTGTTCAAAATTCTGCTGCACGACTAACATTCCGCCAGTGTCGTTGTGCCCATATTAGCCCTCTCCTTAAGTCACTTCACTGGCTCCCTATCCGTTTCCGTATTCAATTCAAACTTCTCCTTTTGACCTATAAGTGTATTCACTCTGCCGCTCCCCAGTACCTCTCCACACGCCCCCCCCTCGAATACTCCGTTTTGTAGATAAATCCCTCTTACCTGTCCCCTTCTCCTCTACTGCTAATTCAAGACTCCGTTGCTTTTATCTTGCTGCACCTCACGCCTGGAATAGACTTCCCAAGCCTGCACATCTAGCCCCGTCTTTGGCCGTCTTCAAGTCCAAACTCAAAACCCACTTCTTTACCACTGCTTTTGACTCCTAACTCACTTGCCCTGTCCTTTTATCCTCACCTCTTTATTCCTTTACCCTTAATTGTTCTGTCTGTTACCTGTCTTATCTAGATTGTAAGCTCTTTGAGCAGGGACTGTCTTTTTGTCTATAGTGTACAGTGCTGCGTATGCCTTGTAGCGCTATAGAAATGATAAGTAGTAGTAGTAGGGTATGCTCAAATTCCAATGTGTTTTCCAAATACTCACTGGACTCAAAGGAAGTAATTTTATAAGGTGGTGTCTGGTTTCAGGTGGGAACAACGCAGTTAATATTGTAGTCATTTATGTAAATAAATGGCAAAGTATGCACATAAATGACCTCTTATAAAATACCAACCAGAGTGTCAGGTTCTCAGGTTCAGAGCCCGCGGGGCCAGGCTCTGGAGCAAACGTGAGCCCTTGGGCTGCTGCCGAGGAGCGACAGCAGCAGGCAAAACCCACCAACCAACACTGGGTAAGCACACCGGCAGGGACTGCAGGCACTGCCCAGTGAACCGGAACACATGGACTGGAATCCCCCGGACTGGAGGACACAGGACTGGAACACACACCGGACCGGAACACACTGGACTGGAGCACACCAGACTGGAACACACACCGGACCGGAACACACTGGACTGGAGCACACTGGACTGGTCCGCACAGCTTCACCTGCGCTTAGCTACTAAGCCCCCCAGGAGTTGAGCTCCTAGGTTCGAGTAGCCGACAGGACTTACTGGATACCGGATGACATAGGGACCAGGACTGGAAACAGAAGTGCTCCTAACCCTAAACTGATCTACGTGCTCCCAAGCCCTAAACCAGCAGGAGTGTTCCTAACAGTAAACTGACAAAAGGACTTCCTAAGCCCTATACTAAACAGGAGCTCCTAAGCCCTGCTCAAGAAAGGGACTTCCTAAGCCCTAAACTAACAGAGCAGGGAACTAAACACAAAGCTAACACAGGTGCTACTAAGCACCAAGCTACAAGCAGAGCTCTACACTAATAAGCTAAACACAAAACTAACAAGCTACCTAAGCACTGCTCTAGCAAGCTAGATACAACTAACAAGGTGCTTCCCAAGCACTACTCTGGCAAGCAACCAGAAGAGCTCCTAGCACTAAAAGGGAAGACAGGGGAGCCACAAGGAAAAAGAAGGGAAGCTAACACATAAGCCAAAAGTGATTCTAAATCACCAAACACCAACAGCAAAGACTGCAATGCTCCCAATAGCACAAACACCAGAAGTACTTCTAACAGCAAACTCTGCAGTGTTCCTAACACCACCAAACCCTGAAGTACTTCTATCAGCAACAGAGCTTCCAAAGCCCTACACATAGCAATACTTCCAAAACCAAGAGGGAAAAGCAGGGGAACCATAAGGGAAAAGCAGGAAAGCTAAACACACAGTCACCAGTGCACACTGCACTAACACTAACCTGGCCCTTAGCAAAAGCAAGCAGGGAAACTAGACACAAAGTCAGAAGTGCACACTGCACCACCCTACCTAAAGCAAACACCACTGTTGCAAAGGCCCTGAAGGAAACAACACCAGTTCCCTATCAAGGCCCTCCCTGATGATGTCACACTCCCTAGACCTAGGCAAAAGCACACTGCCCCAGAGAGGCCCAACCCACACCAATGCAACACTGTGAAGCACTTGAAGCCAGTACACCCACAGAGAGGTAGAGCAACTCAGGCAACACACACACAGGTGCAGTATAGTGAAACCATTAGAGCCATGCTGCTGGAAGCTGCCAGCACAGAGAGGCAGAGCCAGCTCAGAAAGGACAGAGAAAAGAAACAGAAGCCAGCTAAGAAGCTGACCCCCAGGAAAGAGGTAAGTTTGAGAGGGGTTCAGACCCCAATCATAACACAGAGTAAACGAGTGAAATGTCTGCATTTGTATATTTTTCTTTAATGGCCATGTGCTAATTTCCCAATTAGTGCATGGCTATTACCGCAGGAGCCTGTACCACTGTGGTAATCAGGCAGCCCATGGCAGTGCTTTTTGGCACTCACTAGTGCCTACTGCAGCTTAGTAAAAGGGTTTTAATATTTGTTGTAGCTGACTTCTTTTTATGACTGATTAAATGCTGCTTATGGATGAGTTCTTATTGATGTTGGATTTGGTCACTGTCCATCAGATCCTGTATAAGTTGTCCAAAGTTGGGTGTGGAACCCAGATCCATGCATTAGTTATAAAATTAATCCTTTCAAAGATTGTAAGCTCTTTTGAGCAGGGACTGTCTTTTCTTCATGTTAAATTGTGAAGCGCTGCGTACGACTGGTAGCGCTATAGAAATGATTTATAGTAGTAGTAGTAGTAGTAGTAGTAAACGTACATGCATTGTTTTCATAGCACACACTTTCCCTGTGGGTGAACACATGGTCAGAGTTTGGACAGAGTATGGGCGGTGTGAGCAAGTATGCATGTGGATTATAAAATACTATATAATGTGAGCAAGTGCAAAGTGATGCATGTGGGAAAGAGGAACCTAAACTATAGCTATGTGATGCAAGGTTCCACATTAGGAGTCACCGCCCAGGAAAAGGTTCTAGGTGTCATCGTTGATGATAAGTTGAAGCTCTCTGCTCTGTGTGCAGCGGTGGCTAAGAAAGCAAATAGAATGTTAGGAATTATTAGGAAAGAAATGGAAAAGAAAAATGAGAACATTATAATGTCTTTGTATTGATCCATGGTGCGACCGCACCTCAAATACTGTATGCAATTTTGGTCACCGCATCTCAAAAAAGATATAGCCAGGACTTTTTTTTTGAGGGGGTACTGAGTACTGGCACCTTTTCCATTGTCTGCTAAAATTGACCCATGATCTCCAAGTTTGAATGAAAGAGCTCAGGCTCTACACACCAATTTTACCTTGTTATAGATTCTGTGACTGGTTGCAGGGGGCCTGGCTATTGTGGGGTGGGTCCCTCAGTGATCACCCAACCCTTGAAATTTGACCAGGCATTTGAGTACCGGCACCTTTTTTGCTAAAAAACAAACAAACAAACAATGCACTAGATATGGTGGAATTAGAAAAAGTACAGAGAAGGGCAACAAAAATAATAAAGGGGATGGGACGACTTCCCTATGAGGAAAGGCTAAAGTAACTAGTGTTCTTCAGCTTGGAGAAGAAACAGCTGAGGGGAGATATGATAGAGGTCTATAAAATACTGAGTGGAACAGGTAGATGTGAATTGCTTGTATATTCTTTCCAATAATACAAGGACTACAGTGCACACAATGAAGCTAGTAAGTAGTAAATTTAAAACAAATTGGAGAAAATATTTCTTCATTCAATGTGTAATTAAACTCTAGAATTTGTTACCATAGAATGTAGTAAAAGTAGTTAGCTTAGCAAGGATTGAAAATGGTTTAGTTAATTTCCTAAAAGAAAAGTCCATCAGCCATTGTTAAGATGGGAAAATTCACAGCTTATTTCTAGGATAAGCAGCATAAAATCTGTTTTACTTGGGATCTTGACAGGTACTTGTGACCTGGATTGGTCACTGTTGGAAACAAGATACTGGGCTTGATGGACTTTCGGTCTGTCCCAGTATGGCAATGCTTATGTTCTTATATACTATAATTTTCATGTATCATTGCAAAATGTAGGTGCAGTCATTTACCCAAGCTATACGGCTGCTGTAAGTGATCACAACTTAAAAGAAAGCACATTTAGCTTATCTTTTCTTTATAAAAGAGGCTTGAAATAACATAGATGTTTTTGCCACCTTAAACTAGGCATCCCATTATAAAATAACCTTCTGATTTGCAGGCTAAGAATCACTGATGTAGCAATGTGGACAGAGAGAGAATGGTGAGACATGGAAACATGGAGCAATACAATGAGATAATGCTTGTCGGAGACTGGAGCAATAAGCAACATATGCTAGAAATGTCTCTAAAAAGCTCAGTACTGTTGACAGAAGATTGAAAAATGAATTCTGTTTTCACTGAAAGTAAATTACAGACTTCAATTCATTTTCATTTAATAGAGCTGATGGGTTGCCGACAGGGCAACTGTGGCTTAGTGTAGCAGCAGCATGCAGCCTCATGGAAGCAAGATTTTATGCCACAGAGTGGCAGCAGGAGCGAGGCAGAAAGCCTAAAGCAGAAGGAGTCCTGCTAAATCCAAAGGGCTGTACTGCAGCCACTGTTTCAGCTACAAGAGGCTTTTTAAAGTGCAGGCTCCAGAGCCAGGTCTTGGTTTGAGGATTGTGGGTAAACTGCTATACCAATCTCTGCCTCGTATTCCCACAGTTCTAACTGGATGGTCAGTCTTGATCCTCACATACCCTATCAGAGGTGGCCAGTTCAAATCCCACTGCTGCTCCTTGTGATCTTGGGCACGTCACTTAACCCTCCATTGCCTCAGGTACAAACTTAAGATTGTGAGCCCTTCTGGGACAGAGAAATATCCAGTGTACCTGAATGTAACTCACCTTGAGCTACTACTGAAAAAGGTGTGAGCAAAATCTAAATAAATAAATAATAGCTCTCACAACTTAGTCACAAGCATATCAGTGTAATAGAGCAGTCACCTCTATTCTTTTGTGAGTGAAGTGAACTAGGCAGAAGTGGTTCCTGCCCGGTTAACTCTCACTGACTACGACCTAACATAGGGCCCTATTTAGGTCATGCTAAAATTTAGCATGCGCTAACCGTGTAAGCGCCCATAGGAATATTATGGGCGTCTACACAGTTAGCGCGTGCTAATGCTTAGCGTGTGCTAAAAATGCTAGCATGCCTCTAGTGCAGCTTAGTAAACATGGCTCATAATATTTTTTGTGGTACCTAACTGGACTGTGCCACTGAATATTATGTCTGACCACCACTAAAGCTCTTTCCTGTTTGTGCTGAGGCGGTCTGGGGTGGAGTTGAAAGTTTTCCAGGCATTGCTGATAGTCAGAGCTGGCGCAGGAACCAGCTCTGCGGATACCAGTGAGTGCTGAATACCCCCAATTTTGAGCAAGCTTTTTCACTGTGTGCAGGAAGGGGTAATTTGTATTGGGCTTGGCATCCCTAATCATGAATTGTTGGTGCCCATGACCGCCAGTGCCTGGATAACTATCCAGCAAACAGGATCACACAAATGGGGGTTACATAAGAACATAATTGTTGCCAGCGGTTATCCAGGTATTGCAGCTCTTCATAGCCAGTACACGGATAGCTCTCTGGGTTTATAAAATACTGAGTGGAATGGAACAGGTAGACGTGAATTGCTTGTTTACCCTTTCCAAAAATACAAGGACTAAGGGGCACAACAATGAAGCTACTAAATAGTAAATTTAAAACAAATTGGAGAAAATATTTCTTTACTCAATGTGTACTTAAACTCTGGAATTTGTTGCCAGAGAATGTGGTAAAAGCTGTTAGCTTAGCAGGATTTAAAAAAAGGTTTGGATACTTTCCTAAAAGAAAAGTCCATGAGCCATTATTAAATGGACTTGGGAAAATTCACTGCATATTTCTGGGATAAGAAGCATAAAATCTGTTTTACTGTTTTAGGATCTTGCCAGGTACTTTTGACCTGGATTGGCCACTGTTGGAAATAGGATACTGTCCTGTAACACTTGCTGGGCCACCTCAACCCAAAAATAAACCAGCGAGAGAGTCAGCAGAATGCTTGGTGCTGGACAGCAGTTTCAGAGTGTAAGGTGCAGAGGGAATCCCATTAGCGGTGTTTTCCCCAATTACAGAGGGAAGCCTGGGCGCAAGGTGAGATATTTCAATTTCTTCTCTTGGACCTTCGGTTCCATCTTCCCCCATGGTTTTGGGGCATTTGCTGAAGAAACCAGCAACAGTCACTTTGGACTTATTATGAGAAGCTCTCAAGATACTGGACAATTACATTCAAATATCAACTACACATTTTTCTACTTGTTTAGGTGATATAATTTCACAGTTATCTGGCTAAGTTCTAGATGAGGTACAGCAGGTAACTTGACTGGACTAATGCTATTACTACTACTTATCATTTGAATAGCACTAACAAAAATATGCAGTGCTATGCACTAAACATGTAAGAGACAGTCCCTACTTGACAGAGCTTACAATCTAATCAAGACAGACAAACAGGACAAATAAGGGATTAGGGAATTACTTATGGTGGGAATGATTAAAAAACAGACATAAGTACTGAACAAGCAAATAGGAGTTAGGAGTTAAAAGCAGCCTCAAAAAGGTGGGATTTTAGCCTAGACTTGAATATGGCCACAGACGGCACTTGACGTACTGATTTAGGAAGTCTATTCCAGGCATACAGTGCAGCAAGATAAAAGGAACAGAGTTCGCAGTGGAGGAGAAGGGTGCATATAAGAGAGATTTACCAGAAAAACGGAGTTCCTGGGAAGAAATGTAGGGAGAGATAAGAGTGGAGAGATACTGAAGAGCTGCAGAATGAATGCACTTGCAAGTCAATAAGAGGAGTTTGAACTGTATGCGGAAATGGATAGGGAGCCAATGAAGTGACTTGAGGAGAGGGCTAATATGAGCATAGCAACATTGGCGAAATATAAGTTGTGCAGCAGAATTTTGAATGGATGGAAGGGGAGAGAAATGGTTTAGTGGCAGACGTGTGATGAACAAGTTGTGGTAATCTAAACATGAGGTGATACGAGTGTGAATAAGGGTTCTGGTAGTGTGCTCAGAAGGGAAGGGATGAATTTTGGTGATGTTATGAAGAAAGAAATGACAGGTTTTAGCAGTCTATTGGATATGTGCAGAGAAAGAAAGGAGTCAAAGATGACCCCCAAAGTTATGAGCTGATGAGACAGGGAGTATGAGAGTGTTATTCACACAAATAGAGAATGGGGGGAAAGGAAAAAGGGGTTTAGGAAGTTCAATCTTGCCCAAGTTTAGTTTCAGATGCTCAATTGGCTGATATGCAGAGACTGAATTCTCTTCAAGATAAGAGGAAGGAATGACAACTTAGAAGAATGGAGGTTCTGGAAAACCATGGGAGAAGGAATAATATTCATTTTCTGAATTTTCCCAAATTCCCACTAATTTCACCATTTAGATATGGTCAAAAAATATCTACTAGAGGTACTGGGTTTTTCAGAAGAGACTCTCCCTCCTATTGTGAGAACTGTATATCTTTCATTGCATGATAGTGACGTTCCTGTGGCTAGGTCTCAAGAAGGGCAGGACTGCCGAGGAAGGGAAGGAGGAGGGGGGAAATTCCCTAGGGGCCAGCCTGGAAATAGGAAAGTCGCTTTCTTCAGGCTTCTGGTGGCAGACACAGGCAGAACGTTGGATTGGTCTCCTGCTCCTGTGTGCTGGGTTATCGCATTAATTCTGCTCCGCCGGCCACGTTCTGCCTCTTATGTGAAGTACTTCCTATTTTCACATAGGCAGGAGGGGATGCGGCAGGAAGAAGGACCAGTGGCCAGCAGAGCAGAGTTAACGCGATAAAATGATAATCCGGCACACAAGAGCAGGAGACAGATCCAGCAAACAGTAAACTACTGCCAGGTGGGGGCATGTGGGTGGCCTGTGGGGGGGGCAGGAGCCTGTGAGGGGGTCCATTGGGGGGGCCTGGGGCTGCCCTCAAGATTGTTTGCCTTGGGTCTGGCTTGGTTTCTTGCCAGCCCTGGTTTGGGGCCCCCTGCAGCATGGGGACCTAGTTAAACAGCAGTGTTTGCCCCTCCTAATGCTGGCACTGCCTGCAAACACTGATTTAATGTTTCTCAAGTTCTTTAACTATGATTAAGCAATTCTACTGCTACAATCAATCATGCTTACTACTCTATTTTGCCTTTGGGAACCGTCTTGCGATACTGAAGCATGGATTTGTGCTGTGGACTGTCGTGCTCCTCAGAGGTACGAGTTTGAAGTGCTGTGATTACACAGTGCAACGGAGATTAATCTGAAGTTCATATAAGACTTTTGCACTGCCAGTGACTGCGGCAACTGTATATTACAGACTATTATGGATGCGCCACAGCTAGAGTTAGTACAATGCTCACAATAATGAAAAGCAAATATCATGAATTTTACAAACCTTCTACAATCTTTTCAATGCACTTTGGTCCTGGACATCAAGAGTTCCAGGTTGTTTGCATAGAAAAAGAGCAAAAGAGTGCCAAATCTAAAAATGTTAAATTTAAGGCTTGTGAGTTTCCAGCCCTTCCTAATAAAGACAGCTGTGTTTTGGGAAGGTTCCTAGAAGCCATCTGAGATGAACTGAGAAGGAAGTAATGCCGATCTGATCAAAGAGTGCCAGGGCACAGTTTATACACTAGACTATGCCTCCCCGGGCCTCCTCCTGACTACTTCCAAAGCCTGTGAGCTGCTGAACCAAGCTGCCCCCTAGTAAGGCAGTGTGGAAGCGCAGCTAATGCTCCTGTCAAATCTAAGACCTCACAGGCTCTCCAGAGACCTCTGCAAGAACTGAGACAGCAGTGACAGATCAATGCATGACTTGAATGGAAAACAAAGAACAACAAGGGGTGAAGTGAAACAAAAGATCTTCTCTTTGCAACTGCTACTTAGATAATGCAGAAATGCCAGAAGCCAATAGAATAAATAGCAAATTGGAAAAAAGAGGGTTAGAAGAGGATACCTATCAACTGTTTTGAAGGTTCTTTCATTTCAATAGAGATTCCAGTAATTTGACATTTCTGGGAAAACAACTTTCCTTCTCAGTCACTATCTGGGAAAGTTGTTTTTATTTACTATTGTGAGCTCAGGGTCACTACAGTACGGGCCCTCGTATTCAAGCAGTATTTGCTGAAGTACCCTTTTCTGAAATAGATTGGGTCTGTTAATTGCTGAGATATAAACTAATGAGGAATTTTCTAGCTGGCTCCCTCACAGTAGAAGATAATATGAAAAATTCTGGTAGTGGAGCCATAGTTAAAGAAGAGTGACAATCATAACCCATCCCCAAGGATGGGTTGCCTTTCTCTATGTAGGAGTCTCCATGAAGCACCAGAGTGAGTCAACATCCTGTGGGAGGAAGGGGGGGGGGGGAAGCAGCAGGGAGGTTGGCCTATTGCCTAAAAGGGGTTTCTTAATTTCTCTGGTCTAGTGGCATGGTACAACTTGATGTGCACCTTACGCTTTTGAATGGCTATTTGTATAATTTTCATATATATATTTTGGATTCCTTATATTTTGCTTTCTTTCTCCCTTTTTCCGTCCCTCATTTTTTCTCTTCAAATCCCTGTTTACTAAAGCTTAGCTCGAGTTATCTGCAGCAGGGCCCATTTTATTCCTATCGGTCCTGCTGCAGATAACTCGAGCTAAGTTTTAGTAAACAACCCCCTAAAAGTAGTGTGATTTAAGGCTATTCCTAGCTGTTCCTTTTAAATATTGACACATTCAAATTAAGTCCCCTGAGGCAGGCTTTTTATGCCATAATATGTTGGTCACCTGAAATGTTTGTGGACTTCATATAATATGGAATTATTTTTGATGCTTGCTTTATTTGCTTTAATTTGATCTGGCAGTACGTTTCCAGTTTGACCAGGGAATGCTTGTTTATTTTTGGTTGTGTAATCACAAGATTTGTCTACTCTGAGTCAGTATTTGGAAATATTTTGTGACCCCTTGAAGCAGCCTTCATGGGTGAAACCTGACCATACTGGGGGTTGTGCTTCCCAGTCAAGGGCTTTTAATTGCTGAATAAACACTTTTGAAACTTTGTTTTCATCTTTATGTGTTTTGGTGCTACTTTTCATTTCTTCTCAGGATTCCCTCCGTCCAGGGGCTCTGCATCCCCAAAAGTCTGACTTCCTGTTAAAGGGGGTAGACAACCTAACCGAAGATTTGAACCAAGGTCCTCTGCATGTCACTGTTTAGTCTAGCTTTTAGGATGTCCACAATGATTATGCTTGAGATATACCTGCATACAATGGAGGTGGTGCATGTAAATTTATCTCCTTCATATTCATAATGGGTATCCTGAAAAGCAGGCTGGCTGGGGGGGGGGGGGGGGGGGTACTCCAGGAATGGTTTGAGAAATGCAGGTATAATTAGTCCCCCTTTTTCAATAGCACTAAATCACCTTGGTTAAAGGCAGATACAGATCAAGTTTTCCAACATTCTTTCTCTCTCTCTGCAGCAGACACCGCACACAAAACATCCTCAGGGGAATTGTACTGTAGCAAAATCCTTGGCAGTAGTGCAAGAACAAAATCGCTGAGACCTACTAATATTTAGGGGAGGATTATGAGCCAAAATTGGCCGGACATGAAGATCCTGCCCCCTTGCCCCCCCCCCCCCCCTCCTCTTCCCCACCTAAGCTTGACTGTAGACTGTGCTGCTCCAGGCTCTGGTTGCTATCAGTACAAGCCCCCCAGCCCCACCTCAGCTGATGTAATAAATTCCAGCTGCAGTGTGTCCTTCCAGTCTGACATCTTAAAGATAGAGGAGCTTATGAATTGGCATATTCTTATACTGCTAGCCTGCAAACCCCTCAACCTTTAAGTGGACAGACTCAGAGGCGACATACGGTATTTTGGGTGAGGTGCTGATCCCCAGATTGCACAGTCCATCCCGATAATATTTATTATCCATACCACACCATTGACATCTACAGCTCTGTCAGCTAATTCATACCGATACAATGCCTCTGCTTGAATTGAAAGAGCTCAGGATTTCAGCAAACTGAAGGTGAGGGACCTGGTCAAGGTCATACACTGATGGTCTGATGATCAGAAGAAAACGCTGTGCTAGAGGCTATTAGCGCCATACTAGTGCCTGTGTTTGCTACCGCCCCATGATCAGAGCCCCTGAGCATGTGAAACAACATGCTCGCGGGCTCTGAACGCAACTAGCATGCAAATGCACGCAAAACAAGGCTCTTAGTGCAAGTAGCAAGCAAACGCATGCTAAATGTATTCCTCCCCAATGATCAGCGAGCAGTGCGCCAAACATTCGTGCACTGTCTGCGGCAAACCCTACGCCAGCTCGGAGCTGGTGTTAGGGTTTACAGACCATTGTGGAGAAATGGTGAGCCCTATCCAGCATGCATTTGCATACTAGCAGGCTCCCCATTCCAATGCAGCAGCCCCCTCCACCGCAGGAGCAAGAACACAAACACCTCCCCCCCCCCAGCGACACGGGGGCTGGAGATCCAGTCCCCCTGACCCCCTGACACAAGTTTGGGGGGGCTGGAGATTTGGTGGGTCTCCAGCCCCCCTAGCATACCCTCAAATAGAGCCCTGGAGGGGCATGGTGGATTTGGGGGGGGAGGGGCGGAAGGCGGTCCAAGAGACCACCAGGGATTTTCAGCAAGCTGTCAAATGTATTTGACAGCTTTGAATCGCAAACAGCAACAGATGCACAAAAGGGAATCTGCGCATCTCATTTGCATGTCATCCCCTTTGTGCATTGGTCGCTGTTTGTGACTTGGTAATTTTTACCACTATACCCGTATTTAACAGGTGCCACTGTGCATGGGCTCCTAAGTCAGATCTTCCATTTACCCTGCAGGATTTTAAATGATCCGTGCTTCCCACTGGTGATACCAATATCCTGAATAAAAATATGCTCTTGTAAACTTCAGATCACTTCCATGATCAACCCACAATGAGCCCCAAACTCCACAACCTATTCTTCAGCTACCCAATCCATTCCAGCATGTTTCATTAAGTAGCAAGTGTTCTATAAAAATATTGTCTGTGGACTTAAATCAACCCATAAACCTAAACCCGTCATCATGTACACTTCTGGTAATGACAATACTATGTGCATGGGACACGCTGCTTGCCTATGTTTTTTTACTGCTCCATTCTCACAAAATACAGAGACTATAAATTAATTTAAAAACAAAAACTTGAAAGTAGGCTTTCTTGTTAAATGAATGCATGCTTAATAAGAATACTTGCTTACATTAAAACGAAGCTTTATATCATTGCAAGGTGATGCAATGTCATACATGATTACAGTCATAAAGCTGTTGGAATGAGGGAATGCTGTGATTTGAGCTGATGTATATGCAAATCTGTGTTGGCACCATGCGAGGGTAAACAGATGTGAAGCCTGAATATTGTATGGAATGACGGAGAGGTGACAAAGGAAGACAGCCAACAGATAAAAATAATATTCTCCCTTAGGGGTTTTGTTCTGCATTTGTAACGTGTGTGAATTTCTGGTTTTCTTCTCTCCTTCTTTTTATACTGGATCCTGTGGCTAACTTCACATAAACCACAGCCACTGTGGTTTGCCTGATGCACAGAATTTTGGAAGACAACTGTAGACAGAATAACTTACCTGACAATTATCAGGCCTGAGTGGAGCTGGGTAAAGAGGATGCAACTTCTCCAGGGCCCTAATGCTCAGGGGAGTCTCAAATTTACAAGATTTCAAAACTAACAAGTTGGAATTCAGCCATTGCTGGCAGCCAGCTGTGGCACTTAAGAAATATCCAGATATTGAGCACCACATTTTTGTCCCTATAAAATTCAAGATCTTGACTTTCGTGTTCAAGGGCCGTCTTCCTGACACCCCAGAAACACATTAGATTTAAATTAGCCTGTTTGTTTTTTTAAGTTATTATTTGGTCAGAATTCAGAGAGTCTTACAGAACTGCTTTCGATTTCTTCATTGGGACGCTATACTTTTGTACTTTTTGGGGATCTTGTCTTTTGTACTTGTTTGGGATCTTACCAAGTATTTGTGACCTGGATTGGCCACTGTTGGAAACAGGATGCTGGGCTTGATGGCCCTTTGGTCTTTCCCAGTATGGCAATACTTATGTACTTATGTATACTTGCTTCTCTTGTGTTCTACATATTGGCTTTCCATCCTTTCAGAATATTTGCTTTAAATCTGTTTATGAATGTTCATTTATTTATGACATTTGTACCCCACATTTTCAGGTTCAATGTGGATCACAGCCAAATAAAACAATTGATCATATACAGTTACATTAGATATAATTTCAAGGAACCTGTATGAATAAAAGTAGTAGAATATGATTCATTAGAATTGACAGGAATATTATAACTTGAAGATTATAATGAGTTAATTGCATTTGTCAATAAGAGATTACATGGAGGGGCATAATTGAACACAAATGCCCATCTCCATGGGCGTCTATCTCCGAGAACGGGTACGTGAAGGGGCGGGCCAGACCGTATTTTCAAAAAAGATGGGCGTCCATCTTTTTTTTCGATAATACGGTTTGTGCCGGGCAAATGCATCGGATTTGGGCGGATTTGAGCTGGGCGTTATCATTTTTCAGTGATAATGGAAACCGAAGGCGCCCAGCTCAAAAACGAACAAATCCAAGGCATTTGGTCGTGGGAGGGGCCAGGACTCGTAGTGCACTGGTCCCCCTCACATGCCAGGACACCAACCGGGCACCCTAGGGGGCACTTGTAACAATTACAAAAAAAATTAAAATACCTCCCAAGTCCATAGCTCCGGTCCCTTGGGTGCTGAGCCCCCCAAATCCCCCCCAAAACTCACTGCCCACAACTCTACACCATTACCATAGCACTTATGGCTGAAAGGGGGCACCTACATGTGGGTACAGTGGGTTTTGGGGGCGGTTTGGAGGGCTCCCATTTACCAGCACAAGTGTAACAGGTAGGGGGGGATGGGCCTGGGCCCACCTGGCTGAAGTCCACTGTACCCACTAACAACTGCTCCAGGGACCTGCATATTGCTGACATTTGAGGCTGGCATACAGGCTGGAAAAAAAAAGTTTTTTAAGTTCTATTTTTTTGGGTGGGAGGGGGTTAGTGACCACTGGGGGGGAGTCAGGGGAGGTCATCCCCGATTCCCTCCGGTGGTCATCTGGGCAGTTAGGGCACTTTTTGGGGACATGCTGGGGCCTAGGACAAAAATAAGGGGGGTCCTCATCCCTTCTCCACTCTGCCATCCTCCAATCTACCTAACTGCCATTACTACCACACTCCAACAGACCATCACCAAATACATAACAAGTGATCAAAAATTAGAAATAAAAATATGTAGACAAGAATGAAATTGAGAACCCTAAGAATTTAAATTCAGCATGTACAAGAACATTGGAGAAATAAAAACAGAAATACATTTCCTTTTCTACTGAGCACAATACAAAGACATTTACTATGCACATTTCCCAAAGCTAACATATTCCATTTAAAACATTCAAAATATAATGCTTTTGTCTACCTTTGTTGTCTGGACATTTTATTTTTCCATCATGTTGGTCCCAGTTTCTCTTTTCTACTTTCCTGTCTGTCTTCTGCTAATTCTCCTTCCAGTGGCTGCTGTTCATTTGTCTTTTCTCCTCTTTTTTGTCTTGTTCCATTCCTTCACTACACCTGTCTCTGACATCTTGATCTTTCCTTTTTAGCTCTTTCTTCCCTCTCAAATCTCATTCTTCTTCTTTATACTTTTCACACACTTATCATCTTTCCATATCCTTCTCTGATGCCCTAGCTCTCCCATTTCAGATTCAGGGTCTTGATATACCATCTATAGGTACTTTCTCTGTCCCTAGTGGGCTCACAAGTGAATAGGCTTTGTCAGCATTGCCATGCCGGGAATCGCTAGTGCGGTTTAGTAAAAGGGGCCCTAAGTTTTTATACCTGGGGCAATGGAGGATTAGGTGACTTACCCAGAGTCACATGGAGCTGTAGTGGGAATCAAAACTCAGTTCGCCAGTCTACTGCACTATTAGGTTACTCCTCCATTCCACTCCCATTTTCCATCTCATTCCTTCTCCAGCCTCCTATTCCCTTCCATCTTTCCTCTATTCTCCATTACCCTTCTCTCACTCATCTCCTTTCCATCCCCCCTTGGGTTCTCCCACATGGTTCTATCATTCCACTCTTGTAGACCAGCATCTTCTCCATCTCTCTCCCCTCCCCACCCTCATAGACTGACATCTCCCTATCCCTTCCAGTCCACGTCTAGCATCTTCCTGTCCTTTCTCTCTTCCCTCCTAGGAGTTACATGTGTAGCTGCCCAATGTCCTATTCATTACCATGCACACCTAAATTTCACAGTGCATAATTCCACAACTATTCCAAATCACAAGTCTATAATTCCACCAAATTTGTGCATTATGCGTAAGATGAGGTTTTTGAATCACTACTTCAGATAGAAACATCTAGGAAGATCACAGTATTACAAGATTCCAGCCCATAACATGATTCTTTTTTTAACCAACATTTTCCTGGTTCTTCATGGTGCACCAGAAACCTCACCTGTATGGTTATACCTTGAATCTGGGTGGTGTTTTAGATTATAGTTTCAAACAATTATACCCGAGCACTAAGTTTTGGAAAATATTGTTGGAATATTGTCCTACAAAGAGTCCCCCCCCGCCCCCCCCAAAAAAAAAATTCAAAACCTCTGAAATTCTGACAGTCTGTTGAAGAGAGAGGGATCCAAAAATATTCTCATGGATGGGCCAGATTTTCCTTACTTCTTTGCAAAGGCATTTATGCAAATATGGGTAATATGGGGGGGGGGGGGGGGGGGGGGGGGAAAGCATTTTGCCAGCCTGCTTTCCAAAGACTTTTCAATAATCCACTAAGTACTCTGAAAGTCACAGAGAATAGCAGGCTTTCTCATTTGCTTTCCTTATCAAATTAAATTTTCCCCTGGGTCTTCCTTTATAGCTATCAAAGGAGCCATAAAACAGTTGAGACTGTACAGAAAATAACCTCTAATGCATAATCAGTTACACGAGAAGAAGCTTCTTTGCATATTTGCTAGGAATTTAGATTCTGAGGCTGGGGAAGTACATGTTTATCATGACAAAACAATTTTAAAATGTGGTAAAAATCAGCCTATATTATTCCAAACAGATGTAGTATTTGTGCCATTCTGTGCTCTGGTCTGCATATGAATTCCTTTTCTCAAACTGCTGAACCTCGGTATCAACTTTCTCTTTTTATATTCTGCTCCACATATCACCCTTATCTCTTCTGTATTATGTTATACAACTGATTCTAGTGTCCTGTATAATAAGAACATGAGTTTTCCTACAGGGTCAGATCACAAGTTCATCTAGCCCAGTATCGTGTTTCCAACAGTAGCCAGTCAAGGTTACAAGAACTCGGCAGAGTCCTAAAAAATAGCAAGATTCCATTTTACTGTCCTCAGGGATAAACAGTGACTTTCCTCAGGTCTACCTTAAAAACAGTTTATGGAGTTTTCCTTCAGGAATTTGTCCAAACCTTTTTAAAACCCAGCTATAATAACTACTTCTACAGCTTGCTCTGGCAATGAATCCAGAGCTTAATTACATGTCGAATGAAAAAATATATTTTCTCCTATTTGTTTTAAATGTGCTGCAATGTAACTTCATGGACTGTCCCCTAGTCTTTGTACTTTTTGAAGACTAAATAATTGATTCATGTTTTCCCATGGCATATGGAAATCTGTGAGGAACTGTCCTCTAAAGAGGAGGATTGTGACATTTCTTGAACTAAATGGAAAGCGGGACCTGAGACAGCATGGCTTCACTAGTGGCAGGTCGTGTCAGATGAATCTGACTGTCTTCTTCGACTGGGTGACCAAACAGTTGGATGTGGGAGGGGCGCTTGATGTGGTATACTTGGATTTCAGCAAAGCCTTTGACATGGTTCCGCACAGGTGCCTGATAAATAAATTGAGTGCCCTCGGTATGGGACCTAGAGTAACTGATTGGGTAAAAAATTGGTTGAATGGTAGGAGACAGACAGGGTTGGTCTTAGCAAGTGCGGGGCCCTATGCAGACCAATTTGATGGGGCCCCACCCTAGCACTGCCCCCACCCTAACTCCGCCCACACCTAGCTCCACCCCACCCTAGCTCCAGGGCTGGCCACCCCTCCCTCCGAGCTCCCGGGCCGCTCCCTCCAAGCTCCAAGGCCCCCCTCCCTCCCTCCCTCCCGGTCATTTTTTAACACCCCCTCTCCAAAATTCTGTACTAGGTATGCCGAGAATACAAAACACTCAGGACCTATAGAGCAATTCTACCATACAATAAGCAGTCATTTCTACGAATCACACAAAGAAAAGGAAAACATCTTAAAACACTACAGTGAGCACTGGGACATCAATTCACCTATTGTAAAATGAAACCAGACAGAATAGTACAGATCGTCGATCCTGCACAGTCAATGCCAACTGAAAGCCACGTCTTTTTCACAAACACAGATACACCCTAATCCACTATAGAATAAGTAGTAATATTTAAACTTTCTATTTAGACAAAAATTAAACTGAACCCCCAAGATGCCAGACTCTGCATACAATGTAACACCACAGAAACAGAAAATGTCCCCTAGTACTGTGCAAAATATAAAGACAGCAGATGTAAATTTGAAAAAAAATTAACAAATACCAATCACCACTTTACAAATTAACAAATAGAAATAAAACAAATATAGAACATAAAATAATACCATTTTATTGGACTAATAGATTTAGCTTTCAGAGACCAAAACATCCTTCCTCAGGTCAATACAGTATAGTACTGTTACAGTATCCTATCCTGACCTGAGGAAGGGGGTTTTGTTCTCCGAAAGTTA
This sequence comes from Microcaecilia unicolor, assembly GCF_901765095.1. Lineage (NCBI taxonomy): Eukaryota > Metazoa > Chordata > Amphibia > Gymnophiona > Siphonopidae > Microcaecilia > Microcaecilia unicolor. Next base: position 262,777,380 of record NC_044033.1, on the reverse strand, counting down.
GCCAAAATGTATTAAAATTAGTCCAATAAAAAGATTGCCTTGTTTACATGTTCTATTATAAACATTTATTAACACATCTACAATTCTACTTTATCCTAGAGCAAAAAATAAAAATATATATATTTTATTTACAGTTTGTCGTCTCTGGTTTCTGCTTTCCTCATCTTCTTTTCACTGTCTTCCTTCCATCCAGCATCTGTCTTCGGTCTCTCTCTGCCATCCAGTGTCTGCCCTCTCTGCTGTCCCCTCCATCCAATGTCTGCCCTCTCTCCCTGCTCCTTCCATCCACATCTGCCCTCTATCTCTGCCCCTTCCATGATCCATCCACCATCTGCACCTGTCTGCCCTCTCTCTCTCTCTCCCCCATCCATTCAATGTCTGCCCTTTCTCTCTGCCCCATCAATCCACAATTTGCCCTCCCTCTCCCATCCATCCAGGGTTTGCCCTCCCTCTCGCTCCCCCATCCAGGATCTGTCCCTCTCTCCGCCCCTTTTTTCAGCCCCCAGCTCCAGCCCCACTATACCACCAGTCCATTTCAGCCCCAGCCCTTTTCTCCCACCAGTCCCGAGCTTCAGCCCCCCAGCCACTTCTCCCTGTCCCATTTTCAGCCCCCAGTCCCCAGTTTCAGCCCCTGCCCCTTTTCAGCCTCCAGTCCCAGTACTAGCCCCCTTATCCCACCTACCCTCCTTTTCAGCCCCCTTCATCCACATGCCTTGTATTAGGGCTCCCCTTTTCAGAACCATTCTCCCACCTGACCCATGCATGGCCCCCATTTTCCCATTTGGCCCCTTCTCAGACCCCAGCGCCAGTCCCCTTCTCCCATCCGAGAACCCCCTCCCCACCTCAGTCCCCTTCTCCCGTCCAAGAACCCCAGTCCCCTCCCCACCCATCCCCTTCTCCCATACGAGAACTCCCTCCCCAGTCCCCTTCTCCCATCCAAGAACCCCAGTCCCCTCCCCACCCGTCCCCTTCAACCATCCAAGAACCCCCTCCCAACCCCCTTCTCCCATCCGTGAACCCCCTCCCCACCTCAGTCCCCTTCTCCCGTCCAAGAACCCCAGTTCCCTCCCCACCCGTCCCCTTCTCCCATCTGAGAATTCCCTCCCCAGTCCCCTTCTCCCATCCAAGAACCCCAGCCCTCCCCACCCATCCCCTTCAACCATCCAAGAACCCCCTCCCCACCCCCTTCTCCCATCCGCGAACCCCCTCCCCACCTCAGTCCCCTTCTCCCGTCCAAGAACCCCAGTTCCCTCCCCACCCGTCCCCTTCTCCCATCTGAGAATTCCCTCCCCAGTCCCCTTCTCCAATCCAAGAACCCCAGTCCCCTCCCCACCCATCCCCTTCAACCATCCAAGAACCCCCTCCCCACCCCCTTCTCCCATCCGTGAACCCCCCCCCCACCTCAGCTTTAGAAATGTTAAGTAGTAGTAGTAGTCTCCGTCCCATTTGAGAACCCCCACCCCACACACCCTTCTCCCATCTGAGCCCCCCCCGACCCACCTATCAGCTCCATTCTCCTGCCGCCCACCACCCTCACTGCCTTTAAAAAAAGAATTTGGAAGTGCCTGAGGGACAGGCAGCGCCTCGCGTGTGCCCTGCTACTAAAAATCTCTTCGACATCGTTGGGCCTTCTCACATTGAGTCCCACCTGCCCTCACGGTAATTGGAAGTTACCTCAGAGGAGGGCGGGACTCAATGTGAGAAGGACCAACGACGTCGAAGAGATTTTTAGTAGCAGGGCAGACATGAGGCGCTGCCTGTCCCTCCAGCGCTTCCAAATTCTTTTTTTAAAGGTAGGACAGGGTGGGAGCAGTGGGAGCGGGGCACCCCCCACCCGCTCACATCGCGCACCGTCCGAGGGAGGGAGGACTGCAGCTCGGGCGGTCGGGGCAACCTGAGGCATGCCGCACGGGGCCCCCCTGAGCGCAAGGCCCTATGCGGCCGCCTCGGTGGCCTCGCCTTAAGACCGGCCCTGGAGACAGAGGGTGGTGGTAAATGGCGCTTGGTCTCAAGAAAAGGATGTCGTCAGTGGAGTACCGCAGGGATCGGTCCTGGGGCCGGCTCTTTTTAACGTCTTTGTGAGCGATATTGCGGAAGGGCTGTCTGGTAAGGTTTGTCTCTCTGCGGATGATACTAAACTCTGCAATAGGGTGGACACCCTGGAGGGTGTGAATGACATGAGGAAGGACCTAGCGAAGCTAGAGGAATGGACCAATATTTGGCAACTAAGGTTTAATCCCAAAAAATGCAGGGTTATGCATTATGCTTCAGTGTGCGAAGGAAGAGCGGGACTTGGGGGTGATTGTGTCTGACGACCTTAAAGCTTTCAAACAGGTAGAAAAAGCGACGGCCAAAGCCAGAAGGATGCTTGGGTGCATAAAGAGAGGCATGACCAGCAGGAAAAAGGAGGTGATAGTGCCGTTGTATAAGTCTCTGGTGAGGCCTCATTTGGAGTACTGCGTGCAGATCTGGAGATCGCACCTACGGAAAGATATAAACAGGATGGAGTTGGTCCAGAGGGCAGCTACGAAATTAGTAAGCTGTCTTGAATGCAAAAATTATAGGGACAGGCTTATGAACCTCAACATGTATATGCTGGAAGAGAGGAGGGAGAGAGGAGACATGATAGAAACGTTTAAATATCTCAAGGGCATTTATGTACAGGAAGAGAGCCTTTTTCAAATAAAGGAGAGCTCTGGAATGAGGGGGCATAAGACAAAGTTAAGAGGGAACAGGTTTAGGAGTAACCTAAGGAAGCATTATTATTATTATTATTTTTTGTTACATTTGTACCCCGCACTTTCCCACTCATGGCAGGCTCAATGCGGCGGGCAATGGAGGGTTAAGTGACTTGCCCAGAGTCACAAGGAGCTGCCTGTGCCGGGAATCGAACTCAGTTCCTCAGTTCCCCAGGAACCAAAGTCCACCACCCTAACCACTAGGCCACTCCTCCACAGAAAGGGTGGTGGAGGCATGGAATGGCCTCCCGGTGGAGGTGGTGGAGTCGAGGACTGTTCCAGAATTTTAAAAGGCATGGGATAAACGTGGGATTGCTTAGGATCAGGAAGAATTAGGGGTTACAGAGGATGGGCAGACTGGATGGGTCATATGGCCTTTATCTGCCGTCATGTTTCTATGTTTCTATGAAGTAAGGATTTTAACACTGCCCTGACTCCCTTCTCTTTTTCTGTATGCCAGTCAGTGAACACACCAAAGTAAATAACCAGGGCATGGGAGCCAACTCTGTGGGTGCTTGAGCACCTCCAATATTGAGAAAATTCCATGTATGTGTCCAGGGAGGGGTTATTTCCACTTGGCTTAGCACCCCCAATAATTTTAAAAAGTTGGCTCCTATGAATCAGGGAGCTAATATTCAAAGGCACATATGCAATTAGCTGGCGAGCAGGATATTCTGTGGCACTAATATTTCCTCTGTAACTGTTACCATGGTGGCATGACAGTGTGTACTAATTCATGTGATAACTGCATATTTTCTTTGTGGGCAGCAGTGGTGTAGCCAAGGGTTGGCCCGGGCGGGCCCAGGCCCACCCACTTTGGGGCTCAGGCTCACCCAGTAGCAGCACACCTATGATGTGTCTGGCAGAGATCCCCAAGCCCACTGGTCAAAACCTCCCAACAACTGTCCCTCCTGCATACCTTGTAAATAGCAGATCTTCATCTGCAGCGAGTGATACATACTGCTCGCACCGGCCCCACAGCCTTCCCCAGTGGCGTACCAACAGGGGGCGTTGGGGGTGGTCTGCTCCGGGTGCACGCCGCTGGGGGGTGCCGCGCGCCTGTTGGCCGAGTCCGCTCATTCCCTCCCTGCTGCTCCCTCTGTGCGGAACAGGTTACTTCCTGTTCTGGGGCAGAGGGAGCAGCAGGGAACGAGCGGACTCGGAGCCGACAGGCGAGCGGCACCCCCCAGCAGGTAAAAATGCACCCGGGGGGGGGGGGGGTGCAATTTCGCCGGGGGGAGGCAGGCTGCACCCGGGGGGGGGAGGAGGGGGCCGGGTGTCAGGCAGCCTAGGAACGCCACTGGCCTTCCCTCTGACGTATTCTTGCCTGTGTGGAAACAGCAAGTTGCATCAGTGGGAAGGATGTGAGGCCAATAGACATACCTTCATCTCTCACACTATTTAATGACAAAGTTTTTCCAGTAGAATCTGAATCAAAAGTTTTGGGTGTAGTACTTGATTCCTCTGTTTTACGGTCCTATGTGAATCAGCTATGGCATAAGACTCTTTCTAAACTGCGGCAGCTACGTCTAGGTTAGATCTTTTTTTTTAATCAGCAGGCTTTCACATTGATGGTTCAAATGTTGATTATGCCTCAATTAGACTACTGTAACATTCTTTTTTTGGGTTTATGTCCTTCTCCGGAGTAGCCCCCACACTCTGCAATGCACTGCCTGAAAGGCTGTGCTCAACACAAGACTATCTCTAATTCAGGAAGCAGGTGAAAGCTTGGCTCTTCAATCAGGCCTTTACTGGAAGAAGTAACTAACTCGTTAGTCTCACTCACATACACAAGGCATACTCAGGCTGCATATACTGCAGCAGGACATGTTTATCCACTCCTACCCTAGCTAAGATAACATTTAACCATTTCTTTGACCTCATGTGCAACTTTCTTTAAATCAATCACCTTACTTTCTAACTCTTCCTACTTTCTTACCCTTCCATATGTTACACTTTTGCTTTACCCTTCACTATCACCTATAATGTTCTATTATGCATTGTGTTGACATTGTAAATAGTATACCATGCCATACTTTGTATTGTTTTTGAATATTTTTACTGTTGTAATTGTCTATTGCTCATGTTTGATCTATTCTTCCTGTACACCGCCTTGAGTGAATTCCTTCAAAAAGATGGTAAATAAATCCTAATAAATAATAAAAATAATAAATAAATAAATATATTAAAAAATTACAACTTATCTAGAATACAGCAGTGAAAGTAATTTTTAATCAGTAAATATAGTAGTGTTTCTGAGTTCACCCGTAAATTGCATTGTCTTCCCATCAATGAAAGAATTATATTTCTCTGCCTACTTGTTTTTTCAGATTTGTACGGTCTTACATCTGATTTCCTGTTTAATATGGTTTCTGTATCTATATTTGGGCTGTCATCCAGATTGCAAAATCAGTTAGTGTTAAGCCCTCCTTTTATTAAGAATGTGCGATTCTTTACAATGGCTAATATCATATTTTTATTTAAGGAGGAATCATTATGGAATTCATTTCCATTTTTTTTTTTAGAATGGAGACAAATTATCTTATGTTTAGAAAGAAGTTAAAGACATACCTGTTCCCTGAGGTTTAGTCTGTTAATCATAATTGTAATGTATGATGTTTCTGATTCTAATGTTTTTTAGTGATGTATTGTTACATTATCCGCCTTATTTTTGAAAGAGAAAGACGCCCATATTTTGACCCAAATTGGGAGATGGGCGTCTTTATCCCATGGGAACCCAAATCGGTATAATCGAAAGCCGATTTTGGGCATCTTCAACTGCAGTCTGTTGCGGAAACAGCCAAAGTTGACGGGGGCGTGTAGGAGGTGTGGTGAAGGCGGGACTAGGGCGTGTTTATCGGCTGATAATCAAAAAAAGAAAGGCGTTTTTAGCGCAAATTTGGGTCACTTTTTTTTGGACCCTTTTTTTTTCATGAACAAATCCAAAAAAAGTGCCCTAAATGACTAGATGACCACCGGAGGGAATCAGGGATGACCACCCCTGACTCCCCCAGTGGTCACTAACCCCCCCCCCCCCCACTCAAAAAAAACAACTTTAAAAACTTTTTTTTTCCAGCCTGTATGCCAGCCTCAAATGTCATACCCAGCTCCATCACAGCAGTATGCAGGTCCCTGGAGCAGTTGTTAGTGGGTGCAGTGGACTTCAGGCAGGTGGACCTAGGCCCATCCCCCCCTACTTGTTACACTTGTGCTGGTAAATGGGAGCCCTCCAAACCGCCCCCAAAACCCACTGTACCCACATCTAGGTGCCCCCCTTCAGCCATAAGTGCTATGGTAATGGTGTAGAGTTGTGGGGAGTGAGTTTTGGGGGGGATTTGGGGGGCTCAGCATACAAGGGAAGGGAGCTATGGACTTCAGAGGTAGTTAACTTTTTTTTTTAATTGTTACAAGTGCCCCCTAGGGTGCCTGGTTGGTGTCCTGGCATGTGAGGGGGACCAGTGCACTACGAATCCTGGCCCCTCCCACGACCCAATGCCTTGGATTTGTTCGTTTTTGAGCTGGGCGCCTTCAGTTTCCATTTTCGCTGAGGTTATCAATAGAAATCAAACAAAATAAAACATGGAAAAGAAAATAAGATGATACCTTTTTTATTGGACATAACTTAAAACATTTCTTGATTAGCTTTCGAAGGTTGCCCTTCTTCGTCAGATCGGAAAAAAGCAAATGTGGTAGCAGACAGTATATATGAGTGAGACATCCAAGCATTACTTTGACAGTCTGGCAGGGTGGGAGGGAGGGGATGGGTAGGAGGTATGCATGGGGACATCAATGCATTTCATTGATATTCTAACAATTATCGCTGAAAAACGATACCGCCCAGCTCAAATCCACACAAATCCGATGCATTTGGCTGGCACAAACCGTATTATTGGAAAAAAGATGGACGCCCATTTTTTTCGAAAATATAGTTTGTCCCGCCCCTTCACGTACCTGTCCTCGGAGATAGACGCCCATGGAGATGGGCGTTCGTGTTCAATTATGCCCCTTCTATGTATTCTATCTTTGTCAGTTTTCTGGCTTAGATTTTTGTAAACCGCATTGAACCCTGTAAAGGGGAGTTTAGCAGTTCACAAGAATAAAATTGGTATTGATATTGATACAACCATTTTGAGATTTGTTAATATTTTTATTTATTTATTTTATTTTTGTTACATTTGTACCCCGCGCTTTCCCACTCATGGCAGGCTCAATGCGGCTTACATGGGGCAATGGAGGGTTAAGTGACTTGCCCAGAGTCACAAGGAGCTGCCTGTGCCTGAAGTGGAAATCAAACTCAGTTCCTCAGGACCAAAGTCCACCACCCTAAACCCACCCTAACCACTAGGCCACTCATATAGCAGGGGTATCCAACCTCGGCCCTTGCCCAGTCCGGTTTTCAGGATTTCCATAATGAATACGCACGAGATCTATTTGCATAACACGGAGGAAGTCTATGCATATTCATTGTGGAAATCCTGAAAACTCGAGGACCGAGTTTGGACACACGTGCTCTATAGATTTTCTATGGCAGTCCTCTCCAGTGGAAGGAGATTGTGTTCTGTTTGCTGGAAAGCTGTGATTTCACTCTGTTTGAAGTTACAGTTTTCAAATTTACTGTTTTTGTCCACTTGGTGGGGTAAAAGTATTCTGTCATTTCGCCTTTAACTGTAATCCAATGTGCAAGAGACCAGATGTTAAAAAATCAGCTCACACAGATGCAAGATCAAACAGTACAGAGAAGCCCAAGGTGAAACCTCCATGGGGCAGCAAGTTTCAGAATTGGATCCCATCATCAATGGCTTTATGATCAGAATACTAAAAGGGCAATTCAAAACCATCCAGGAATGTACAACTTTTGAAGTTAAATGGGCCAGATACTTCAAAACTGACAAGAAAGGACATAACAATGCTTCAAGCCAGCATTGTTTTTCACCATAAACTGCATTATTCAATTTACATAATAATGAGTTGTTTTGCATGCTTTGTATCTCATTATTAGGTAGCCTATGGTAACCTAATCTAAAATGTATTATGGCAATATAACACATTATTAATGTTTAACGTATGTTCAGGGGCAAATAACACGCATTATTGCTTAACAAAACTCAGTAACTACCCTATTGATGCACATATTAGGGTTCCACTTTTATAAAAGCCTATATATGAACACAAAGTACTACCAAAGTGATTTGTAGAGTTTTGTGAATTTAATTCAAAATATTCAACCTTAGGCAATCATTGAAACAGTTTTCTTCCAAAGTGTTATTTTTCTTCAGAAATAAATATATTAAGATCTTACCTGTGGTGCCTCTCAGGAGCCAACAGTCAACATGAATATATGTTTTGTCTTCTGTATCAGGGTAGGCTGTTTCCTAACTATAATACACTATCAACTTCATTTTGAAGTCTCGTTATGGCCAAAGAAATCATGGTAAAATAACCCCAGCCTTTTCCTGGGGTTATTTCACCACCCGGGGGCATTGGGCTGCACAGCAGGGACCTCCTGGCTTCTGGGCCCTCCTTGGTTGAAGCCCTCCCAGGTCAATCCTTACCCACCCCCACCACTCACAAAGTCCAAGCTCCTCAATCCCCCCTCCACCACCCCCACTTCTATGATAGCCTTCGCCCCTCAAAGGGCTACTTTTAGAACATTGGTGGTCAGGGGAGCTCTTTGGGCAGGAGCAAGGCCCACTTGCTCCTGCCTAGTCCAGCGCCAGCTGCAGAGTGACATCCCTAGCGGTAGTCACATGACTACCACTAACAGTCATGTTTCTTATATGGAAATATACGTGTATACTTTAACATAACCCACATGTAGGCGTGTTCTGGAGCAGAGTTTTGGAGGAGCATGAGTGGAGTCATCATTTACTGGCATTCTTTATAAAATACATGTTCACTTTACATGATAATCTTTAAACCTGATTCTGAGCAGGCGTAAATGCCCATGACTTTAGTCTAGGCGCTATTGCTGATGTTTTGCTGCTATTATCAGATAAAGACACAGAGAAGGCCATTTTCAAAATGATATCTAAGTGCAATACAAAAAGGTTCAGACTATGATAAAATGAGAAGAATGGTGAAAAAAAAACCTTAAAGGAGCAGCTGCAAAGGTCAAAAATTTACATCTGGCATAGATGCTGTTCAAAATACCATCCTGGAAGCCCAGGCCAAATATATTCAGTGTATTAAAAAAGAAGGAAGGAAGGAAGACCAAACGACAGCTGGCATGGTTAAAAAGTGAGGTGAAGGAAGTTATTAGAGCTAAAAGAAAATCATTCAGAAAACAGAAGAAGAGTTTGACTGAAAATAGTAATTAATAGCATTATTTAATGGCAAGTCAAATGCAAAGTGCTGATAAGGAAGTCAAAGAAGGACTTTGAAAAAAAAGGCTGTGTTGGAGACAAAAACATATAGTAAAAAGTTTTTAGGTAAAATAAAAGCAAGAAGCCGGCAAAAGAATCAGTTGGACCGCTAGGTGACCGACGGGTAAAAGGGGCGATCAGGGAAGACAAAGCCGTAGCGGAGAGATTAAATGAATTTTTTGCTTTGGTCTTCACTGAGGAAGATTTGGGAGTGATACCGGTGCCAGAAATGGTATTCGAAGCTGACGAGTCAGAGAAACTGAATGAAATCTCTATAAATCTAGAGGATGTAATGGGGCAATTTCACAAATTGAAGAGTAGCAAATCTCCTGGACTGAATGGTATTCATCCCAGAGTACTGATAGAATTGAAAAATGAACTGGCGGAACTATTGTTAGTAATATGTAAATTATCTTAAAATTAAACATTGTACCAGAAGATTGGAGGGTAGCCCATGTAACGCCGATATTTAAAAAGGTTCCAGAGGGGATCCGGGAAATTATAGACCGGTGAGCCTGTCGTCGGTGCCGGGCAAAATGGTAGAGACTATTATAAAGAACAAAATTAAAGAGCATATTCAAAAGCATGGATTAGTGAGACAAAGCCAGCATGGATTTAATGAAGGGAAATCTTGCCTCATCAATCTATTACATTTCTTTGAAGGGGTAAACAAACATGTGGATAAAGGCGAGCTGGTTGATATTGTGTATCTGGGTCTTCAAAAAGCGTTTGACAAAGTAGCTCATGAAAGACTCCACAGGAAACTGGAGAGTCATAGGATAGGAGATAGTGTCCTATTGTGGATTAAAAACTGGTTAAAGGAAAGAAAACAGAGAGTAGGGTTAAATGGTCAGTATTCTCAATGGAGAAGGGTAGATAGTGGGGTTCCTCAGGGGTCTATGCTGGAACCGCTGCTTTTTAACATATTTAGAAATGATTTAGAGATGGGAGTAACTAGTGAGGTAATTAAATTTGCTGACGACACAAAGTTATTCAAAGTTCTTAAATCGCAAGAGGAAAGGCTGAAGCGTCTAGAGCTCTTCCACTTGAAGAAAAGACAGCTGAGGGGAGATATGATAGAGGTCTATAAAATAATGAGTGGAGTGGAACAGGTAGAAGTGAATCATTTGTTTACTCTTTCCAAAAATACTAGGACTAGGGGGCATGCGATGAAGCTACAAAGTAGTAAATTTAAAACGAATCAGAGAAAATATTTCTTCACTCAACGTGTAATTAAACTCTGCAATTCGTTGCCAGAGAATGTAGTAAAGGCAGTTAGCTTAGCGGGGTTTAAAAAGGGTCTGGACAGCTTCCTAAAGGAAAAGTCCATAGACCATTATCAAATTGACTTGGGAAAATCCACTGCTTGTTTCTGATATATGCATTATAAAATGTATTGAGCTTTTCTGGGATCTTGCCAGGTATATGTGACCTGGTTTGGCCACTGTTGGAAACAGGATACTGGGCTTGATGGACCTTTGGTCTGTCTCAGTGTGGCAATACTTTTATGTACTTATTGAAAGCAGACAGGTTGTTGTTTGTGCGTTGACTCTACAGGATGTGGAGACCAGAAGTGTAGCCAGGTTTTGACATCAGGGGGAGCAGACTTTTTGTAAAATAGGTGCCACTGCGAGGCTGAAGGGTTGATCTGCACAGGCGCCATTTCATTCAAAATCCATTTGGGGGAGCAGTTGTTCCCCTTGTGCCCCACCTAGCTATGCCTCTAGTGGAGACCATTAGTCCTGAGCATTTTAAATTTTGGGCGAAGTCTTACGAGGCCACCGCAGCCATTTTCAAGAAGCAGCGGTAGTGGGGAGGTCAGCAGCAGTGGGCAGGAAAGAGTGAAGTTCTTTCCTGCCCCGAAGAGGCTACACCACCAGGGTGAGCTACAGTAGGCCTGGGGGGGGGGGGGGGAGAGAAGGCCAGCCCCTCTGTTCATCAACCCGCTAGCCAGTCAGCTCGCCAGCCCAGAAACCCGGACAAATGGGCTGGCTGGAAAAAAACATCCAGACCTCCGACAGTCCCCAGAAAAGGAGGACATGTCCAGGGAAATCCAGATGTATGGTAACCCTATTCTTACCCCTCAAGTCACATGTAGCCATGGGCGTAGTTTGGGGGGGGCATTGCCCCCCTCCCCCAAACGCACGGCCGGCGCAACCCGGTTGCAGACAGCTCTCGGTCCCTCCTTCCCCCCCTCAGCTCCTCAACAGCCCTCATCTCCGTTCCTGCTGCGCTGCGATTCAACATTTTAAGTCGCTGCTATGGCACTCCAAACAGCACAGCGGGCTCACCTCAAGCCTTTCCCTTCCCTCTCAAGTGTCCTGCCTTCCTCTGATGATGTATTTCCTGTTTCTGCAAGGGCAGGACACTGAGAGGGAAGGGAAAGGCTGGAGGTGAGCCCGCTGTGCTGTTTGCAGTGCCGTCACTGCAACTTAAAATAAAAGGTTGAATCGCAGCGTGGCAGGAACAGAGAAGAGGGCTGTCAGGGAGCTGAGGGTGAGGAGGGACTGGGTTGGAAATGAACTCAGGGACTAAAAAGGGGAGCTGGGGAAGTCACTGGACTCCTCCTCATAGTTACATCCAGCTTCTACTGTATTCTCTTTCTCCTCTACCACCAGTAATATCCAGCTACTGCTTTGATGTTCTTCCTCCCACACCCCTGAGTCCCACCTAGCTCCCCCCCCCCCCCCCCCCCGTCCCGTTGTCCAGGCAGCCTTCCAGGTCTGTGGGAAGTAAGCTGAGCTCGGCTAGGGAGGATCCCACAGTCCTGAAGCTCCCTCTCTCCCTTAGCAGCGATTCCTATAGGCTACCTGACACCAAAGCCTTCTTTCTGCCGTGTTCCACTTGGGCCGAAATAGGAAGTGGCACCAAAGAGGAAAAGGATGCGGCAGAGAAGTTTTCCTGGTCAGATGCATGCAGCCTATCATTTGATGTTGCAAAGTGGTTTAGTTGGGCAGCGTGACAAAACTAGTCACAGGAATTTATGCCAGCAACTAAATTAGGTACGGAACGAGTGTAAACTATAACAGCGCACATAATTTTTAGAAATGCCCATGACCTGCCCATTCCATGCCCATGGCCACATCCCCCTTTCAGCTGCACAATTAGAATTTATGTGCATCACTTTACAGAATATGCTTAGCAACCTGTATGCGTAAATTCTAATTAATGCCAATTAGTGTCAATAATTGCTTGTGAAGTGGCAATTATCGGCACTGATTGGCTTGTTAAGATAAGTTGTGCACACAATACAGAATACGACCTGATTTGTGGATGCACTATATAGAATCCAGGGGAATATGTATAAATCCAGCCCTGGTTATATAGTATATGAAAAATGCCTTGTAAAACAATGTAGAACAACAATGTTCTATGCATGATATTTCCAGCAAGCCTATAATAACAATTCATAACCATACAATGGTGCCAAACTACCTAGGCAAAAAGTCAGCACGCAGTAAAAACTATTTAAAATCTTGACAGCAATGTTCACTTTCTCTTTCAGTTGTGCTGCATCAAAGACACGAGGCGTATTTTCAAAGAATTTAGACTTACGAAGTTAAGTAGCAACCTATGGAACTTCGTAAGTCTAAGTGCTTTGAAAATGAGACCCTTTTAAAGACACCTACCAAAGGTGCCAGGTGAAGAGGCAGAAGAACTTGCCTTGTGAAGAGGGATTTTAGTAGTGTGCAAGTGCTCTAATTTTGCACGGTTTGAATACACTAGAAAGTGACATGCTTAACTCAGATGCAGAAAGGCTCCTTGTAGAGCCGCACATGGATATCTGAGCTCATGGCTTGTACCGTGAGCGTAATATCAAGGAATGCGCAAGTTAATTATATGCAAATTTTATGTGCAGCAAAAATGGGGCACGTTTGCCGGATGTACGTGCACAACAAGGTTTCAGAGTACACACAGCTTCTTTTGCACGTGTGAACTAAACCGAAAGTGTCAATTTACACCAGCGCCTGTTCTTCAGCACCTAAATACGAGCCTTTCAAAAATTGTCTGCACTGTACTAAGCATCAGGCAAATAGGAACAACAAACATACTCTGAAATGTCTATATGTAAATGCTAGGAGTCTAAGAAATAAGATGGGAGAGTTGGCATATATTGCACTAAATGAAAAATTGGATACAATAGGCATTACTGAGACCTGGTGGAAGGAGGATAACCAGTGGGACACTGTCATACCAGGGTACAAAGTATATCGTAGTGATAGGGTAGACCGGACTGGTGGGGGGGTGGTAGTATTGTATATTAATGACAGCCTTGACTCAGATAGATTACAAATTCAGCAGGACACAAATCACACCTTTGAATCATTGTGGGTTGAAATTCCATGTAGAAAAGGGAAAAGGACGGTGATAGGAGTGTACTACCGTCCGCCTCGCCAGGATGAGCAGGTAGACGCAGAAATGATAAAAGAAATCAGAGACGCAAACAAAATAGGCAATGTGATAATAATGGGCGACTTCAATTATCCAAATATAGACTGGGTAAATGTAACATCGGGACACGCTAGAGAGGTACAATTCCTTGATGAAATCAAGGACAGCTTTATGGAGCAGCTGGTGCAGGAGCCAACGAGAGAAGGAAAAATTCTAGACTTGGTCCTTAGTGGAGCGCATGATCTGGTGAGGGACGTTATGGTACTGGGGCTGCTTGATAACAGTGATCATAATATGATCAGTTTTAATATCAACCTTGACGTAACTATACACAGGAAGTCAAATACGGTAGCGTTTAACTTAAAAAAAGGAGACTATGATAAAATGAGAAGAACGGTGGAAAAAAAACTTAGGGGGACAACTAAGAGGGTAAAAACTGTACAACAGGCATAGACGCTGTTCAAAAATACCATCCTGGAGGCCCAGGCCAAACATATTCCGCGAATTAGAAAAGAAAGACGGAACTCCAAAAGACAGCCGGCCTGGTGAAAAGTGAGGTGAAGGAAGCTATTAGGGCTAAAAGAAATGCCTTCAGAAAATGGAAGAAGGAACCGTCTGAAAATAACAAGAAACTGCATAAGGAGTGTCAAAGCAAATGCAAGGCGCAGATAAAGAAGGCCAAGAGATATTACGAAAAAAAGATAGCATTAGAGGCAAAAAAACATAGTAAAAATTTTTTTCGGTATATTAAAAGCAGGAAGCCGGCAAAAGAATCGGTTGGGCTGCTGGATGACCGAGGGGTAAAAGGGGCGATCAAGGAAGACAAAGACGTAGCAGAGAGACTGAATGAATTCTTTGCTTCGGTCTTCACCGAGGAAGATTTGGGTGGGATACCGGTGTCGGAAATGATATTTCAAGCAGACGAGTTGGAGAAACTTACTGACTTCACGGTAAACCTGGAGGACGTAATGGGGCAGTTCAGCAAACTGAAGAGTAGCAAATCTCCTGGACCGGATGGTATTCATCCTAGAGTACTGATAGAACTGAAAAATGAGCTTGCGGAGCTACTGCTAGTGATATGCAATTTATACTTAAAATCGAGCGTGGTACCGGAAGATTGGAGGGTGGCCAATGTAACGCCCATTTTTAAAAAAGGTTCCAGGGGAGATCAGGGAAATTATAGACCGGTGAGTCTGATGTTGGTGCCGGGGAAAATGGTAGAGGCTATTATTAAAAACAAAATTACAGAGCACATCCAAGGATACAGATTACTGAGACCGAGTCAGCACAGCTTTTGTGTGGGGAAATCTTGCCTGACCAATTTATTTCAATTCTTTGAAGGAGTAAACAAACGTGGACAAAGGGGAGCCGGTTGATATTGTATATCTGGATTTTCAAAAGGCGTTTGACAAGGTACCTCATGAAAGGCTACAGAGGAAATTGGAGGGTCATGGGATAGGAGGAAATGTCCTATTGTGGATTAAAAACTGGTTGAAGGATAGGAAACCAGAGAGTGGGGTTAAATGGCCAGTATTCACAATGGAGAAGGGTAGTTAGTGGGGTTCCTCAGGGGTCTGTGCTAGGACCGCTGCTTTTTAATATATTTATAAATGATTTAGAGATGGGAGTAACTAGCGAGGTAATTAAATTTGCTGATGACACAAATTTATTCAAAGTCGTTAACTCGCGACAGGATTGTGAAAAATTACAGAAGGACCTTACGAGACTTGGAGACTGGGCGGCTAAATGGCAGATGACGTTTAATGTGAGCAAGGGCAAGTGCAAGGTGATGCATGTGGGAAAAAAGAACCCAAATTATAGCTACGTCATGCAAAGTTCCACGTTAGGAGTTACGGACCAAGAAAGGGATCTGGGTGTCGTTGTCGATAATACACTGAAACCTTCTGCTCAGTGTGCTGCTGTGGCTCGGAAAACGAATAGAATGTTGGGTATTATTAGGAAAGGTATGGAAAACAGGTGTGAGGATGTTATAATGCCGTTATATCGCTCCGTAGTGCACCTTGAGTACTGTGTTCAATTCTGGTCGCCGCATCTCAAGAAAGATATAGTGGAATTGGAAAAGTTGCAGCGAAGGGCGACTAAAATGATAGCGGGGATGGGACGACTTCCATATGAAGAAAGACTAAGGAGGCTAGGGCTTTTCATCTTGGAGAAGAGACGGCTGAGGGGAGACATGATAGAGGTATATAAAATAATGAGTGGAGTGGAACAGGTGGATGTGAAGCGTCTGTTCACGCTTTCCAAAAATACTAGGACTAGGGGGCATGCGATGAAACTACAGTGTAGTAAATTTAAAATAAATCAGAGAAAATATTTCTTTACCCAACGCGTAATTAAACTCTGGAATTCGTTGCCAGAGAACGTGGTGAAGGTGGTTAGCTTGGCAGAGTTTAAAAAGGGGTTAGACGGTTTCCTAAAGGACAAGTCCATAAACCGCTACTAAATGGACTTGGGAAAAATGCACAATTCCAGGAATAACATGTATAGAATGTTTGTACGTCTGGGAAGCTTGCCAGGTGCCTTGGCCTGGATTGGCCGCTGTCATGGACAGGATGCTGGGCTCGATGGACCCTTGGTCTTTTCCCATTGTGGCATTACTTATGTACTTATGAAATTTTTCAGAGGCTGATATTTAGGTGCAGAACAGGCACCGATATGTGCTTTCACTTTCAGTTGTGTTCAGACCCATACACAGGTTTGTTACTCACTATCTACCTTAAAACTTGCATAGGTTTCTTTTTCCTTGAATAATAATAAGATCAAGAAATCCTCTGTGCAAAACCTTCTACCCTGGACCCTCGCAGTAAATTTCACACATTGTGCACACATTAAAAGTGGGCGGTGTACTCTGAATAGCATGGAATACTTAAAGTAGCATATCAGCATACATTTTAATATAACTCTTGGCTGTGTTTCCCATGCGAGTTACCACCCACGCACAAGTCCTCTCTGCATTGCTCGGCACACAGAACAGGCGTTCAACCATCAGTAACCCTGCGGATAAGCCCGTGGTTGCTTTCTGCATTGGCCCACAGTCACAGGCACAAGGCCCTCAAATGCAACAGCATTTCATACCTGTAGTGCTACAAAGGAGCTTAATTTGTCCTGGGCCTGGAACCAGGGCCCCAAGTCACCAGTTTAAGGAATTTTGCCATGCTAATACTTGCTCAGATTAAAAAAAAACATAATAAATCAACTTTTGCTTCAACTGAACAGATCAATGAAATCAAAATAAAGAAGAGTGGAAGACTAACTACTTAGAAATGTTTACTTACTGGCCTCAGCGCAGCTTCATCTTATGTTGAGAAAAACAGCGTCTTTGGACTTGTCGAGCTGGTCACACACAGTGAGCCTTTCATGCCGTGCAGAACGCTTACTAATGTTACGCTTGCCTGTGGCATCATTTCTATTCATGCTTTCTCGGCAGGTCTAGTCTTGTGAGTGTGTGTACAGGGGAGTGTTTGGCATTTGCTGACGTGGGTGGGGCCATTTTTATCTTTCAGCCTAGCAGCAAGCACACCTGTGATGGGATTGTGCAACTTGTCACTTAGCATCGGTCATTCGATAGCTGTTTACTGACCAAAATTCACAAACACTTTGTAACATTCAAGGGAAAGGCAGCTAACATAAGATTTTGCTTTGCCAGATGCACTTTTAAACTTCTAAGGGGCAAGTAAATATTACACAGTAAATATTATGGAGGATCACTTATTTTGTCTGCAGGAACTTCTCCCTGATGCAGCATAGCGAAACACGGTGTCACATGACAGCCTCCTGTATGACTTTCAAGCTGAGATATCACAAGCTGCTTTCTACTTGACAGATAAGGGCATTAGTTTTGTATTGAATCTTAGTGAAAAGAAAACAGACCAATGAAGATTTCTGAGTATGAAGAGTAAGACTTACTCAGCTACATTTTGTTGTATCTGATGGTCCATCAAAAATTATAATGTAAGAGTACATTCCTGCTTATAATCGAACGAGAAAAACGCCCAAGTTCCGACCTAAATCGGGAGATGGACGTTTATCTTACAAAACCGAATAAAGCGGTATAATCGAAAGCCGATTTTTGGACGTTTTCAACTGCACTCCGTCGTGGATGCGGACAAAGTTGATGGGGGCGTGTCAGAGGTGTGGCGAAGGCGGAACTGGGGCGTGGTTATCTGCCGAACAAAGATGGGCGCATTTCACTGATAATGGGAAAAAAGTATGCGTTTTTAGCTAGAATTTAGGACACTTTTCCTGGACCCTGTTTTTTCATGAATAAGGCCCCAAAAAGTGCCCTAAATGACCAGATGACCACTGGAGGGAATCGGGGATGACCTCCCCTGACTCCCCCAGTGGTCACTAACCCCCTCCCACCACAAAAAAATGATGTTTCACAACTTTTTATTTTCACCCTCAAATGTCATACCCAGCTCCCTGGCAGCAGTATGCAGGTCACTGGAGGAGTTGTTAGGGGGTGCAGTGGACTTCAGGCAGGTGGACCCAGGCCCATCCCCCCTACCTGTTACAATTGTGCTGCTTAATGCTTATTAGTCGTCCAACCCCCCCAAACCCACTGTACCCACATGTAGGTGCCCCCCTTCACCCCTTAGGGCTATAGTAATGGTGTAGACTTGTGGGCAGTGGGTTTTGAGGGGGATTTGGGGGGCTCAACACACAAGGGAAGGGTGCTATGCACCTGGGAGCTCTTTTACCTGTTTTGTTGGTTTTGTAAAAGTGCCCCCTAGGGTGCCCAGTTGATGTCCTGGCATGTGAGGGGGACCAGTACACTACGAATCCTGGCCCCTCCCACGAATAAATGTCTTGGATTTATTCGTTTTTGAGCTGGGCGCTTTCATTTTCCATTATCGCTGAAAAACAAAAACGCCCAGCGCACACATTGTTGAATAAAACATGGGCGTCTATTTTTTTCGAAAATATGGTTCGGTCCGCCCCTTCACGGACCCGTTCTCGGAGATAAACGCCCATGGAGATAGGCGTTTTCGTTCAATTATGCCCCTCATTGTGTTTTCTGTGTTTTATAAAGGCTACATAGGGGCCTATGTGCTTTGAGAAACTAAAGGATAGACACAGGGCCAGCCCTAGGGTTTCTAGCGCCCTCCTGCAGTCTATTAATCGGCGCCCCTACCCATCCAGAGGCGGGATCACTATGGCTCCACCCCCACAGTAGACACACCCCTTTTACCAGCCATGGCATCATTGAAAATATTACACCAGTATAGAAGAAAAATAACTTAGCACACAGACCAGGAATTAGGAGAACAAACAGTCTTGCCAACTCTGAAAAACAATGTGTTATCAAAATTTCAGAATCTAACAAACAGATCCCCCTATTCAGACACTTGGCCTTGCAGTCACACGTGTAGAACAGAGATAGCCCCTCTTCAAATTCTTCAAAAAATTAACCTGAAATCCTCAGTGGCGTTCCTGGCCTGGATGGCACCCGGGGGCGGAGCGCTGATGCGCCGCCCCTCTGGCAGCAGCACGCCCCCCTGCTAGATGACACCTCCCCCCCTCTGGCGAAATGACACCCCCCCGGGTGCACGCCGCTGGGGGGGGGGTGCCGCGGCGCGTGCCTGCTCCTCCGAGTTCACTAAACTTCGTTCGTTCGCTGCAGCTCCCTCTGCCCGCCCCCAGTACAGGAAGTAACCTGTTCCGGGGCAGAGGGAACTGCAGCAAACGAACGAAGTTTAGCGAACTCGGAGGAGCAGGCACGCACCGCGGCACCCCCCAGCGGCGTGCACCCGGGGCAGACCGCCCCCACCCCCCTTGGTACACCACTGGAAATCCTAAGAAGTTAGACTCTGCATGCAGCACAATAGCCTTCCCATCGAGCACATCTTAGGATCTAGCTAGGACAGACTTAATCAGCATAAACTAACATTTTCTACAATCTGAGTTGGACAGACTAACAGGAGTTACTGAAGTGGGAATGAGAGATAGGTGATGGTTAGGAATTGAAAGCAGGCATCTAGTCCTCCTGTCCTGTGAGTTGCTGTGTTGGGGATGGGGGTGGGAAAGGGTGGGTCAGGTGCAGCACTAAACAGCAGTGTCTGACAAAACAAGGGTCCAGGCTCTGCTGTGCTGTCTCTGTCTGCGTCCTCTCTGGGCAGAGGACAGAGGTTAGCTGAGCTCCCACAAGTTATTTCAGAGCCAGATTCAGTTGGAGCAGTGATGTCCTCTGACAAACACAAGGAGGGTATTTCTCTGCTTGGGAGGGGGAGGGGATGGGACAGAGAGCTGACAGCTTTGGAGCCAGACTGAGATGAGCAGCAGAGATTAGATACTCAGCAGAGGTTGATTGCTTGCAAAGTGACGCCCTTGAAGGCATGCGCCCTCCTGCAGTGCTTACCTTGCTTACCGGGTTTGACCGGCCCTGGATAGACATTCAAAGCATTTTAAACAGTCAGGAGAGGCTGGGGCTATCTGGGGATATTCAACGGTATATAACTGAATATTCCGCTATCCGGCGAACTCCTAACTGGCTGGGGAGGAGCATCTACATAGCTGGGGTTTTTTTGTTACATTTGTACCCCGCGCTGTCCCACTCATGGCAGGCTCAATGCGGCTTACATGGGGCAATGGAGGGTTAAGTGGCTTGCCCAGAGTCACAAGGAGCTGCCTGTGCCTGAAGTGGGAATCAAACTTACTTCCTCAGTTCCCCAGGACCAGAGTCTACCACCCTAACCACTAGGCCACTCCTAGTGGCGATATTCAAAGCTAGAACAGCAAAACAGCTTAACTGGCGCTAAAGGGCACCAATTAGCAGTAACATATGTTAACTGCACTTAGCCACACTCAATTTCCAGAGTGCACAACTGCAAGGGGGTGTGGACCTGGGAAGAGCACGGGTGGCTCGGGGGCATGTCTGGCAGTTACATGCACAGGTATAGAATGCTATCATTTACATGCCTAACTGAAGTGGTGGCCCTATTAGGCCACATGAGGCGGGGGCCTCAGGCGGCATTCTTGTGAGGCAGCATTGACCCGCACTTCCCTCCCCAACTCCCTTCCTCGAAATGACCTTTTTCTTGTTTTTTTTTTTAAAGAAGGCAGTGGCAACAACTCCCACAGGCTGCCCTACCACTGGTCCCAGCCCCTTCTCTCTACTGTGGGAGGTCCGCTCTGAGAAAAAAGGAAACTACATCACTGAGGCAGGCCACCCACAGTAGAGAGAAGGAGCTGGACCAATGGCAGGACAACTTATGGGAATTGCTGCCAATGCCTTCTTTTAAAAAAGAAGAAAAGAAAAAGGTAATTTTGGGGAAGGGTGTTGGGAAGGGAAGGGCGGGGGAGGCAGCAGCAGCAGAGGAGCTGGGGCGGCAGCTCATTTTCTGCCTCAGGGAGCAGATTGTCTTGGGCCACTCCTGCCTAACTGCCTACAGTGAGGGACGAGTATTTACACCAGTCACTGAGCTCATGTTAAATGCTCACACTTACAATTAGGTGTATAAATACAGACTTACTTTTGCATTTTGTAATTGCAGTTGCATGCACGACTGCCATTATAGAATTTGCACTTATCACCTATCATCTTCATGCCAAAATTTTGTTCACTTTTTTAGAATTTATCTCTAGGTGTTTAACACAGATTTTAATGCATATTTTCCAGGTGCATAGCCCTAGGTAGGCCGGAGGTGGAGGGCAAGGTCCCTCCACTTTGAAGACAGGCCCACCTAATCCGTGGTAGCAGCACAGGACAAAGAGAGAAGAATTGGAGGCAGTGTCAACACCTGACCACCTATAGTGCCTACCTATAACTTTGGGCCTCACCAAAAAAAAAAAAAAAAAAAAAAAAAACAGTTTTAGCTATGCTACTGAATGTAATGCAAAGCTCAAAAAACCCCCAGCATGCACCATGCTAGCAACTAGATATATTAAGGGGGAACTTATCAAGCTGCGTTAGAGCCTTATGTAACCAATTCTGGGCATAGTTGATAAGACGGGCTATAAAACTAAATGAATAAATAAAGTTGTGTTACTTGCCCCTTAACACGACTTAAAGGGTTCTAATGCAGCTTGTCCTGTCCTACTGCAGTGATATTTTTTGTCACTGCAGACTATATAGTAATGAGATGCAAAACATGAAAGCACATGTAAAGCAACTCATTACTATGTAAAAACCAGAATGTGACTTTTGGTGTGCACTGGGTACAAACCGCAAGTTGTGCTATGGGCATAAAATGTTCGGCAGTGCTCTATGCTGTGGCTGGCAGACTGCTTCAGTTATTTCTGTTACCTTTTGTGATATATCCCATTCCAGCACCATACACAGTTCATTGCTCTCTAAGAGTGTTTGTAGGAGACCCCTGATGCAGGCAGACTGACTGCCGAAACACGGCCCTGTGTCGGGTCTTGATTTGGTGCTTCAATAAATATCTTTTGTTCTCCATTCACGTGTGGAAGTCATGAGTTATCCTTTACTTCTTTGGTATTTGTTTTGGACTTACATAAAGATTTTCTCATGCTTTTCCTTTGTAAAATAACCCTGGAAAAAGCTGGGGTTATTTTACCATGCCAGGAGCATTGGGCTTCAAAGCTATGGCCCCCAATGCTTCCGGGTTGGAGCGTAAAGGGCTAGTATTGTTCCCCTCCCCTTCGATCAACCCCCCCACCCTCAATCACATGCCCCCACTCCCCCAAAGGGCCTCCAACCCTCTTTGTGGGCCTACCAGCACCTCCCCTGGCGATCATATCAATAGCCATACTAAATCAGACCAATGACCCATCTAGCCTAGTATCCTGCTTCCAGCAGTGGCCAATTCAGGTCACAAGTACCTGACAGAATCCCAAATAGTAGCAAGTAACTAGCAGTGGCTTCCCCATGTCTATCTCAATAGCAGACTATGGACTTTTTCCTACAGGAACTTGTCCAAACCTTTTTAAAACCCAGATACACTGACTGCTGATACCACATCCTCTGGCAACAAGTTCCAGGGCTTAACTATTCATTAAGTGAAAAATTATTTCTTCCTGTTTGTTTTAAAGTAGTACCATGTAACTTCCTTGAATGTCTCCTAGTCTTTGTACTTTATGAAAGAGTAAAAAATTGATTTACGTTTACCCGATGTACACCACTAAGTATTATGTAAACCTCTATCATATCCCCCCCAGCTGTCTCTTTTCCAAGCTGAAGAGTACCTAACCTCTTTAGCCTTTCCTTGTATGAGTGGAGTTCCATCTCCTTAATCATTTTGTCACCCTTCTTTGAACCTTTTCTAATTCCACTATATCTTTTTAAAGATACAGCAACAAGAACAGAACACAATACTCAATATTGCACCACGGAGCGATATAGAAGCATTATAATATTGTCTTATTTTCCATCCCTTTCCTAATAATTCCTAGCATTCTGTTTGCTTTTTTGGCCGCAGCCACACACTGGACAAAAGCTTTCAGTGTATTGTCTACGATAACACCTAGATCTTTTTCTTGGGTGCCAACTCCTAAGTTGGATCTTAACATCAAGTAACTACAATGTGGATTATTCTTTCCATGTGCATCACTTTGCATTTGTCCACATTAAATTTCATTTGCCATTTTGATGCCCAATCTGCCAAATTCTAAGGTCTAACTGCAACTGTTCACAATCTGTTTGCGTTCTAACAACTTTGAATAGTTTTATGTCATCTGCAAATCATTAATAATTATGTTAAAGAGCACTGGTCCCAGTACAGATCCTTGGGGCCCTCCACTATTCACCCTCTTCCATTGAAAAAAAATGTCCACTTAACCCTACCCTCTGTTTTCTATCAATCAACCAATTCCTAATGCACAACAGAACATTGCCTCTTATCCCATGACTAATTTTCTCAGGAGTCCAGCCATCTTCAGGCAGGAGCGATTATCAGTCACTCCTGCCCTGCTGGTGTTCTGTCCAAAATTGTACCTCTAGCATAGCTACTACTGCTATGGGTCATGTTTTTGTAAGGTAAAGTCCTGCTCTAGGGGAATCTGGTGGACTACTTGATGTTTTTATAATTGTCTATTTATTATATGGACAAAAGCTGTCTACATTAGTAGATTGGTGTGTTAGAAGTTTAATAAAATGAAATGAGATAAACAAGACAATGAAGGCATATATAGTCAAAGGATCTTTATAGAATAACATTTAACAAGATGCACGCTCAAATTCAAATTGTTGCCAATTAACACCAATACTTGTTAGCATCCAATTATTGGTGCTAATTGACTTGTTAGCTAATTTAGTTGTACACGCATTTCAGGATAGTGTGTACACCATTTACAGAATCTGGGGGAAAATGTTTTTCATGTGCACATAGGGCAGCAAAACTTATGAACGAATGAAACGGGCACTAGCAAGGTTTTCCTGGGAGTGTGTATGTGTGAGAGAGAGAGAGCCAGAGTGAATGTGCGGGTGTGTGACAGAGTGAGACTGTCTGTGTGACAGTGTGTGTGTGAGAATGAGAGTATGTGACAGGGCCCCCTCCCCTGTTCCTAATGCCCCTCACCCCGTTCCCTCCCCTCCTTTTCCTCCTCCTTCCCACACTTTGGGTTCCTTAAGGCTTTCAAAAGTCTATGTACCCCCGTGGCCCTAACGCCCAGTATCCGGATACCCCACCGCTTTCCTCCTCACCCCTCCCCCAAGATGTAATACTTTCATGTCCTTCATTTTTTTTAAAAAAGTGTCCTATCTACCCTGTGTACAAATGCCCGGCATTCAGATTGTGTTCCTCTGTAAATTTTCATTTCTTTCATTCATTCAGAACTTGCCCCCCCCCCCCCCCCCCCCGAACACTTTTGGTTCCTTCAGTCTTTTAAAAGTCTCCTATGTACCCTGTGTCCTAATGGCCAGCACTCAGATTGTTTTCCTGTCCCAAATTTGCATGTCTTTCAGTCATTCACAACTCCGCCCCCCCCCTTCTCCAGTTTAACACTTTTGTTTCCTTCAGTCTTTTAAAACTCTCCTATCAACCCTGTGTCCTAATGGCCAGCACTCAGATTGTTTTGCTTTGCCAAATTGTCTGTCACTGAGGTCAGTGCGTGCCTGCCTAGCAGACCACTTCCGGCAGGCACGGTCCCAAGCACATCCTGTTGGAGGTGAGAATTATTATATAGGATATATATTATAAACAGGTACTTTTAGAGGAATCAATCTGAGTTTTATAACCTGGTGCTATGGAGGGTTATGTGGCTTGCCCAGGGCCACAAGGAGCTGCGGTGAGAATTGAACAGGTTCTCAGCACACTGCTGTAATTATAGGTGCCATCCTTAAACCATAATCATAGCTCCTGCTCTCCTGGGGACTATGAATGCTGCCTCTGAGACATCCATAAAACCTGGTCAACCTGGACAGAGGATGACCCAACTCATGGATCAAACCAGGGGCTTTTGGCATGGCAGTGCAGAACAGCTCTCAGCTGAGTCCAGTTCTTCCTCACCCCCTCAACTGAGGGTTTCACTGCTGCCGTTTTTCGCTCTGTACTGCAGAAGCTGTCTTTTCACAGTTCAGGACATCCAACTTTCAATGTAAGTAAAAGCTGCATTAAATCATCATACGGACTTTTCAGTGCGTGAATACCTGGTACTGATCTGGAATGAGGGGCACTGATATGAGCAAAATTAATTGCTATAGTTAGGTTCTGCCATCTATTTAAAAAATTAAAATATTCTCATGGCATACTTCTGGAATGAAATAACTCCGCAGGCATGTTGATTTCTAGAGATGGTGAAATATTCTTTATGTGATTTGCACTAACAAGCTGTTCATTTTTCTGACAGAAATATCCTATAGGGTCACATTTGCCATATTTTAATTAAGTCAGAGCAGCAGCTTCCATTACAAATCCCATTTTTCAAAGGCTTATAAGTAAGGAACATTGAAATGACTATAAACCGCTGCCTTGATTGCAATTTATTTTTTTCTAAATGGTTTAAATTAGATTGGGAAAGCCTCTTATATTCCATGTCTAATGGAAATCAATCCCTAGGTGAAGCTGTGGGAAATAGCACATACCTTAGTATTGCTTCGATAATGAAATGATCTCCTATGCACATTCATGAGACTTTTAAACCAACACATGTGCAAAACAGCACACAATCAGAATATAAGAGTATTACACCAAACTGTCGGTCTTGGAATAAGCCTTAGAAGCCTTAAATACTGTTTACAGGTGTGAAAAGGTAGTTTATAAGTGTTGTAGTGGTCAGGAGGGGGGCTCTCAGAGGACAAAGCATTTACCGGGCAAAGAACTCTCTGGGCTGTTTCAGGATCATGCTGGAACCCAGAGAAATAAGGAAGATCTGGCCTGGCCCCAGAAGGCAGGGAGTGGTTTGCAGCACTCAGTAGCTCCCCCAAGGGCAAGGTCAGTCTGCAAGAAAGGGAAGGAGTACAGAGGAGGTACGGTTTCCCTAGGTTACCAAACAATATGCATTAGAACCAAAGAGAGGCTGGAAAGGGGTGGGGCAGCCCCAGAAGCATAGCCAGGTGGGGTGCAAGGGGAGCGGTCGCTCTCCCAAACAGCTGTTTCGAAAAAATGACGCCTATGCGCCCTGTGCCAATAAACTTTTTTTCTGCTCCCTCCTGAGTCCTATCTCTTCTGCCCGTTTTCTCCCTCCTGCGCAGCACTGGCGATTCAGAGTCAGTCTTCTGCCAGCATCGGGGCCTCTTCTCAGGCGCGTCCCGCCTACTCTATTGCAACTTCCTGTTTTCCGCAGAGGTGGGACAAGACATAGAGAGCCTAGCTCCTCCCACCAAGGGCTCCAATATAGCAAGGGGTTACACCAGGAAGATCTGTGAGGCATTATTAAGAAAGGAGAGGGGGGAAAAGGACACAGTGACTGAGTTTTACCCCTCCTCAAAGACTATTCCTAGCCCTAGGACTGTGGAACATTATTGTCGTTTCCACCAGGATTTAGAGGAACCCTTACCTTTGTTTGGACTGTGTGTTTTTTTGCAAGCTGCTTAGAAAACTGAAAACCCCGGGAGTTGGATTTGTGTTTTGTTGAGGCTGGAGTGGCGAAGCAGCTCTACTAGCTGCACTACACCACAGTGTAAATAGGCCTACATGTGTAAGCAACAATTTTGGAAAAGGTGCTTACTTAACGTGTATATTGGGCAGCATACAGAGATTTAAGGGAGGAATGTTCTGGGTAGATCAACACGAACATACTTAAATCTCTACTACCCAAGCTGTAAAGGACTCAAATATAAATCAACTTATGCATCCAGCTTCTCCTACATAAGTACACAATTGTGGAATGCATTACCAAAAGCTGTGAAAACAACGTACGACCATCTTAACTTCCGGAAATCACTAAAGACTCACCTGTTCAGAAAGGCATACCCTACCGACCCAACTTAAGTACCTAAACCCTGCAACACAACGTAACCTAAGCTCGTAATGAACACTATATATCTCTTCTTCTCTACTATTCCTATGTCTCTGTAACTATGAACCTTATTAGACTATGAAGCAAAGAAAACAGTGGATACAAAAAAGTCCTCTCTCAAGTGGTGTCTTCTTAAGCAAGTTCTTTATTTCAAAACAATTAAAACAACGACCCGACACGAATCGTGTTTCGGCCGTATAGGCCTGCGTCAGGGGTCTATTCACTTCCAATAAAGAAAGAGAACATGTAGATAAAATTAACAACCAGTCAACTTTCTGCAAATTGAAATACTATTGGAATTGCACCAGGCCAGAAAAGAAAATCCAGCACATGGGTCCACGGAGGCGCCCAGACTTCCTGCTACACACCCCGCCCTTCGTTCCAGTTCCCTTCGTGCTGAAGAAGGAGACGGGCCTGATTTACTGCCCTTATTAGACTACAACATCACTTTGTATTTGTTTCTCTACCGATGTTGGCGAACGCCTTCACGGTACTATGTAAGCCACATTGAGCCTGCAAATAGGTGGGAAAATGTGGGATACAAATGTAACAAATAAATAAAAATAAATAAATAAAAGTAGTTCTTTGCAGTTCCAAAGGAATTCTATAAATGAGCGCACTCATTTTAATTGAGTAAGGAACCTGTTAGTTAGTACCAGTAATTGGGCACTAACAATCAATTATTGGTGCCACCTGGCAATAATTTAGATTTATGCTTGCATCTTGCTAAGCGCTAGATGTAAATTCTTTAGCTCACAACTGAAAAGAGGGTGTGGCCATGGGAAGAGCATGGGCGGGTCAGGGGCGCTCATTAGAGATGTGCACACTATTATAGAATTTTAGAGATCTGTGCCTAATTAAGGCATGGGAATTTACATCAGGGTTCAGTTGGCATAAATCCTCATGCCTAAAAGTTGGATCCTGGAGCTACATGCTATTCTACACCCAGTGCCCAACTGGGAGCGCCATTTATAGAATAGCATTCAGTGAGCATTTTTTTGCTGCCCAAATTTGGGTGCCTTTTACTGAATTTAGTCCTATATATGCCTGGTCCGGATGGTATTCATCCCAGAGTACTGATAGAATTGAAAAAAATGAACTTGCAGAACTATTGTTAGTAATTAATTTATCTTTAAAATCAAGCATGGTACCGGAAGATTGGACGGTGGCCAATGTAATGCTGATTTTTAAAAAAGGTTCCAGAGGTGATCTGGGAAATTATAGACCGGTGAGCCTGATGTTGGTGCCAGGCAAAATGGTAGAGACTATTATAAAAAACAAAGAGCATATTCAAAAGCATAGATTAATGAGACAAAGCCAACCAACATGGATTTAGTGAAGGGAAATCTTGCCTCACCAATCTACTACATTTCTTTGAAGGGGTGAACACACACATGGATTAGGTGAGCTGGTTGATATTGTGTATCTGGATTTTCAAAAGGCATTTGACAAAGTACCTCATGAAAGACTCCTGAGGAAATTAGGAAGTCATGGTATAGGAAGCAATGGATTAAGAACTAGTTAAAAAAACCCAAAGAATAGGGTTAAATGGTCAGTATTCTCAATGGAGAAGGGTAGATAGTGGGGGGGGGGGGGGTCCTCAGGGATATGATATGTGCTGGGACCGCTACTTTTTAGCATATTTATAAATTATCTAGAGATGGGAGTAACTAGTGAGGTAATTAAATTCTGCTGATGACACAAAGATATTCAAAGTTGTTAAATTGCAAGAGGATTGTGAAAAATTACAAGAGGACCTTACGAGACTGGGAATCCAAATGGCAGATGATGTTTAATGTGAGCAAGTGCAATGTGATGCATGTAGGAAAGACAAACCTGAACTATAGCTATGTAATGCAAGGTTCCACATTAGGAGTCACCAACCAGGACAGGGATCTAGGTGTCATTATTATGATATGTTGAAACCCTCTGCTCAGTTTGTGGCACTGGCTAAGAAAGCAAATAGAATGTTAGGTATTATTAGGAAAGGAATGGAAAACTGAGAATTTTATAATGCCTTTGTATCACTCTATGGTGCAACCAAACCTCAAATATGGTGTGCAAATCTGGTCACCGCATCTGAAAAAAGATATAGTAGAATTAGAAAAGGTAAAATAAATATGAAAAGGCTAGAAAAATGAAAATAAAAGAATAACTAATGAAACAGAAAGACAATACAAACAGATTAATGCATAGAAAGGTTTGAAAATATTTGATTGCTGCAACTACAAATGAGCAGGCAGGCAGTCTGAGGTGGTAGCCAAAGGCCAGGAAGGAGATGGTGGTGGTTGTGGGGGAAGAAAATGTAATAGTGTGTGTGGGAAAGAAAGTGAGTTGCTGTGGGGAGGGGGATGAATGGGGGAGGGGGAGAAGATAAAGGTAATCAAAGCCTGATCTGAGCTCCCTACCCCTTGCCCCTCCCAACTCCCCGGATAAAGCATGCAATTTATGCCTATGGTGTTTAATTTGCCACATTTACTATGTTATATGGAAGGACAGCATCAAGAAACCAGTGGAGCAGGTATTGGAGAATTGTTACTTAACACTTCTGTGGTAAGCAGGTTCACACATCATGCTATCTACAGACAAAACATTGCTCCCTACAGCAACCACTGGGAGGGGCCCTGAATCATTACAAGTAGTTCAGCGGAGAGTGATAGGAAGGATCTGGGCAACCTGTCTTTATTTCTTCATGTGTCTGTTTGTATGTACATGCCGTTCTTCCCCACTGCCGAAAAACATGGCAGGCCGAAGCACTTGTAAACCAACCAGTGGGTTCAGGTGAACTTGCTTATGCAGCATTTGAAACTGGGAACTGTAAAAAAAGCAAAAGCAAATTTATCAGTCTTTGTAGTGTGGCTAGCCATAAATTCTCCCATCAGAGAATGAAGATTAAAAAAGGGAACAGTATGCCCAGATGATCAGGCAAAAAGACATAGGTTGGATCTGAGTGCAATTATTTGACCAAAAATATGCTATTACCAATTTCTTGAACTTTCAAACTGGGAATTGTTTTCAGAGTGGGCAAACGCTGAGCATTTTCCAGCTATTCATCGCTCTTGCTTATTCTCTCTCCCTTGAGTCATTTTGCAGTAACTACCCTACCCAAGAAATAAAGAAGAGCCAACATTTAGCTAAGGAATAAATGACCTGGAAGACTATTAAATCAACACAAAAAAGGCGATTTCTCAAATGTCTGCTTGAAATCCTTTTCAGCAAATGCAGGTTTTTTTTCCCCCCACTGGGAATTTACAGCACCAATTGAGAGCTGATAATAGTAAAAGTAACTCGTCCCTGTAAAAGCGAAGGCGGCAAATGGATGTTAAAAAAAAGACAAATTGCTTCTATCCTCCAAAGAAGAAACTTACAATGTAATGATTGAAATTACAGGTATGATTAGGTCAACAATGACATTATGAAGTCTGATGTGTTTACTGTGAATTCTCCTGGGGAGAAGGGGATGGGGAGCTTTAAACAAGCAGGTGCCAGCAAATTCATAGGCAAGGGCTGAATGTTAGCTTAGCAGAAATACTTTTAATATGTCTAAATAATTTGTGAACGAGAAGCTTGGTTCTCATGACAGTAAAGGTTCTTTTTTTAAAACATGAATTTAAAAGAAAAAGCAGAAGGAACAAATGATTTACTTGGGGGGTGGAGTGGGGCGGCAGGGTAGGCTTAAAAATGTGGCAGACTAGGTGATTGCACAGTGTGGCACCTTCTGGGACAGCAAAGAGCAGTGGGCAAAGCAAAAGAAAAGATCCTGAAAGTTACCGCATTGAAAGAACCATTCAGTTGAACCTTTTTACCTGCAAGCAGGGTAAGAAATTTTCAAATAGCCCATTTACCTGGATATATGAGTTATATGGCTTTTGCAAATTGCCATATTTATACATATGTGACTGTCTCTGAAAAAACACGACTAAAGCTGCGGATCCAAAATGTTGAGAATGCTTGATTTTCACATCATGGAGCCAAAAGCAGTCGCATATTTGAACTTCTGCAACTTTGTTTTGTTCACATCAAAGGATAGGCTTTAGACTGTTGTATTGCACATTGTTTGCTCTTACAGAATTCATTAAAACTTTATTTTTTTGTTTTTGGTGATTTTAGTCATGTTTAGTCACCAAAAACGGCATGCACAATTTAATTGAATAACGAGCCAATTAGTGCCAATAATTGGCTAACAAGCAATTATTGGCACTAGATTTAATTGGAACCCACATGCCTACGTTTTATGTGGAAATGGGAGGGTCACGGGCAGAATGTTCCTAACATTTACACGCATTATCATAGAATAAAGGAGATAGACGCCTAATTTAGGTGAATATATTTGCACCACGTTTCAGCTGGTGGAAATGGCTGCTCTTAAAGTTAGGTGCAACACCTCGGCATAAACGCTATTCTATAAACTGTGCCTAACTTTAAGCAATGGCTTATAGAACAGCACTTTTTTTGGTGCCAATTTTTTAGGCTCCATACATAGAATTTAGCCCTTAGTGCCAATTATCACAACAGCCATTGACTTGGCATCACTGTTGATGCCTACCTTTAGGTTCGTCAATATTGACTTACACTCATATTCTGTTATGGAATCTTGGTGCCAAGAGACCGATATAGAATTGGTGCTAATCACATGAAATTGGAGTGCTTAGATTGAGGTGTCATTTTATAGAATTGCCACCTAGATGCAAAGGTAAACAAAAATATTTATTCTGTGATATTTAAAATTAACTTTGCTACAAAAATTTCATTCACTAACTGTCACGCTGGTGAGGAAAAGTGAGCCCTTGGCCACTGCCGAGGAGCGGCAGCAGCAGGCAAATCACCCAAACAGGAGGCAACGCAGACCACAGACAGACGGGCACAGGCCGGACTGGAGCAGCTGGACTGGAACAGAAGCACTAAGCAGAAGCAGGAGAATAGTCCATGAATCAAGCAGAGCCCACTGGCAGGCAGCAAAGCAGAAGGGAAACCAGGAACCCAACAGAGTCAATAGGCTGGCGGCAATCAGTCGTAAACCAGGAAACCAGCAGAGTCTTGGGCAGGCAGCAGACAGTAGAATAAACCAGGAAACAAGCAGAGTCTTGGACAGGCAGCAGACAGTAGAATAAACCAGGAAACAAGCAGAGTCTTGGGCAGGCAGCAGACAATAGAATAAACCTGGAGACAAGCAGAGTCTTGGGCAGGCAGCAGTCCGTGGAATAAACCAGGAAACAAGCAGAGTCTAAGACAGGCAAAGCAAGCTTTCAGGGCAGGAACCGCAACAGACCAACAAGGACAAGAACACAACTGAAGACCTCTGTTGCCAAGGCAAACCCTGAAAGTTCCCAGGTGCTTAATAAAGGCAACATACAAGGGAGTTCACCAGGTAAGGGTGCTGCTAAGTTCCAAAAATCCCAAGACAGTCTGGAAGGCTGGAAGATCCGGACCGGACCGGACCAGCATGACTTCTGGAACATGGGAAACAGCAAACAGACAGTCCATCGCAGCCACCAGGTCTGACCACCAGGTGGCGAGATGAGTGAGAGCATGAAACAGGGGCACAACCGTGACACTAACACAAGAAAAACCATGCTGAGTCAGCCCAGCACCCCTGCTCTGACAGTGGCTGACGCAGGTCAAAAGTATGTAGCACATCCCACAAAGTAGATCTTTTTCTCCTAGATCATTTCCTTATTTTGTGGATAATCCTCAGCGGTAGTACTTTGAGATAACTGCTAGGAATCAGAGGCACACTTTGCAACCTGGTGCCAAGAAGGTAAGAGCCACTGGACTCAGGAACAGATTGAAAAGAAGAGGGGAAATATGGAACCTTGGGGAACCCTGTAGTGCAATGGATAAGTATCTGAGATGGCAGATAAAGACATGAACGGTCCACCCAGTCTGTCCAACAAGATAAACTCATTTTACATGGTATGTGATACTTTATATGTATACCCGAGTTTCATTTGTCCCTGCCTTTCTCAGGGCACAGACTGTAAAAGTCTGCCCAGCACTGTTCTTGTACTAAACGTTCTGAAGCTAACATCGAAGCCCCTTAAAATTTACACTCCAGCCCATCCATATCTATTCAGCCACAATCAGGGCGCAGACCGTAGAAGTCCACCCAGCAATGGTTTTACTCTCCAGTTACCGGCGTCGCCACCCAACCTCCGCTAAGATTCTGTAGGTCCATTCCTTCTAGACAGGATTCCTTGTATAAGATCGATTTGATAGAAACAAAGAAAACCAGCTCAAAACAACTCCTGAAATTTCCGTAGAGGATAATCGAGAAAGAAGCAGAGTAGGGTGAATCAAATCAAAGGCAGCTGATAAATCTAATGATATTGTTAAGACTATTTTATGTTTATCTAAGAGGGAATGAATTTCACTGAGCAGCGCAGTGAGGAACTGTACTAAAATGAGGTCAAAAGCCCAACTACCTTGGGTGGAACACTAAAGATACCATTAGGACAACTGAGACAAGGGCCTTAGCGGCACTCTTTATGGAGCGGCTTCATTCTCCCCCTTCCTTCCCTCCCCAACTTACCTTCTTTTTTTGTTCTTCAAAACTCGGCAGCGGTGGCAGCAATCCCCATACACTGCCCTGCCACCAGCACCGGCATTTCCTCTGTTCTGCAGACTGCCTCTCTGATGTAACTTCCTGTTTCCTCGTAGGTGAACCGCAGTACAAAGGAGCATAGGAGCCAACTTTTCAAAATTATTGGGGGTGCTAAACCCAATGGAAATAATCCCTCCCTGGACACATACAAGGAATTTTCTAACTATTGGGGGTGCTCAAGCACCCACAGAGTCGGCTCCTATGCAAAGGAGATGCCAGTACTAACGGTAGAGCAGCATATGGGGATCGCTGCCACCGATGCCTTTTGAAAACAACAAAAAAAGGAAGGCTTGGGAGGGGGGTTCAGGAAGGGGGGGGGGGGAAGACAGACTGCGGATGGGGGGGAGAAGACAGACTGCGGATGGGGGGGAAGGGAGTTGGCAGAGAGAGTGTGGAAAGATGTTGGACTCGGGGGTGGGGCACCGGGCACCATCTGATCCCTGCCTCAGGCGGCTGATTGCCTTGGGCTACCCTTGAAGACGATCTTTTCAACGATTTTTAGATAAGAAACATAAGCAATCCAGGGAAACAGACCCCTTTTACATTAGTTCTTCCATACTTTCACATGTGGAAAGCATAAAAAAAGAGGCTTAATCAAAATGAATTTGGCTAAGAGAGTGGCTGCTGCCATTTACTGCAAAGAATTAAGTTACATAACATTTATAACTTGCACATACCTTCAGAGTGGCTAACAAATAAGAACAACTTATTTATACTGCAAGTGATCCTTGAGGTGACTAGGCTCATTTTCGAAAGAGAAGGACGCCCATTTTTTGACATAAATCGGAAGATCGGCGTCCTTCTCACAGGTATAATCAAAAGCCGATTTTAAACCTCCCCAACTGCTTTCCTTCGCAGGGACAGCCAAAGTTCACGGGGGTGTGTCGGAGGCATAGCAAAGGTGGGACTTGAATGTGCCTAACACATGGACGTCCTTGACCCATAATGGAAAAAAAAAAGGGCGTCCCTGACGAGCACTTGGATGACTTTACCTGGTCCTCTTTTTCTTACGACCAAGGCACAAAAAGGTGCCTGAACTGACAAAATGACCACCGAATCAGGGATGACCTCACCTTACTCCCCCAGTGGTCACTAACCCCCTCCCATCCTCAAAAGAAATCTTTAAAAATATTTTGTGTCAGCCTCTATGGAGCCTCAAATGTCATACTCAGGTCCATCACAGCAGTAAGCAGGTCCCTGGAGCAGTTTTAGTGGGTGCAGTGCACTTCAGGCAGGCGGACCCAGGCCCATCCCCCCCTACCTGTTACACTTGTGGTGGTAAATGTGAGCCCTCCAAAACCCACCACAAACTCACTGTACCCACATCTAGGTGCCCCCCTTCACCCATAAGGGCTATGGTAGTGGTGTACAGTGGTGGGTAGTGGGTTTTGGGGGGGGGGGGCTCAGCACACAAGGTAAGGGAGCTACCGTATTTTTCGGACTATAAGACGCACTGGACCATAAGACGCACCTAGGTTTTAGAGGAGGGAAATAGGAAAAAATTTTTTTTTCCTTTTTCCCTCCTCTAAAACCTAGGTGCTCCGGTGCGTCCTGTCCGAATCCCTCCCTCCGAGTTCGGGATCGCCCTCCCCCCGGCCCTGTCACCACTTCTCCCTACTCACGTCACGCGATCTTCCCTGATGGTCTAGTGACGTCGGGGCAGGAAAGAGCCCCCTCTTTCCTGCCCAGCGTGCTGCTCTCCGTCCTCCTATATGCTGCCTGACGGTCTTGGCGAGATTCAAAATGGCCGCCGAGAATTGAAGTCTCGGCGGCCATTTTGAATCTCGCCGAGACCGTCAGGCAGCATACAGGAGGACGGAGAGCAGCGCGCTGGGCAGGAAAGAGGGGGCTCTTTCCTGCCCCGACGTCACTAGACCACCAGGGAAGATCGCGAGCCCGTGAGTAGGGAGAAGTGGTGACAGGGCCGGGGGGGGAGGGCGATCCCGAACTCGGAGGGAGGGAGGGAGGGAGGGAAATCTCTACCTTCGGACTATAAGACGCACCCCCCATTTTCCTCCCAAATTTGGGGGGAAAGAAGTGCGTCTTATAGTCCGAAAAATACGGTATGTACCTGGGAGCAATTTATGAAGTCCACTGCAGTGCTCCCTAGGGTGCCCGGTTGGTGTCCTGGCATGTCAAGGGGACCAGTGCACTACGAATGCTGGCTCCTCCCACGACCAAAGGGCTTGCATTTGGTCGTTTCTGAGATGGGCGTCCTTGGTTTCTATTATTGCCAAAAATCAGAAACGACCAAGTCTAGGAACAACCATCTCTAAGGACAACCTAAATTTCAGAATTTGGGTGTCCCCGATAGTATTATCAAAATGAAAGATGGACATCCTTCTTGTTTCGATAATATGGGTTTTCCTGCCCCTCCATCGGGACGTTTTGCGACGACGTCCTCAGCAAAACTTGGGCGTCCCTTTCGATTATGCCCCTCTATGTGGTTTAAAATTTCTATTACAGGAACTTTGCACTGTCCCAAATGGGCTCACATTCTAAGTTAAATATTGTAACTGGGGTACACAGAGCTGCAGAGAGAATTGAACCTAGACCCCCAGGATCTCAACCCACTGCTGCCAGGCAGCAACAGAATTGAACCCAGTTCCCCAGGTCTGCTACCCGCTGCACTAACCATTAGGCCACTCCTCCACTACTAGGAATAACCTAGGACCTGGGCATTCTTTCTTGTGGTAACGTGAACAAGGGCAGGCCTGGAACCCTGATAAACAAAACCACATAACAGGTTAAAGGTGAACACAAAAATAATATGTTATTAAAGGTGCTGGGTAAGGGGTCTTCTTTGGTTTACAGGAATGGGAGAACATAAAACTAGTCCTTACATGTAGGAACCGCCTCTTTTGGCCTGTCCCTGCAGGGCCAGGATGTGCACTATTATCTCTCAGCAAGGTAGCATGCTCTGCTTGACACTGGCCTGGTTCCCCCGACTTCCCAGTACAATGTTTTGCAAATAACATATGGTGACTGGCATCTGGCTGGGTCAAAGATACAGTTCTGACTGTTGGGGTTGCAGTACACACATACATGGTGGCGCCATATGCAGTGGGGCTTCACTGCTTCCCTCTGGGGGGGCCTCCTCAGACTAGCTGTGCTCTGAGCTTTTATACTCACTGTTCTATGCCCTCCTGGCTCTGCCTCTCCCATTTCCCCTCCCCCCTGGGCAGGAATGTGACGTTTAAGGTGATACTGCCATTATAGGGGAGTGGTAGCTTCCTATAGACTCCTTCATACTCTCCCATAATTTTTATACATCTCAAACCTTATCCAAAACAAATTTCTGAAATGGGAATGTTTTTAGGAGTCTATGAAACAATCTAAATGAGATTTTTCTCAAAAGGTTATAGATTGTAGATGCCACCATTTGGACATCTGCCAGCCAATATGAAAAACCATTTAACTGGCAAGGAATGACACCTGGCTGATTAAATGATACTTAGCCGGCTTAGGTCGGCTGTCTCACAGTTAGCGCTTAGCATATACCCGGTTATATCACGTTATGGAGGAGTGGCTTCGTGGTTAGAGCACCGGTCTTGAAATCCAGAGGTGGCCAGTTCAAATCCCAGTGCTGCTCCTTGTGATCTTGGGCAAGTCTCTTAACCCTCCATTGCCTCAGGTACAAATTTAGATTGTGAGCCCTTCAGAGACAGAGAAATACCCAATGTACCTGAATGTAACTCACCTTGAGCTACTACTGAAAAAG
This sequence comes from Microcaecilia unicolor, assembly GCF_901765095.1. Lineage (NCBI taxonomy): Eukaryota > Metazoa > Chordata > Amphibia > Gymnophiona > Siphonopidae > Microcaecilia > Microcaecilia unicolor. The sequence goes on along the minus strand of NC_044033.1, from coordinate 262,740,186 downwards.
GTGTGGGCAAAAAAAAAAAAATCCAAATAAATATATAATTGGCTATCTACCAATTTTCAGTGCATTGCCAGCTAAGTTTGGTGGCCAAATCTGGCTGCAAGTCTATCTTTTCCCGCTATGAACTTAGCCGTTCAGCGCTGAATATCATATTCAATGGCTATGTTCTTAGCAGCCAAAAAGAAACCGGATATTCAATGCCGGTCATCAGTAATGGTCCAGCACTGAATATTTAGGCTCAGAGCTGACCACAGGAGGCAGCTCGGCTATCTCCCGCCATCTGAATATCAGGCCCTGATTTATAAAAGCATAGATTTAAACAGTACTTTCTTCGGGTTTGGAATATAAAGATCTAAGAAACATCTAGAAGTGTATACTCAATTTCTATCTGGTAAATCAGTTAAATTAAGCATATAACAAGGAGCCTAGCCATGTAATATAAGAAATACCAGAATACGTAGCTTAAAAATAGCCCAAGCTTTCACTGGAAGCCTGTGTAATTTGATTAATAATGTGTAATCAATAGAAATAAAACAAAATAAAACATGGAACAGAAAATAAGATGATACCTTTTTTATTGGACATAACTTAATACATTTCTTGATTAGCTTTTGAAGGTTGCCCTTCTTCGTCAGATCGGAAATAAGCAAATGTTGGTAGATGACAGTATATATAAGTGAAACATCAAAGCATTTCAGTGGCAGTCTAACAGGATGGAGGTGGATAGGTGAGATACAGGGAGATATGCATGGAGACAGGAGGGTGACAGACAAAGCAGTACATTTCTATAGTTTATAATGAGCTAGAAAACCCAGATCTTTGTTAAGTCCTGTCTGGTGGGTGTCAAAATATTTAATCATTCTGACTTCAAAGGTCATTAATAATGTGGTAACTCTATCAAACTTTGATGCAGAAAACAACAATAGAGCTGCTGTATTTTGAAGAATTTGTAAATTTTTGTGTACGGCTTCTATACATCCCACATGTATTATATTACAATAATCCAACTGCAATAGTATGTGTCTGAACCACTAATGTAACCTGTTGAATTCGAAGCAAATCTGAATCCATCTCAATTTCCTTAATATCCAGAAGACTTTTTTTTACTGCTTGTATCTGAGGTTCAAAGGTCAGTAAATTTTTCATATTTACTCCAAGGATTTTGTGTTGAGGTTCTAAAAGTATATGTAATTCTCTTGATCATCAATTCAGATTGTGGGGTATGGTTAAACAGAGACCCAACACCAAAATTTTTAAACGAGATGAGAATACCCAAACAATGGCAGAGTTGTGTAGTGCAGAATTCAAGAGAGCGAGAAGATGGAAGATGAGGTACTTGTGTACAAAAATTGGACAGAGGTTGTACTGAGTGATCATATGTGATGATCTCTGAACAGTGGCACAAAACAATGGCCACAGCTAGAGGAATGCTAGGGTACAAAGGCAGAGAAGAGACAATGATGATTCCTCTGTGCAAATCACTGGTTGAACTGGAATACATTATGGAGGGCACAAAGGCAGAGAAGAGACAATGATGATTCCTCTGTGCAAATCACTGGTTCAACTGGAATACATTATGGAGGGCACATCTCCATAAAGATACAGATAACAGAGACAGTCTGGTTGCCGAATCTTAAAAAAATGTAGTGGAATTAGAAAAAGGTACAGAGAAGGGTGACAAAAATGATAAAGGAGATGGGACGACTTCCCTATGAGAAAAGGCTAAAGTGGCTAGGGCTCTTCAGCTTGGAGAAAAGACGGCTGAGGGGAGATATGATAGTGGTCTATAAAATAATGAGTGGAGTGGAACGGGTAGACGTGAATTGCTTGTTTACTCTTTCCAAAAATACTAGGTTTAGGGGGGAAGCAATAAGTTACAAAGTAGTAAATTTAAAATGAATTGGAGACATTTTTCTTCACTCAATGTGTAATTAAACTCTGGAATTTGTTGCCAGAGAACATGGTAAAAGCAGTTAGCTTAGTGGGGTTTAAAAAAGATTTTGGACGGCTTCCTAAAGGAAAAGTCCATAGACCATTATTAAAATGGACGTGGGGAAAATCCACTGCTTATTTCTGGGATAAGCAGCATAAAATGTTTTGTACTTTTTTTGGGGATCTTGCCAGGTACTTGTGACCTGGATTGGCCACTGTTGGAAACAGGATGTTGGGCTTGATGGACCTTCAGTCTGTCCCTGTATGGCAATACTTATGTACTTATGTCCAGAGAAGGGCTAAGAAGAAAGCACAGAACCTGCACCACAGGCAATACAAAGGGAAACAAAGACATACCTACGAATATTCTAGAGGAAGAAGAGGAAGGGAAGAGACATGAAAGAGACATTCAAATTCTTTAACTTATATATGAGACAGTGGCGTAGCCAGACTGCCAATTTTGGGTGGGCCTGAACCCAAAGTGGGTGGGCACAAAATTTTCTCTGTACCCCCCCAGCAAAATTTAGTCACACTCAGATGCATTTGTCACACAGGGTAAAGTGCTGCTTTTCAGTGCATCCGTTTTCAGACAATTTACTAATCCTTTTCAGTGAGCTTTCAGAGGCCAACACCTCCTGCCTCAGGTCAGTATAATGCTGTTACGGTATCCTCTCCTGACCTAAGGAAGGAAGTATTGGTCTCTGAAACTTTATTAACACCATATTACTTTATCCTAAATTAAAAATAAAATTATTTTCTTTACCTTTGTTGTATGGCCATTTACTTTGTCTCATTGTGTCTCTAGATTCTGCTTTCTTTCGTTTAACTCTTCTGCCAGGGTTTCCTGGCCATTTGTCATTTTTCTCTCCTTTTTCTTTGCTTTCTTCAATATTTTTCTGCCTCTCTCTGTGTCCAGATTTAATTCATTCTTACTATCTATTCTTTAATTTCCTTCATCTACTTATGGCTTTTCATCTTTTTCTCACCCTTGTTCTCCCCATACCCCTTCCTCTTATTCTCCAATCTTTCACTACTCTCCCTTTCCATGCAGCAGCTCTCCTCTTTCTCTCCCCATCCTTCCAGTGTCTCCCCTCTCTCTCCCCATCCTCCAATAGTCTCCCCTCTTTCTTTCTGCATCCTTCTATCCAGTGTCACCTCTTTCTCCCTACCCTTCCATCCAGCGTCTTCCCTTTCTCTCCCCATCCTTCTACCCATCTACCCTCTCTCCTGATCCTTCCATCTAATGTCTCTCTCCCTCCTTCTAACCAGTGTCTATCTCTCTACCCTTTTCTGTTCAGTGTCCCTTCTCTCTCCACATCCTTCCAGTCTCTCCCCTTTCTCTCTGCATCCTTCCATCCAGTGTCTCTCTCCCCACCCATCCGTTTTCCCTGTTTCTCTGCCATCCTTCCATCTGTTTTCCCTCTTTCTCTGCCATCCTTCCATCTTCTTCCATCTCTGTACCTCTATCTTCCTCCATGTTTAGTATCTCCTTTTCTCTGTGTCCCTATATTACTCTGTCCATCTTCTCCCCTCTCTTTGTCCCCAGTGCCAATATATTTCTACCCTCTCTGACCCTACCCCATCCAGCTTCTCTCCCTCTCACTCCCTCCTCTTTCCAGCATCTGGTTTGGTTGCTTGATTTCCTGCCTCTCTCCCTCAAGCTGTAGGTTTAATATTCCCTTTTCCTTCATCTCCTTGGTCTGGTATCTCTGTTTCCCTTCCCTCCCTCCTTGTGCTGTACCAGCAGTTCTCTCCCTTCCCTCCAGTTCTCCTCCCATGTCCAGCAGCTCTCTCCCTTCCATCCAGATCCCCTCCTCCTCTTCCTCCCACATCTAACAGCTCTCTCCCTTCCACCCAGATCCCCTCCTCCTCTTCCTTCAGCAGCTCTCTCCCTTCCATCGTCCCCTCCTTTTCTTCCTCCCATGTCCAGCAGCTCTTTCCCTTCCCTCCAGTCCCTTCCTCCTCTTCCTCCCTTGTCCAGCAGCTCTCCAACCCCTTCCTCCTCTCCCTCCCGTGTCCAGCAGCTCTCTCCCTTCCATCCAGTCCCCTCCTCCTGTTCCTCCCATGTCCAGGAGCTCTCCCCCTTTCCTCCAGTCCCTTCTTCCTCTTCCTAGCTTGTCCAGCAGCTCTCCAGCCCCTTCCTCCTCTCCCTCCCATGTCCAGCAGCTCTCTCCCTTCCATCCAGTCCCCTCCTCCCCTTCCTTCAGCAGCTCTCTCCCTTCCATCGTCCCCTCCTTCTCTTCCTCCCATGTCCAGCAGCTCTTTCCCTTCCCTCCAGTCCCTTCCTCCTCTTCCTCCCTTGTCCAGCAGCTCTCCAACCCCTTCCTCCTCTCCCTCCCATGTCTAGCAGCTCTCTCCCTTCCCTCCCTCTTCCAGAAGCTCTCCAGCCCCTTCCTCCCGCCTCCAGCAGCTCTCTTCCTTCCCAGTTCCCTCTAATCCCCTTCCTCCTACAAGTCTGACTCTGTCTCTGGCAAAAGTATCCCTTCCCCCCCAACCAACCAACCACAAATCCAGCACTTACTCTTCCAGGCCCGCCATCCAAATCCTTCATCGCTGTCGCTGCCTTTTCTCCCGCGGCTTCCGGGAGGCAGCGATCAGCGTTACCTGTCAGTGCCTGCCCTGAAATTATGCTTCTCTTCTCCCCAGGCTTCGCCCCGCTCATTTCTTCGCTCGTCGGCAGCGCTACGCTGCGCTGCTATTCAAACAGGCAGCTCCGCTCCTCTCTGCCGCGTTCATCCGGCCCTACTAACAGGAAGTGCATCAGAGGGCCGGATGGACGCGGCAGAGAGGAGCGGAGCTGCCTGTTTGAATAGCAGCGCAGCGTAGCGCTGCCGACGAGCGAAGAAATGAGCGGGGCGAAGCCTGGGGAGAAGAGAAGCATAATTTCAGGGCAGGCACTGACAGGTAACGCTGATCGCTGCCTCCCGGAAGCCGCGGGAGAAAAGGCAGCGACAGAGATGAAGGATTTGGATGGGTGGGCCTGGAGGGCAAGTGGGTGGGCCTGGGCCCGTCCAGGCCCACCCGTAGCTACGCCCCTGATATGAGAGGCAAGAATTTTTCAGGGGAAATGAAATTCCAAAACAGGAGGCCGCGGAACAAGGCTGAAAGTAGCTAGGTTTCAAGAGTAATGTGAGGAAATATTTCTTCACAACAAAGGTGGTGGATGCATGAAACACACTCCCAGTGAAAGTAAGTGGAAGTGCCAGAATTTAAGAGAGCACGGAGTAAGACCAGAACATCCTTAATTGTACGGCAGTAAAATTAAAGATGGTGTTCAAGCAGTCTGTGTAGTACACAACCAGAAGGGAAAATGGGCAGACTGAGGGCTAGGCTGCGCTAATGATTAATATGTGCTAAGGTCCTTATTCTATAAAGATTATGCTTGACCCTACCAGTCCCTCCAACTACCGCTCCATCTCCCTCTTACCCTTCCTCTCCAAAATACTTGAGCGTGCTGTTCACAGCCGCTGCCTTGATTTTCTCTCCTCTCGTGCCATCCTCGATCCGCTTCAATCCGGTTTTCGCCCTCTACACTCGACAGAAACGGCACTCTCTAAAGTCTGTAATGACCTGTTCCTTGCCAAATCCAGAGGCCACTACTCCATCCTCATCCTCCTTGATCTATCCGCTGCTTTTGATACTGTCAATCATGATTTACTTCTTGCCACACTGTCCTCATTTGGGTTCCAGGGTTCTGTTCTCTCCTGGTTCTCCTCCTATCTCTCCCACCGCACCTTCAGAGTACACTCTCATGGATCTTCCTCCACCCCCATCCCGCTCTCTGTTGGAGTTCCCCAGGGATCTGTCCTTGGACCCCTTCTTTTTTCAATCTACACCTCTTCCCTGGGCTCACTGATCTCATCTCATGGTTTCCAGTATCATCTTTATGCTGATGACACCCAGCTATATCTCTCCACACCAGACATCACCGTGGAGACCCAGGCCAAAGTATCGGCCTGCTTATCCGACATTGCTGCATGGATGTCCAACCGCCACCTGAAACTGAACATGTCCAAGACCGAGCTTATCGTCTTTCCACCAAAACCCACTTCTCCTCTTCCTCCACTCTCTATCTCAGTTGATGGCACCCTCATCCTCCCCGTTTCATCTGCCCGCAACCTCGGAGTCATCTTCGACTCCTCCCTCTCCTTCTCTGCGCATATCCAGCAGATAGCCAAGACCTGTCGCTTCTTTCTCTTTAACATCAGCAAAATTCGCCCTTTCCTCTCTGAGCACACCACCCGTACTCTCATCCACGCTCTCATTACCTCTCGCCTTGACTACTGCAACTTATTCCTTACTGGCCTCCCACTTAGCCATCTATCCCCCCTTCAATCTGTTCAGAACTCTGCTGCACGTCTTATATTCCGCCTGAACCGATATACTCATATCACCCCTCTTCTTAGGTCACTTCACTGGCTTCCAATCAGATACCGCATACAGTTCAAGCTTCTTCTTACCTACAAATGCACTCAGTCTGCAGCCCCTCATTACCCCTTACGTTCCCGCCCGTAACCTCCGCTCACAGGACAAATCCCTCCTCTCAGTACCCTTCTCCACCACCGCCAACTCCAGGCTCCGCTCATTCTGCCTCGCCTCACCCTATGCTTGGAATAAACTTCCTGAGCCCTTACGCCAAGCCCCCTCCCTACCCATCTTCAAATCCTTGCTCAAAGCCCACCTCTTCAATGTTGCTTTCGGCACCTAACCTTTATACCTTTCAGGAAATCTAGACTGCACCTATTTGACTGACTGTACATTTGTCCTTTAGATTGTAAGCTCCTTTGAGCAGGGACTGTCCTTCTATGTTAAATTGTACAGCGCTGCGCAACCCTAGTAGCGCTTTAGAAATGTCAAGTAGTAGTAGTAGCATACTCTGTGGTCCGAAATAGAATTTAGGAGCATAACCTTTATAGATTAAGGCCCTAAATGCTAAGAAGCCCATTTTATTCCTGTGGGCTTCTTAGCATTTAGCACATGCTGTTAGCGCACCTTAGTAAAAGGACCCCTAAATGAGGCTGTGGTCTATATCTGCTGTCACTGCCTCTATTTCTGTGTTTTCTGCATCTCGGTGGATCCTGCAGCCTGCAAAGATTATAGATACAGTTTGCATGAAATGCAGTTCAATTCTAGCCATCTTACTGGGCAGACTGGATAGGCCATGCTGGTCTTTCTCTGTTACTAAGATAGCATCTAAAGCTGAAACAGGCCAAAAAGGTGGTGCAGAAAGCTACAATGCTACACATTTGTATCAGACCAGTGAATTTACCAGTTATCCTTTTTATTTAGTGTAGTTGTTTCATTTACAAGATGCCAAAATGTGAAACTCCTAAGAAAACAGATAACGTTTCAGACTTTGGGGATGTAATGTACAATAAAAATCAAAACTGACATAGTCCCATTTAATTTAATTTAGCTTTTAGCACTAAGGCTGTTAGAGTAGTGATTTTTGCCACTGGCACTAGGCTTCAATTTGCCTCTTCTAGGTGCACACTAGGTGAAAATGCCAACTGCAATTAATGACAGCTCCTCTTTGATAAATAGCACCCGTAGGCTTATGTGTGATGGAGGTTATAAGCAAGGCAGTCTCTCTATCCTCCCCCCAACCCCCTACCCCCAGCTTTTCACAATATATTGTTCTGTGAGATAAGTCTGCCTGAATACAATATTCCAATTATACTCTGGAAAGAAAAAAAACAAAATAACTTGAATACTGGAAAGAAAAGAAATGCAGATTCACAATTCTGTCAGGCTCTTGAAATAACAGAGGTATCAATGATTTGTCAAATCAAGAACCTGTAGTTAAAGGCTACGAATTCCCATCAGCTTCAGACACCTCAGGCACTTGGCCTCTTGTTGAAGAGGGGAGGTGGGTGACAGTGATAAATCACTCTATTATAACCAATGAAAAAAGAAGCAGGTGGTTAAGAGCCCTAACCAAGAGCAGGCCTAAGACAAACAGAACCAGGTAGACAACTCTACTGCTTGCTGGGAATTAGCAATGCAGGCGCATGACAGGGAATGAGCAAGCAACACCAACTGTGTCAGCTACCTTGGGTTTAAGTGACAGTGATCCTAACGGCATGCGTTGTCACTGGCGGTGGCTAAGGTCAACGGAGATGTATTTCACATTGGCAAATGGAAATGTAGAAGCTTGCTCTGGATGCATTAGATCAGGAATTCTTATTATAAATTTATTGTGGCCATTCTGACAGTTGTGATAGTAACATAGTAAATGACGGCAGATAAAGACCCGTACGGTCCATCCAGTCTGCCCAACAAGATAAACTCATTTTACATGGTATGCAATACATTATATGTATACCCGAGTTTGATTTGTCCTTGCCATTCTCAGGGCACAGACCTGTACTAAAAGTTCTGAAGCTAACGTCGAAGCCCCTTAAAATTTACACTGAAGCCCATCCATATCTATTCAGTCATGATCAGGGCATAGACCGTAGAAGTCTGCCCAGCAAGTTTTTTCATCGTACTTGATGGGCAATTTCCTTGCCTATATGGAGCCTTTAATGGAGTCACTAAATAACCTACGCGTGCTTTTACTAAGCCGTGGCAAAAAGTGGCCGCGCCAGGCCACTTTTTACCGCGTCTGGGAAAAACGGCTTTTTTTCAATGGGCCGGAAAAAGGGCCGCAGTAAAATTGAAACCAGCGCATGCCTATTTACGGCCTGAGCCCTTATTGCCATCCACTGATGTAGCGGTAAGGGCTCATGCGCTACATGCACGGTGACTGGTTGGCATACACCAACTGCCAATTAATGCCAGAAATGCCGTGCGCAGCAAGAAATAAAAAAATAATTTGTCCTGGTGGTACGGGCGCACGCCAAATCTGAAATTACCGCCATGGGGTGTGCTAGCCTGATGGTAGTCTCACTTTGGCATGCGCTGCATGCGTGTAGAGCCCACCGCGCCTTTGTAAAAGGGCTCCCTAGTGATCTATCACCGTGCACACCAGCGATTAATTCAATGACTAATGTAAATGGTAGCTATGTGCTGCAGAGTTATCACTAACCCTGGTAGCTGTGTATTGTGGTATATGGGGGTGGATAAGTAGATGGCTTCCCTAGTGGATCAAATACAAAAAAATATATAAAGTAGGAAAAAATATTGTTGAAAAACAATTAACTAAAAGTTAGTTGATTGTTTATTAATATATAAATATAATAAGTGATAAGTGCTCAGAAATAGTGTTGTCACTCACAAACTAGCATTGTTTAGATGACATATATATTCCTCACCGCACTTATCAAATTAGTAATGCAGCTAATGGAGTCAAAATGTTTTCAGTAGGCAATGGCAAGAAAAGTTCTGTCATACTTATCTTTAGAAAAGAGGCTCCATATAGGCAAGGAAACTGTCCATCAAGTGCGAAGAAAAAAACTTGCTGCTGAGTGAGTGGTGATCCAGTGTCCACAGTGGCTTAGGAAGGGGGTTGGGGCGGTCCGCCCCGGGTGCACGCCGCTGGGGGGGGGGGGGGGGTCGGCTCCGCTGGTTCCCTGCTCCGTCTGCCCCGGAACAGGTTACTTCCTGTTCTGGGGCAGAGAGAGCAGGAAACCAGCGGAGCCGAAGCAGCTCCCAGCGACATGCACTCGGGGCGGTTTGGCCCTCCCACCCATCCCTCATCGCTTTCCCTCGTAAGTACGCGCTCCGGGGGGGGGTGCGCTCCGGAGGGGGGAGGGTGCGCCATGCTGCACCTGGGGGGGGGGGGCGCAGCGGCGACCCGCCCCGGGTGTCAGCTGCCCTCGCTACGGCAGAGTGTCCATAAAGTGAAAATGTGTAAAAATTCACCCACTTCTTAATCCATAATTACTGCCCTCAAAAACTCAGCCTTTAAAGTCCAGCCATCTTCAAATCTTCAGCTGCCCTCGCAGTGTCTTCAGGTGGGTGCTTCTGATAAAACTTTTAGCTGGGGCACTCTTCTGGGATGCAGCCAAAAGCCTTAGTAGGATGCCATGGGGTGAGATATAGAAATGTGATGTCAAGCAGGAGTAAAAAAAAAGCCCTAGTTTGGGAGGCAAAATTGTCTTTTGCCTCTTTTCTTTAATTGTAAAACCATAATGAGCTCTATGTATCCTCGGTTCCATGCCTTGAAGGATTTGGCCCTGGGTACCAAAACACTGAGGGTCAAGGGAAAAACCTGGGGTAAAAAAGTCCTAGGAGCTGGAAGGAGAAACTCTGTTCTGAAAATTTGCTTTGGTTGGATCAGCACAGAGAGTTGAAGTGACTGTTGTACCTAATCAGGGTTCTGGCCATCAAGTGTCCTGCAGAACTGAAGAAGCTAGCTGAGGAAGACTCAGATGCAGTGGCCCAGCCACAGGTGGGCTTGGGTGGGCCAGGGCTCACCCATATATGGCTCAGGCCCACCCAACAGTAGCACATGTTTAGTGGTAACTGGTGGGAATCCCAAGCTCCGCCAGCTGAAGATTTTCCCATGATGGTAACGAAAACGCTACTCTCCACGACACCTGCGCATGCTCAGTTTTCAGTGCATGCCTGCTGCCAAGGTGGAAAGAAGCATTTTCCCACTAGCTGAGATAATTTTTTTTTTTTTGGGGGGGGGGGGGGAGAACACTTAGTGCCCACCCAATTCTTGCCTAGGCCCACCCAAAATCTGTTGTCTGGCTATGCCCCTGTTCAGATGGTGTAGTAGCTCATTTACTCTTGGAAGCTCAGAGAGTCTGTGAGAGATGTGACTGGGAGGAGATGGGACAAACAAGCACAGAGAGGGTCCAAAGTACAAAATTAAGTCCAGAAAAGAAAAAGAAGCACCAAGAGCCTTCAAAATCAAGACACGATTCCTTTAACAATACGACTTGAAAATCAATCTTCCATTGATGAACCGACACAGGCCATGTTTCGGCGCACAGCGCCTGCATCAGGGGTCAAATGTAATGTGACATCTAATGGAATCAACCTGCAGCAACGGAACTTTCTCCAAATGTAATGTGACATCTAATGGAATCAACGTTCAGCAACAGAAATTTCTCCCATGCGCATTACTGAATTGTTTCTCAGTGCCTTTGAAGCTAAAACCGTCGACTGAACTAAGGGACGGTTTTAGCTTCAAAGACACTGAGAGACAACTAAGCAATGTGCATGGAAGAAAGTTCCATTCCTGCATGTTGATTCCATTAGATGTCACATTACATTTGACCCCTGACGCAGGCGCTGTGCACCGAAACACGGCTCATGTCGGGTCATCAATGGAAGACTGTTTTTCAAGTCATATCATTAAAGGAATCGTGTTCTGATTTTGAAGGCTTGTGGTACTTCTTTTGTTTTCTGGGAGGAGATGGTAAGCATGCCTATTCAGATTTTCCCCTTGGGATCAAGAATCTCTGAGAGAAAAGAGGAAGAGGTTTGCAGAGTGAAAAACACTGTGATATTCCTGGATCTGAGATGGAGGGAAGAAGATTTTAGAGTAGAGTGTATTGTGGGTCAAAGGAGTGAGTCCCTGACTGTAAGGCTGGAGTAAAGAAGATGAGAATTCCTGACAGGGAGAATCCTGGATCAGAAGCTGTGAGGAGAAGACCCCAAAAGAGGAAAGAAGAAAGAGGGTTACCATGTTTCCTAACTACTTTTGCCTTTTCCTTTTTGCTGTGAAATAACAATTGATCTGATTGTTATAAAGATTTTTTATACGTACAAAGCCAAAACCAGGACTGAACATGACTTCATTTGGATGAGTGAAATATATATGAACAGAGATAGAGAGAGAAAGACAGCTTCATGAAATATGTGGCCTTGAAGTGATTTTTCCTTTTACCTGCCCAACATAAGTCCATAAGGTTGGGAGCCTGCCACATTTGTTACTTAAGGCAGTCCCTGAACCCCCATCTAAAGAAGGTACCTGAGAGCCTGCTTCAAAGTATTTATCTAAAAGACTCAGGCCCTGATGATCAAAGGTAAATGTGGGTGCTAGAGGCCACTAGCATCGGATTAGCGCCTGCATTTACCTGCTCCCCCATGATCATCAGGCAAACAGTGCCCAAGCGAGGCAATAGAGCAGAAAACAGTGTTCTAATCATAGGGGCAGAATAGCGGCTTAATCCTACGCCACCTCCGAGCTGGCGTTAGGGTTAAGGCTCTGTTTCTGTCCCCTCCCCTATCATAGGCAGCCCAGGTTGTCCTGGGGGTCCATTGGACCCCCCCTCCAAAAGCAAGGTCCTGGTGACCTAGTGCCCCCCAAGCCCCCCCCCGGATCTCCAGCCCCCCTAATCTCCCCCACACCCAAAAAAAAGCATACCTGGTGGCCCAAGTGGGCAGCTGACCCAACCTCCTCACTCTCCTTGGAGGTCTAGTGCCCCCCCCCCCCGGTAACTCCATGTTAGAAGACGGAATACCACTCCCTCCTCTTTCCAGTGCCGCTTTCAAAATGGCAGGACCCTGCCCTGGATGCGCTGGGCAGGGCTTCCAGACCTGTCAAACAAGTGCGGGAGGCTCAGGCACAATCCTCCCGCACTTTCCCAGGATGATCAACGCTAATAACGCGCTTAAATTTGCACGTTATTAGCTCTGATCATTGGGGAGTTAATTCCATGTGCTGTACTGGTGCTATTTTTAGGGCACTGTTTCGGAACAGCGTGGGGAATTGATCATCGGGGCCTCCGTTAGCTCTAGCTGGCTCCTCCTTCCATGAGAACAAACGTCTATTATTGGCTACACCACTGGAGAGAGTTGGGCTGTGAACAGGGAGGAAGGTTTCAAACTGAACATTTCAGCTGTTTGGCTCTATAGGAAGATTATTCAAAACAATACTGCTAGTCAGATTCTTTAAAATGCTAATGCATCCATTTCATAACACTTTTTCTTTTGGTCTTATCCTAGGGTCCATTTGGTGGGAGAAGAGTTATCCTGATATAGTTCACTTCTTACATTTTTACATATTTATGTGCACTTTTTTATTATAAATTATGGTCTCTCTCTGAAATCTATTCTTGCTGTTTTGCCGCACTGTACACTTTAGCACTTTACCATGTCTTAAGTCCTCAATACAAGGAGGCAGGCACACAATTTCACTCATGAATGCACACAAACTCTCACACACACACATGCATACAGACAACCTCACACAAACACAGAGCAGTGAGCATTTCATGTCCCTGAAGGGGACCTCTGGGCTTATACAATCTCACTAAGATGGATTGTTCAGAGGATAAAAAAGCAAACTGCTCAGAAATGCTGAAGGTGTCGAGTTGCACCTTGTGATTTATGCATAATTATACTTTGTAGTAATGTCTTGTCAGAATACAAAACACAATAAAAACAAATCATGGGGAAAAAAAAACAAAAGAAAAGTTTGTCTTAAGGACACACAGCCTCGCATTTGCACAACATCTGGTCGTGGTTGCATTGTGAATATTAATAAGCCATATGGTCTGGCATAAGGAATTGTACATGATCTGACACTAACAAATAATATTGTTCCCTAACATAAATAGCTAACAGTATGTTTCTTTTCTCCAGGGAAAGATTTAGCTTTCAATCCCAGGCACAGAAAATGAAAGAAAAGAAAATAATCATTGTGAAATAAACCAGAGGTTCACTGCAGAAGACTGAGTATATACAGTGCAATCCCTTCCTAAGGTCTTCTACGTATTTGAAACAGTTTCTGGCCAGTTTTCAAAGTATCTTATAGCAGTGTTAAATAGATCTGAGTCTGGTTTGAAACTCATTCAGAGAAGAAAGTTACATGAAGTCTGTACTGTAAAAAAAAAAAAAAAAAAAAAGACCTGAAAAGCATATGTACACATTATGCACCAAGACCCTAACTAAAGCATAAGAATGGGCTGGAGCGCAACTGTTTCCAGTGGGACAAAATACTGGCCTTTTGAACTTGATTCCTCCAACAGGTTCCTGAATTCTAATGCTACTATACACAGACCAGCACAGAAAGGGTCCAAAGTACAAAACAAAATCCAAAACACAACAAAAAGCACCATGAGCCTTCAAAAAATGGGACACAGTTCCTTTAATTGTGAAACTTAAAAGTCAATCTTCCAGTATGGACCCGACACGGGCCGTGTTTCAGCGCACAGAGCCTGCGTCAGGGGTCAAATGTGTACTAATACAAGATAGATGCCGTGTGCAGCAACAAAACGTCCTCTTTATTCATTTATGAAAGAACGAAGGGACTGGTTTTGTTCCTAATGTGCCGAGCAACTACTTCATAAAGTGCACGGAATTCTTTTTATTTCATAAAGAGGAAGTTTATCTCCCACTGAATATCCCGGTTAGCAGCTAGCCACTAACCCCTGTATTCTTTGTAGTGCGTTTAGATTTAGGCGCCAAAATCAGTGTGGATTCTATAACACCGCATGTAACCTAATTGGCTTAACAAGCTAATGCGCGCTGATATCAGCACTTACCAAGCACTAATTGGCATTGATTAGAATTTAGGTGCACAACTCACTAAGCGTATAATGATGTGCGCCAAACTTCTAATGTGCGCAGGCAAAAAGGGGCATAGCTATGGGCAGGGAAATGGGCATTTCATGAGCGTTCTGAAATTTAGGCGCCTAGTTATAGAATATGGCCCAGTGTGCCTAAATCTACGTGCCAGGATTTACGCCATGTTTTACTTGGTGTAAATGGATGTGCACAGATTTAAGCACTGAAATATCAACTAAGCATATTCCATAAAAGGCACCTATATCTAGGTGCTAATTATAGAATACGCTTAGTCGGAATCAATTTCAGCGCCAATTTTTTAGGTGCCATATACATTTATTTATTTGTTGCATTTGTATTCCACATTTTCCCACCTATTTGCAGGCTCAATGTGGCTTACATAATACTGTAATGGTGTTCGCCAATTCCGGTAGAGAAGCAAATACAAAGTGATGTTATGTTCGAATAAGGATCATGTGATTACAGACACATTGGGGAGTAGAGAGGAAGAGTTTTGTAGTGTCCATTATGAGCTTTGGTTTCGTTGTGTTGCAGGTTTCAGGCATTTTAAGTTGGGTCGGTAGGGTATGTCTTTTTGAACAGGTTGGTTTTTAGTGATTTCCGGAAGTTTATGTGGTCATACGTTGTTTTCACGTCTTTTGGTAATGCATTCCACAATTGTGTGCTTATGTAGGAGAAGCTGGATGCATAAGTTGATTTGTATTTGAGTCCTTTGCAGCTTGGGTAGTGGAGGTTTAGGTATGTTTGTGCTGATCCGGTTATATTTCTGATTGGTAGGTCTATGAGGTCTGTCATGTATCTCGGGGCTTTGCCTAAGGGCCTTATTCTATAAGGGTTATGTTTCTAAATTTGCGTTCTTAAAATGAGAAGGGGTGGGTGGAGGGATGAGAAGGAGAAACCGAAGAAACCTATGTTAACCCCAGCAGGTTCTTCTGCTCCCAATATTGAAATTACCTTTCTGTACCATCTACTGTTGCTATTCGCCTTGAATCTACATGATGGCCTGTGTTTAGTTACATTGTCCACTTTGTTGTGCAACTAACCCTGTTTAAAATCGGTGTTAAAACCCTATTATTTGCTCAAGCACTTCAGGAGTCATGCATTCTTCCTTGGCCTGCCCCGACTGGGATCATAAGCTGCAGAATACTTTTATGGCTCTGCTTTATTTTACAGTTTTTATCTCATATGTACTACTCTATTGACATGTATTTTTGATTGAAAGGCAATATATTCAAAATGTAAACTAATCTTATGTCTTAGGGAAAAAGGTTCAGATTTACTGCAAAGCTTTACAATAATTCCTGTAAAAATCAAAGTTTCCTGTCTGTCTCTTAAAGCTACTTCTATGACATAGATTATACATTTCAAGAGAGCACAACAATTGAAAGGGACAACATTTATCAAAGTAATTTTGAGAGATATAAAATGTTAGCAGAACTGTTTAGCTGACATGAAGGAGACAAAATGCATATACTTATATATATATATATATATATATATATATATATATATATATATATATGTAACAGTTGAAGAGTGTATAAAATTTGACACGTGATAGACCACCAGCTGTAATCTCAGAGATGTATGAACTACAATAAGGAGAAAGTTTTCAATTGACTGAATGTATAAATCAGTTTCTACCACAATGAGGAGTATCTGAAATGCCAAATCAGGACAGCACAAGCATATTAAAATCAAAAGTTTTTGACACAGATTAAGTACACAGGTTGGGCCTAGTTTCAGAATTTGCAGTTGTGAACTAAAAAAAATACTTGATTTGTGAAATCTGCAGAAATGTTTACAATGCTCAAAATGCAATCACAAACTCTGCAATTAGCCATCGGATTTTCCAGGATTTAATTCATTAATTTGTGCTTTTGACTGCATAGACCCAGTGGCGTACCTAGGGTAGTTGACACCCGGGGCCGGTCATTTTTTAACACCCCCCCCCCCCCCCCCCAAATCCAGTACTAGGCATGCCGAGAATACAAAACACTCAGGACCTATAGAGCAATTCTACCATACCATAAGCAGTCATTTCTACGAGTCACACAAGGAAAAGGAAAGCATCTTAAACACTACAGTGAGCACTAGAACTTCAATTCACCTATTGTAAAACGAAACCAGACAGAATAGTACAGATCGTAGATCCTGCACAGTCAATGCCAACTGAAAGCCATGTCTTTTTCACAAACACAGATACACCCTAATCCACTATAGAATCAGTAATCATAAACTTTCTATTTAGACAAAAATTAAACTGAACCCCCAATGCCAGACTGCATACAATGCAACACCACAGAAACAGAAACTGTCCCCTAGTACTGTGCAAAATATAAAGACAGCAGATGTAAATTTGAAAAAAAACTAACAAGTACCAATCACCACTTTACAAATTAACAAATAGAAATAAAACAAATATAGAAAGTAAAATAATACCATTTTATTGGACTAATACATTTAGCTTTCAGAGGCCAAAACCTCCGTCCTCGGGTCAGTACAGTATAGTGCTGTTACAGTATCCTATCCTGACCGAGGAAGGGGGTTTTGTTCTCCGAAAGTTAGTCAAAATGTATTAAAATTAGTCCAATAAAAAGATTACCTTATTTACATGTTCTATTATAAACATTTAACACATCTACAATACTTTATCCTAAAGCAAAAAAAATAAAAAATATATATTTTATTTACAGTTTGTTGTCTCTGGTTTCTGCTTTCCTCATCTTCTTTTCACCGTCTTCCTTCCATCCAGCATCTGTCTTCTCTCTCTCTCTCTCTGCCATCCAGTGTCTGCTCTCTCTGCCGTCCCTTCCATCCACTGCCTGCCCTTTCTCTCTGCCCCTTCAATCCACCATTTGCCCTCCCTCTCCCATCCATCCAGGGTCTGCCCTCCCTCTCGCTCCCCCTTCCATCTAAGATCTGTCCCCGCTCTCTCTCTCTCCCCCTTTTTTCAGCCCCCAGTTCCAGCCCCCTTCTCCCCTCTGAACACCCCCACCCCAGTCCCCTTCTCCCCTCCTCCTGTCTGAGACCCCACCACAGTCCCCTTCTCCCCTCCCCGAGACCCCCACCCCAGTCCCCTTCTCTCCTCTGAACATCCCCACCCCAGTCCCCTTCTCCCCTCCCCTTCTCCTGTCTGAGACCCCCACCACAGTCCCCTTCTCCCCTCCCCAAGACCCCCACCCCAGTCCCCTTCTCTCCTCTGAACATCCCCACCCCAGTCCCCTTCTCCCCTCCCCTTCTCCCCTCTGAGATCCCCACCCCAGTCCCCTTCTCCCCTCCCCTGTCTGAGATCCCCACCCGTCCCCTTCTCCCCTCTGAACACCCCCACCCCAGTCCCCTTCTCCCCTCCCCATCCCCCATCTGAGACCCCCACCCCAGTTCCCTTCTCCCCACCCCAGTCCTCTTCTCCCCTCCCCTTTTCCCCTCTGAACACCCCCACCCCAGTCCCCTTCTCCGATCCCCACCCCAGTCCCCTTCTCCCCTCTGAACACCCCCACCCGAGTCCCTTTCGCCCCTCTCCTTCCCCACCTCAGTCCCGTTAAAACCGGCGAAGCAGCGTCGCAGGCAGCGCCTCGTGCCCTGCTTGTAAAAAAAAAATCAAACCTCCTTCCTTCTCCTCGTCTTGACGTCGACTCGGGCCTTCCAATCAAATTGATTGGAAGGCCTGAGTCGACGTCAAGACGAGGAGGAGATGGAAGGATATTTGATTTTTTTTTTTACAAGCAGGGCGCGAGGCGCTGCCTGCGACGCTGCTTCGCCGGTTTTTTTAATGTGCGGCGCCGCGGGAACGGCCACGGGAGGCGGCGGGAGCAGAGCACCCCCCACCCACTGGCACCCGGGGCGGACCGCCCCCACCTTGGTACGCCACTGCACAGGGTTAATCGGTGGAGATTGATCACGGTTGTGTAGGATGACATTTTTACTCATCTCCAGGAACAGAAAAGGAAAGAGAACCAGCTGAGAAAAGCAACCACCTTCAGACAGTTTTGAGTAGGCTTTCCATTTTTGTGAGAAATTCTAGCATAAAAAAATATCTATTTTCACAACTTTCCTCCCAAAGAATTCTGGGTAAATCTCTCTTATCTGCACCCTTCTCCTGCACCGCTAACTCCAGACTATGTTCCTGTTATCTTGCTGCACCATATGCCTGGAATAGACTCCCTGAGCCAGTACGTCAAGCTTCATCTCTGGCCATCTTCAAATCTAGGCTAAAAGCCCACCTTTTTGAAGTTGCTTTTAACTCATAACCCTTACTCACTTGTTCAGTACCTGTATTTTATCATTCCCACCTTAGTAATTCCCTTATCTCTTATTTGTCCTGTTTGCCTGTCCTAATTAGATTGTAAGCTCTGTTAAGCAGGGACTGTCTCTTCATGTTATTTATTTATTTGCTGCATTTGTATCCCACAAAGTGTACAGCGCTAAATAAGCCTTGTAGCACTATAGAAATGATAAGTAGTAGTAGTAAATAGACAATTGTCATTGTCTTTTGCATGGACTTGCTCATTCGTATCAGATTCTTATGTATTTGCTTTCCCATACAAGTGCTCTTACTCTGGTCTCTGATAAATTTAGCAAAAATATTCAGGAAACAAACATTTTCACCTGTCCCTTGAAAGAGAGAAAATAGTAATTTGAATACTTTGAAGAAGCCCATTCTACGAGACAGCAGCTACATAGTGCAAGACTGGTAGACAAGATAGGGCAGATGGTATCTACTCTGAGACAGAACAAAAATGAGCAAGGGAAAGGAAAGAGATGGGGGAGAACCAAGATGAATCCAGCATATATTGACCTGATTGTGCATGGAGGTGAGTATTAACCCAAAAGAGAGTCAAACAAAGAGTAGTATAGGAAAAACTAGGAGACTGGAGGATGAAGCTTGTAATAAGCAAGCACAGGAAAGCAGAAATGAAGCAAGCAATGTGTTGCAGTAAATCAGATGGGAAGGAATGAAGGTTTTGGCCAAGAGAGGAATGGAGACAGAAAAATGATGGGAAGCTGGAGCAATAGGACTCTGTGGGAATAATGTTGTTGGAAGGAAATGAAAGGGATGGTGAATAAGACCATAAATACTGTAATGCCTCTGCATCGCTCCATGGTGCGATCACACCTTGAGTATTGCGTTCAGTTCTGGTCGACGTATCTCAAAAAAGCTATAGCGGAATTAGAAAAGGTTCAAAGAAGAGCAACCAAAATGATAAAGGGGATGGAACTAATCTCGTATGAGGAAAGGCTAAAGAGGTTAGGGCTCTTCAGCTTGGAAAAGAGTTGGTTGAGGGGAAGTATGATTGAGGTCTGCAAAATCCTGAGTGGTGTACAATGAGTAGAAGTAAATCGAGTTTTTATTCGTTTCAAAAGTATAACAACTAGGGGACAGTCAAGGAAGTTACATGGAAATACTTTTAAAACAAATAGGAGGAAATATTTTTTCGCTCAACGAATAGTTAAGCTCTGGAACTCTTTGCCTGAGGATACAGTAACAGTGGTTAGCGTATCTGGGTTTAAAAAAGGTTTGGACAAATTCTTGGAGGAAAAGTCCATAGTCTGCTATTGAGACAGACATGGAAAAGCAACTGCTTGTCCCTGGGATCAGTAGAATGGAATGTTACCACAATTTGGGTTTCTGCCAAGTACTTGTGACCTGGCTTGGTCACTATTGAAAACAGGAAGCTGGGCTAGATGGACCATTGGTCTGATCCAGTATGGCTTTTCTTATGTTCTTATGAAAAAGGTGTTGTTGTTTTTAAATTAGAAAGACAGTTATTGTTTGCCCAATTGTAATTTAGCAGTCAAAGCATGTTTTTGTAAATCATAGACACTGTCAAATGAAGATAATGGGGGAAAGACACAAAACTCTTCACACAACACCAAGCAGAAGAACATATGAACCCAACTCTTTTTCCTAATTTGCTTTTGTGATGAGCAGTATATCTGCATAGGTGTCATTACAGGGGTGCAAATGCACCCCATTTACAGCCCCAGTGAAAGCCACACATGAAAGCTTCAAGTCCCCGGACCTCCCTGAATGGTTCAAGTAGGTCCAGGGACTTGGGGTTTTTCCTAATTCATGGAGGGGGCTTTGGTGTTGGTTAGGTAGCAGTGACCCCCAATTGCTGCTTCCGTGCTGGCTCCGCGGTTCTAAATGGTGACTGCAAACTCTCGTGAGACTACTGCAAGGGGTCGCAGCCACCATTTTGATTCTCGGAGCTGGCATGGGCAGTAGCAACTGGAGAAAGCTGCTGCTCGAAGGAGAGAGGTGCTGCATTAGGGGCAAGGAGGGAAAGGTGCTACATGATGGGAAGGGAGGGGGGAATTGCTGCACTTGGATCCAAGGGAAGGGAAGGGAGAGGGCAGAAATGCTGCACTTGGATAAGAGGGAAGGGAGAGGGCAGAAATGCTGCACTTGGATAGGAGGGAAGGGAGAGGGCAGAAATGCTGCACTTGGATAGGAGGGAAAGGAGGGGGAAATGCATCTGGATAGGAGGGAAGGGGAGGGGAGAGGAGGAAATGCTGCATTTGGATAGGAGGGAAGGGAGGGGGAAATGCATTTGGATAGGAGGGAAGGAGAGCGGAGAGGAGGAAAAGCTGCACTTGGATAGGAGGGCAGGGAAGGGGAGGGGGAAATGCTGCACTTGGATTGGAAGCAGGGAGGGGGAAAATGCTGCACTTTGGATAGGAGGGCAGGGAGAGGGGGAAATGCACATGGATGGAATGGAAGAGGGAAGATGTGCTGCACATGAAGAGAAGGGAGTCATGCTGCACATGAAGGGAAAAGAAGAGGGAAAGTTAGATATTGAGAAGGCGGCAGGAAAATTGAAGAAAGCTGAATGTGAAAGATCAGTGCCAAACAGACATAAGGCAGGACGAGAAGAAGAAAGGAGGTGAGAAAAGAAATAAATGAAATGGAAAGGAGGCCCTGGAAACAGAGTTAAGAGCACAGACAGAGAAAAGCAGAACCAGAGATTGGGAACAAGATAATTAGAATAATAAAATCACCAGAAAACAAAGATAGGAAAAATGATTACAATTTCAGTTTAGTGATTGAATTATGTTGGTGTTGAGAGTTTACATCTGTCGGCTTTATTTTGCACTGTACAGGAGGACATGCATTTCTTTCTATTTCTCTGGTGTTGCACGACATGCAGAGTCTGGTATCTCTGCTTTCAGTTTTTGCCTCCATGTTTTTTGCAATTCTCTATGCTGTATCAGGTGAGTCATGTTCTGCATCTGCAACTGAGGTGAAGGATTCTGCTGGCATGTGGTGTCTGTGTAGGATTATGTAACAGTCCACCTTGTTCCATTTTCCCAGCAGCAGGTTAGTTTGGTGCTCTAGGGCCTATTTTCATAGGTGGGTTAGGGCTATTATGATTTGGTAAGTTTTCTATATAGGCTTTGAGTGCCTTTTTGTTAGGAAATATGAGTTTATGATACAGAACTGGAGCATCAAGATTTAAACTGAGATTCTGACCAATTCTGTAGAGAATGAAAGTTTCACACCCACACAGAAAAATTTGTTGATTGATGCTATCAATTATGGGGGTCTTTAACTTAGGCAAACTGGCGTTTTTAGTGCACGTTAAAATAGGTGCACGCTAAACACTAAAAATGCCAATGTATTCCTTTTTTTAATTTATATTTTTCCATGTCAATACAGCTAAAGTACTTACATAGGGTTTACAAATAGTATTGTTACAATGCAGATATCGTCACCAATCATTGACAGGTGTTACATAGTAATCCAGAGGATAACAATCCCATATTGACTTTTATATTTACCATTTAATGAACCAACTGGTCTTCTCTTGCATCTCCATCTATTCCTGTCATGCACACGTACTTACTTTGTTGCAAGAGCCAACATTCATTCCACCTTACATCCATCCTTTCTCTTCTCCATTCGTTAACCCACCCCCCCTTCAATCCCGCCCTCTCCTTCATGTTTGCAATGTTTGAAAGTTATGGTGGTTCAAAAATTCGAACCACCATAACTTTCAAACATTGCAAACATGAAGGAGAGCCACATACTGTCTATTATTAACATTTAAGTCATGTGCATAGGACATATTTTTTTGTATTTAGCCACCTCAGTCACTCTTGAAACCCAGCATGTGAAAGCAACAGGCTCCTCAGATGTCCAGAACTGCAGGATCGTTTTTTTTTTTGGCCACCAAGATTGTCATGTAAATGAACCGCCTCTGAGGCTGTGTCAACCCCTGTGACGTCAGGAGAGACTGCTCCCCCAGTAGCAATGTGGCATAAGACCACTCTAATGTGCACTGGCATACCTAGTTAAGCACAGAGATGATCTTAGTCCAAATATCTAATTTGGGACACTCGAGAAAAGCATGCAGGAGAGTCCCAGGGCCAGTTTGACATCTCAGACGTTGAGTGGATCCCCACATTTTCATCTGGGCCCCCTTCGCTCTCGATATATATGCTCTATGTATTATTTTATACTGTGTCTCTTGCAGATCCGCCGACTCGACCATCTCATATAGTGTAGCAAACAATGCATGGAACTGTGAATTAGAATACTGGGTACCAAGTCCTCATTCCATCTCTGTATGATGATGTCAACGGTGCTCTCTGGGACTGATGGTTTCAATACTTTGTACCAGGTAGTCAACTGTTTCCCCCCACTGCCATGTTCGTGATTACGAGATCAGCCGTATGTCCCCCTCTCTCCATGTTTCATTCTAACTTGCTGCCAGTAGTGTCTAGCCTGCAGATATGATAACATGTGTCCATTATGAAGGCCCCATCTCTCCTTTGCTTGTGAGAAGGAGAGGAACTGATTTGTACCCGGTGTGAGCATGTTCCCTATGCTAATGCATCCCAATTTCGCCCACTCACGGAAGACTGAGGGGCCCATACCTGCCAGGAAGTCCGCATTGCCCTCCAATCACAGAAAAGGTGAAGCATCTGGGCTTCATTGTTGCCGTTTTCTCCACCAGCACTAGGCTGCACGTAATGGTGCCAGAAAACTTAACTGCGTGTTATATGGCGTGCCTAGACTGGCAGGTGCGTGCAAAAGATTTATAAAGGAGTATGGCGCACACCATCCCTCTAGCCATCCCTGTGGAGTGAATTGGTGGACCCCCATGATGCCCTCTGAAACAATCCTCATTAACGCTGCCACATTGTACAGCTGCAAGTCTGGAAGATTAAGTCCTCCCACATTCTCGTCCGGGACCAATTTAAGGTGTCCTATGCGTGCCCCCTTCCCCCTCCATATAAAGGAGCATATTGTGGACCTAAACAGTCGTTCATCTTTCCTTTTAATCCATATTGGGATAGCCTGCAAGGGGTATAGTAGTTTGGGCAATAGTACCATCTTCGTCAAAGCCACTCTACCAAACAGGGATATTGGGAGATCTTCCCATCGTAAACACAGTTTCCTGATTTAATCTATCAGTTCTAAAATATTGCCTCTGTACATCTCTGCCTGTCGGATACTGAGAAAGATCCTCAGATAACACATGGGGTGCTTTACCAGAGGGATAGGCAGGGTCAGAAGTCTCAGGTCTGGGGGTTCCCCTCCTAGCGGGAGAAGCTCCGATTTGTCACAATTAACCCGCAGTCCAGATATGTCCCCAAATTCCCTAACAAGAGCCAGCGCGTTCGGGAGATGTTTTGTGGCATCTTTAAGGTAGAACAATATGTCGTCTGCAAAAAGATTAATGCAGATGTCTTTCCTTCCCACCTGAAGTCCTTCTATTTAATCACTTTGGCGTATTTTGGCAGCTAGGGGTTCAATGGCTCATAGAAATAGGATAGGCGATAGAGGGCATCCCTGTCTCGTGCCTTGTTGCAGATCGAAGCTCTTTGTCAATTTATTATTTATCAGTAATTGTGCCTGTGGGCGAGTATAGAGAGCCCCAACCCAGTCCATGATTTTGCCTTAGAGCCCGTATTTCTCTAGAACCCACATGAGATATTGCCATGATATGCTATCGAACGCTTTCTCCATATCTAGGCCCGCGATGGCTTCTAGTCCCCCCTTCCCCCCAAATGTGTGTATAGCCACCAGTGCACGTATAAGGTTCATGGAGGCATACCGACCGGGCACAAAACCCACCTGGTTCTCATGCACAATGGATGGAAGAAAGGCATTCATTCGGCGAGCCAGAATGGCTGCCAATAGTTTGATATCTTGATTGAGGAGAGATATGGGGCGGTAGGAGCCCACTTGTGATGTGTCTTTCCCTGGATTAGGCAGTACTACGATATGGGCCAGATTTTGGTGTAGTCCCATTCCATTGTAGATGTCACTCAGAGGCTGTGCTACTATATCAGATAGAATACGATAGTATTCACGCCTGAACCCATCAGGGCCCAGAGCTTTGGTTAGCTTTGGCTGTTTGATACCTGTTCTAATTTCTTTTGGTGTTATTGGCCGGTTTAGTGCATGTATTTGATCAGCATTGAGATATGGCAGATCCAAGTCCCTGAAAAAGCCATCTCTCGTGCTTTCATTTAATTCCCTTTCTCTGTATAAAGAACTATAATATTGAACAAACTGGGCCATGATTTGATGTTCTGTGGTGTATTGTCTCCCTGCCCCATCTTTAATAGATGTGATAATTTTCCTGTTCCTATACGGTCTTACCATATTGGCCATTAGCTTCCCTGCCTTACTTCCCCACCGGAAGAGCTTGTATCATTGGTAATATATATCTGCTCGGCTCAACTGCTCAATAAGCTATCAATCTGCCTTCTAACCTTCATCATGTTTTGCTTCAGGGTCCCATCTAATCTTAAAATGTGGTGCCTCTTGAGAGTCTGATATTCCTGTGATAACCTTAGCAATTCTTTCTCGAGATATAGGCTAGTACGTGTCCCCTTACTACCGCCTTAAATGCTTCCCAATATGTCACTGGTCCCACATCCAATGTGGCATTAGTGGAATGGTTTCTAGCCATTTTTCTCTCAAATAAGTTCTAAACTGTATATTGTTATATAGTGCGGGCAAAAATTTCCAGACTCTATCCATTGGATCCTTCACAAACGATAAGCTGAGTGTGATTGCTGAGTGATCAGAGAGGGCATTATCTATAATTTGCCCCTCCAGCGCTACAGAGAAGAGCAGCTGTGATATTAGAAAGTAATCTAGTCTAGAATATACGTTGTGGGGGTGGGAGTAGAAAATGTAATCCGCATCATGTGGGTGCAAAATCCTCCATATATTCACTAACTCCAGTTGGTTTAACAGAAAATTGATTTCTTTGCTCCCCTGATCTCGGCCCCCTGTTTTTGCTGGTTTACAGTCGATTGTGGGATCTGCAAGAGTATTTAGGTCTCCTCCCAGAATAAGCTAATAATTCAGATGGGGTATCAGTTTAGCCACTATGTCTGAGAAGAATCCATGGCTATATGTGTTAGGGCCGTAAACGTTACATAAGTTAAGTTTCCAGCCCCAGAGCGCTCCCAACAGAATGACATATCTTCCCTCTTTATCTTGGATTATTTTATGGATATGGAAAGGAAGCTGCTTATGCAGCAGTATAGCCACTCCTCATTGTCGGTTATTATAAGAAGAGTATACCACTTCTCCCACCCATCCCCTTTTCAGTTTGTGATGCTCAGTAGTGGACAAATGAGTTTCCTGGAGGTAGGATATATCGGTATTTCTAGATTTCAACCACGTTAATATTTGTGTGCGTTTGACTGACGAGTGTATGCCATCCACATTAAATGACACCAATTTCAAGTTAACCATTACCAATAAGCATTTTAGTGATGTTCAGGCTAACTCTGTTTTCCATCCTGCAGGTCTCCCAGCTAAACCTGCCGGATCGTCCCTTACACGCTCCAGTGCCTTGCATGCTCACATAACAACCACCGCTCCCTGTCTCCTGCTTATACCCCTTTTCAACCATGCAAACCCCCTCCCCCTCCCCTCCAGCCCCCTAAAGCCCTGCCATCCACCCACTCATCCATCTCATTCATACCTCCCCTATCCCCCTCCCCTCCTTTGCTTAGAAGCCTGACACATCCTTTCCCCTTCCTAAGAAACTCACCAGAACACATGCCCCGCATCAACCCTGCTGTCTAAACAAAAACAATAACTTTGATATGTGCCACTTAACTCTGCATGAACCAAACATAGGGATGTCCTTCGAGTCCGAATCAAAGATCCACATATTCAAACCAACATCCGTTGCAGAATTCTGCTATGAATTATAGTGCGAGGGCCACTGATTTAGGTGCTGTACTATCACCTCATTGTCCATCATTGTCCCCCGCACTCCGATATCCTAAGGACAAAGATAACTCGTTGCATTCGAAATCCTCAACCACTTCAACAGTATCCACCTATGACCGCATCCAGGAAGCACAGTCCAGAGATATTCCAAGCCTTCAAGGGCCCATGTCTGATTCCGGAGCCTCTCCTCTGTTAAGGCGGTTCAGAAATGCTTGCGCCTCCGCCACGTCCGTTAGCACCGTCACCCGGCTTTCATGCCAAATCCAAAGTTTAGCTGGGTAGAGGAGGGAAAAAAGTACCCCTTTCTTGTATAGTGCGGTGCATGTTGGCGCCATCGATTTACGCAGCAGTGCCACCCTTGCAGAGTAATCATTAAAGAGTAACAGGCGCTGTCCCTCATATTTCAGGGTTGATTTACTGTGATAGGCCTTCAACAGTTGTTCTTTCTCCGACCAGTTTATAAAGTGCACAATGGAGGTCCGAGGCTTGTTCTCACACTCCCCACAACTTCTGATTTGATGCGCTTGGTCGCATTGAAAGTTCTCATTGAATTCTTTGACTGGGTGACAGGAGAATTAAATCAAGGACGTGCTATGGACGTAATCTACTTAGATTTCAGCAAGGCTTTTGACACGGTTCCCCACAGGAGGCTCTTAAATAAACTAGATGGGCTGAAGATAGGACCCGAAGTGGTAAACTGGATTAGGAACTGGTTGACGGGCAGACGCCAGAGGGTGGTGGTGAATGGAGTTCGCTCGGAGGAGGGAAAGGTGAGTAGTGGAGTGCCTCAGGGATCGGTGCTGGGGCCGATTCTGTTCAATATATTTGTGAGTGACATTGCCGAAGGGTTACAAGGTAAAGTTTGCCTTTTTGCGGATGACACCAAGATTTCCAACAGAGTAGACACCCCGGAGGGAGTGGAAAACATGAAAAAAGATCTGAAGAAGCTAGAAGAATGGTCTAACATTTGGCAATTAAAATTCAATGCGAAGAAATGCAAAGTGATGCACTTAGGGAGTAGAAATCCAAGGGAGACGTATGTGTTAGGCGGGGAGAGGGATCTTGGGGTGATAGTATCTGAGGACCTGAAGGCGACAAAACAGTGCGACAAGGCGGTGGCCGTAGCTAGAAGATTGCTAGGCTGTATAGAGAGAGGAGTGACCAGCAGAAGAAAGGAGGTTTTAATGCCCCTGTATAAGATGTTGGTGAGGCCCCACCTGGAGTATTGTGTTCAGTTTTGGAGGCCGTATCTTGCGAAGGATGTTAAAAAAATGGAAGCGGTGCAAAGAAAAGCTACGAGGATGGTATGGGATTTGCGTTCCAAGACATATAAAGAGAGACTTGCTGACCTGAACATGTATACCCTGGAGGAAAGGAGGAACAGGGGTGATATGATACAGACGTTCAAATATTTGAAAGGTATTAATCCGCAAACGAATCTTTTCCAGAGATGGGAAGGCGGTAGAACGAGAGGACATGAAATGAGATTGAAGGGGGGCAGACTCAGGAAAGATGTCAGGAAGTATTTTTTCACGGAGAGGGTGGTGGGTGCTTGGAATGCCCTCCCACGGGAGGTGGTGGAGATGAAAATGGTAACGGAGTTCAAACATGCGTGGGATATGCATAAAGGAATCCTGTGCATAAGGAATGGATCCTCAGAAGCTTAGCTGAAATTGGGTGGCGGAACAAGTGGGGGGAAGAGGGGTTTGGTGGTTGGGAGGCTAGGATATGGGAGGGCAGACTTATACGGTCTGTACCAGAGCCGATGATGGGAGGCGGGACTGGTGATTGGGAGGCGGGAAATACTGCTGGGCAGACTTATACGGTCTGTGCCCTGAAAAGGACAGGTACAAATTCAAGGTAAGGTATACACATATGAGTTTGTCTTGGGCAGACAGGATGGACCATGCAGGTCTTTTTCTGCCGTCATCTACTATGTTACTATGTTCTTCTCGCCCTTCTCCAGCCCCACATTTTCGGGCAGCCAGGAGCTGAAAAAATGGTAGAGGCCCTTATCTGTAAGCAATTCCGGTAGTCCGCTGGTTTCTATTTTCTTGCTCCTCTAGCCTTTCTCTGAGTGCCACTGTTTCTTTCTGTAGCTCGGTGATCTGGGCCGCCAAGATATGTGATTCATCCTCCTGGGTCGACACCCGTTGCTCCACCTCAGAGATTCGCCTGGCCTGGGAGTCGAATTTCTCACTGATTTCCTCTACCGCTGCTTGAATTTTATTCAGCCTGTCTTCCAGAGCCGTGGTGACCATTCTTGATATCTTCTGCGCCCACTCGCCTGTTTGCTTCTCGGTCAGCATTTGCTGGGGAAAGTTGTCTGCCATCTTAGGTGTGCTTGTTCTACACACCGCTTCTACGATCAAATTCAAAGAGTCTAGACGTGATCTCCTAGCAGTCCGTTCATCAGATCAGGACCTGAAGCAGCAGAGTGCTTGGGTAGTGGCAGGTTTATGCAGGTTCTCTGCGGAGCTCTCGTTTCTGCTTCTTCTCAGGTGGCAGGCATCACGTGACCCCCACCATTGTATTCCTATGGGCGTCTTTAGCGTTTATCACGCGCCTGTTTTTAATGCGTGCTAAAAACACCAGCGCGCCTAAGTAAAAGGTCCCCTTGATAATGATCATTCTACCAGGTAGTTTAAATAGGCTGGAGTGGGGAGGGTTTCTTTTATGTATAGAAGATTGCTAATTAAAAAGTGGAGGGGGAAGGGGATTATATATAGAAATGTCACTTTGACTTGCCCTCCCAACATACCTAGCTTGCCCCCCTGTTGCCACCCCAAATATTTATGTCTAAAGATGCCACTGCATATCTGAGCTTTGTCAGATACTCTGGACTGGACTAACTCTTCAGTAGTTGAGACAAAAGAACTTTTCTTCATTGACAAGTGACAGATACAACCCAGTTTCCATTTAACCGTCTCCACAAATATCTGCAACAGGTTGTAAGACATGGTCCAATATGGTCCCAAATAGCTTATTTAGGAAAATGAAATCCATGTGAAACTAAGCTGCAAAACTTATTTTTCAGATCATGCTGACCATGATGATATCTTTTAAGATGCTTTAGAGCCAGCTCTCCGACTTCAGTGTAATCAACAACAAATCTCAGACACCATGAAACACTGAGAACAATGTTCTGTCTACAGTTTCCTGATCAGTTTGGGCTAGTGGTATAATGACTTCATTTGGCAGCCCTGCAAACAAAGACTAAACAGCTTTCCCCCAATTCTAAACAAAACTGCAGACATGCATGTGTCAAAACTCTCCGAATGTACTCACCATCACTTTGCTCCAAAACTCAGCCTTAGAAGTGCAATGCTCCATACTGCAACTTTACCCTCAGTCTCTTCAGACAGCCCAGTCAAAATTCCACTTAATACAAAGAATTGATTCAGCATGGGAATGGAAAACCCTTCTGACTGCTTACACTGTGTTCAGAGAAAATGAATGCAAACTTCAAGCCCCACAAGGAACTCCACGATCTTCGATTTACATAATTTGATGCTGAGATGGGTGGTGGCATTCCTCAAGCTTATAATTAAGAAGCTAAGGCTGCCTTAGTCAAGCACATACAGAATATATTACAGTGAAGGGCATGAAATTATATATGTGCCTAAGCACAATTGCTGTCAGTAGAATTATAACTGATGACACTGTGCACATGTCCACCACGCCTCAAATGTGCAGACCATGCCAAGTGCAACTTCCATGGAGCACTTCTTTCCAAGTAAACTTGCAGCCAGATGTCTAAACAGCATCTAGTGATTATACATCCCACAGTGGCTCGTTAAGGTGTGCAGAATAGTTTTTGACAAATTTAGAGCGTGTGTTTTGGATGTATTTATAAAGCATGTGAGAGAAAAGAAGCAGTAGCCGGAAGCTGCATATAATTTTCCTGTAAAAATAACTGAACTCACCACAGTGTTCCATCTAATTTATAGGCTGTAATGATGCAAGTATGCAAAATATAGCCTACTTTCTTTCTTGATTCTATTTCCTAGTTTGTTTACATGCTTCCAAAGCCTCCCATTCTGAAGCTTGGCCCAATTTCCTCCTTTGGACTGTCTCCTACAAACTCCACTTCAGAAAGGGTTATTTACCTTGGTGAACAGAATTTCACTCAGTATTAGGTAAGACCAAGAGACCGATACGCAGAGGCATAGCTAGGTGGGGTGCAAGGGGAGCTGTTGCTCCCCTAAATGGATTTTGAATAAAATGGCGTCTATACGGATCAGCTCTTCAGCTTTACACTGACGCCTATTTTACAAAGGGTCTGCTCCCCCGACATCAAAACCTGGCTAGGGTTTCATCCATGGTAGGGATAAGCCCACCCAAACAGCAGAAAATATTCTTGATGGTCTTTAAGGCAACACTATTATTTGTGATAGATTGATCAAAGCTACACACAAAGCACTGGGTAATATAAACTTTTTCTACAAAGTTTGTATTACCCAGAGCCGGTGGGGGGAGGCGGGGCTGGTGGTTGGGAGGCGGGGCTAGTGCTGGGCAAGACTTCTACGGTCTGTGCCCTGAAAATGGCAGATACAAATCAAGGTAAGGGATACACAAAAAGTAGCACATATGAGTTTATCTTGTTGGGCAGACTGGATGGACTGTGCAGGTCTTTTCCTGCCGTCATCTACTATGTTACTAAACGTTACTATGTATGTTACCTGTTATGAAGATACTAGTAAAAAAGCCCCGTTTCTGATGCAAATGAAACGGGGGCTAGCAATGTTTTCTTCTGTGTGCATGTGGGAGTGTGTGTGTCCCTGCCCCCTGGCCTCTCTCCCCCTCCCCCCTCTGAGTCCTTCACTGTTACAGAGCCAGCGATTTGATTTCGTGCTCTGCTGTTTTCCTTCACTGACTGTGTTACAGAGAGGGCGGGGCAGACACTCATAGGGAAACCGGATATCTCGCCCCCTTCACACTTCCGGCTGGAGGCTTCATAGAACGTTGGTGTTGCCTTTTATATAGAGAGATTAGGGGTCCTTTTACTAAGCTGCTGAAAGCACTAATGCATGCTTACCGCAGGTTAAATGCACTACCACAGGGCATGTTAAGGCGTCCCGTGGTAGTTTTTGCATGTGTGTGCGTTACTTTACATGCTAAAAAAGAGTTTTACTTTTTACCACTGTGGGCGGGGGCAGAGAGTAGACAAGTTCTGCATTAATTGGTTAGTACAGCTACATTGCCGTACGCTGATTAGTATGTGGTTAGTGTGTGAGCCCTTACTGTCTACAAAATAGGTGTCGATAAGCGCTCACGCGATAATGACGATGCATTAATGGGAAAATTAGCATGTGGCCATTATTGAAGTAATAGGAAAATTGGCTATTTCCCAGCAGCACTAAAAGTGGCCTTAAGGGGATAGCGCAGGCCACATTTTAGCACTGCTTAGTAAAAGGGCCCCTTACTGTTTGGGGGGGGGGGGAAAATAAATAATATAGGGACCCTTTTACTAAGGCATGAAGGCACCTATGAGCATCCAACACGTGCAAAATTGGTACTACCGCCCGGCTACCACGTGCCCTAGGTGGTACTTCCATTTTTGATGTGTATCCAAAACACGCGGTAAAATTTATTTTCTATTTTCTACGGCGTGGTGCTTACCCAGCGGTAATTGGCAGTTTATGCATGCTGGCCGCTTACCGCCCGTTTAGTGCATGAGACCTTACTGCTAAGTCAATGGGTGGTGGTTCGATCTAAGGCCAAAAATGGATGCGCACTGGTTCTAATTTTGCCGCACGTCCTTTTCGACCACAAAAAAAAAGCCCTTTTTCAGGCGCGCTGAAATAATGACCTGCGTGCATCCAAAACGTGCACCTACAGCAACGCAGACCACTTTTAGGCACACCTTAGTAAAAGGGCCCCTTACCTTTTTTGAACTATGGCGATGCTGCCTGTTTTATATAGTCCATAACAGTATGTACAAACTACTACTACTACTACTTGACATTTCTAAAGCGCTACTAGGGTTACGCAGCGCTGTACAATTTAACATAGAAGGACAGTCCCTGCTCAAAGGAGCTTACAATCTGACCAGATGCCGCTGAACAAGAACATAAGAACAGCCATATTGGGTCAGACCAATAGTCCATCTAGACCAGTGTCCTGCTTCCAACACTGGCCAATCTAGGTCACAAGTACCTGGCAGAAACTATTCACTGAGTGAAAAAATATGGGTATGACCTGTTCAGCAGGATTTATCTGGATAGAAGCCGCTCCTACCTGGGTAAGTTCCACTGAAAATTCCTTCCTTTATACTTTTTTCTTTTTTTAATTTTTGTTAGATGTTAAAAAACCCCAAAACAAACCAAACCAAAACAAACCAATTATTTACGTTATATATCTGTTTTAAGGAGGTCATTTTATAGAAATTATGTGCTAAGCAGAATGTAGAACTGGAATGTACACAGGTATATTAAGGGTAGTGCTTTTTTTGTGCCGGTACGCACTGGTTCAGTGTACCGGCACCTTTTTTCCCCCCCGGCAAGTTCTGCACCCTTCCTTTCACTCCCCTACTTACTACTACGTCAGACTCGGTAACATGAACGGTGCAGCGATTGAGAGAGGCTGGCAGCATCAGAGCTTCCCTCTGCGAGTCCCTCCTACGTAGCTTCAACTTCCTGTGTCTGCATGGGCGGAACTCGCAGAGGGAAGCTGTGATGCTGCCAGCCTCTCTCAATCGCTGCACCGTTCGCACTGCTGAGTCCGACGCTGGCAGCCTTTCTATAGCTTCGCTGGCAGGCAGTGGAGAAGGACAGGTTGGGGGAAGAAGATTAGCTGGACATGGGAGAGGGGAGGGCAGGGGAGAGAGGAGAATCCTGGACATCGATGGGAGGGGAGGGCAGGGAAGAGAGAATTGCTGGACATCGATTGGATGGGAGGGGACAGCAGGGAAGAGAGAATTGCTGGACATCGATGGGAGGGGGCAGGGAAGAGAGAATTGCTGGACATTGACAGGAGGGGAGGGCAGGGATGAGAG
This sequence comes from Microcaecilia unicolor, assembly GCF_901765095.1. NCBI lineage: Eukaryota > Metazoa > Chordata > Amphibia > Gymnophiona > Siphonopidae > Microcaecilia > Microcaecilia unicolor. The sequence goes on along the minus strand of NC_044033.1, from coordinate 262,706,620 downwards.
GACTGCTGGACATGGAGGGGAGAGAGGAGAATCGCTGGACATGGATGGGAGGGGAGGGCAGAGAAGAAAGAATTGCTGGACATGGATGGGAGGGGAGGGCAGGGGAGAGAGGAGAATCACTGGACATGGATGGGAGAGGAGGGCAGGGAAGAGAGAACTGCTGGACATGGATGGGAGAGGAGGTCAGGGGAGAGAGGAGAATCACTGGACATGGATGGCAGAGGAGGACATGGGGGCAGAGAAGAATCGCTGGACATGGATGGCAGAGGAGGACAGGGGGCAGAGAAGAATCACTGGACATGGATGGGAGGGGAGGGGCAGAGAAGAATCACTGGACATGGATGGGAGGGGAGGGCAGGGGAAAGGAGACATATACTGGACATGGATGGGAGGAGAGGTCAGGGAAGAGAGATTTGCTAGACATGGATGGAAGGGGAGGGCAGGGGAGAGAGGAGAATCATTGGACATGGATGAGAGGGAGGGAAGGGGAGAGAGGAGAATCGCTGGACATGGGAGGGGAAGGCAGGGGAGAGAGGAGAGATGCTGGACATGGATGGAGGGCAGGGAAGAGAGGAAGGAGATGCACATGGATGGGAGGGTAGGGAAGAGAGGAGAAATGCTGGAAATGAATGGAGAGGAGAGCAGGAGATAGAGGAGAATTGCTGGACATGGATGGATGGAGGGGTTGGCGGGGAGAGAGGAGAAATGCTGGACTTAGATGGAGGGGAGGAAAGAAAAAAGAAGAAGATGCACATGGATGGAGATGAGGGGAAAGGATAAGAGAGGAGAAAAACTGCACATGGATGGAGAAAACAGGCAAAAGCTGGATCCATGTTATACCTCCTCCAGTCAATTCCATGGAGGAGGACCCAGCTTTTACTTATGGATGTATGGCCAGAAATGAAGAAGAAAGGAGAAAAGTAAAGAAATAAATGGAAAGGAAGCCCTGGAAACAGAGTTAAGGGAACAGATAGAGAGCAGCAGAATCAGAGATGGAAAATGGATAGAAAAACCAAGTCACCAGACAACAAAGGTAGAAAAAATAATTTTATTTTCATTTTAGTGTTTGAAATATGTCCAATTTGAGAATTTACATCTGCTGTCTTATTTTGCACTGTGTATACTGGAGCTGCAACAGCTTACAGAAACTATTTGTAATGAAAAAAAATCACGTTATTTTTTTCTCCTATACTAGTATAATATTTTCAAATGATGTCTGTTTATATGTGCCATGGCTGGTATAAGGGGTGTGGCCATCATAGGGGTGGTGCCATATGTGGTGACCCCCCCCCCCCCCCCATAATGAGTACCGGCACCTTTTTTTTCTACAAAAAAAGCACTGATTAAGGGTTATACATTTGGCGCTTTACTGAGGCCATCATATAGAGAAGTACATGCTAACAAAAGAGGCGTGTTCTGGTGGGGAATGTGCATGTACTGGGCAGTATGTTGTAAGTAGGAATGCACTATGAATATCAATCAAAACATTCAGAAATTCTTTAGCATCATATCTATGTTAGTGGAATGTTCTAATGCATGATTAGGTGTATCATTAATCTTATGCTAACATTGTATTATATCTCTGGTATTTGAATTCCTGTGCTGTTAAATGTTTATTCTTGTTTATTTTACTATTGTTACGCTGTTAACAAAATTGTAAGTTTTAGGTTAAACTGTACCTGCTGTACACCGCCTTGGGTGAATCTCTTCATAAAGGCAGTTAACAGATCAATCAATCAATCAATCAATCAATCAATAAATAAATAAATAAATAAATATGTACTTTATAATATACATATGAATCTATGTCACAAAAAAAGAGGGGCATGCATTTACATCAGCTTTCAATGACACCTAGGGAAACTGTCTTTGAAACCTGGTGCATTGATTACTGGCTGGTGCTGGACATTAGTTTGAAAGTAAGTGGTCAGTTAGTGGTCTTCTTTATACTGCTTTGCCCTCTGCCTTCTCCCTCCTTCCATTTTCTTCTGTCATTCCTTTTCTTTCTTTTGCTCTCCCTGTCTAATTCTTTTCTATCCTCTGCATCAGTGTCAGCCTGGTCATTTTGTCTTACCATGATATGCCTACCTATCCTTGCTATGGCTGTCTCTCTGCATCTGTGTGGCCCTCTCTCTATGCAGGTAGGAATCACAAAAAGGTATGTGCATGGATCCCGTAGTCAAGGTACGTGTATGGCTCCCTGAGCAAAAGGACAGAACTTAGCAGCCTCCTAGGGACACACTAAGCAGCTCTGTATATACAATGCATCATTGGCCTCAAACTTGTTCCTCTGAGTCTGGGCCTTCACCAGACACACTTCTTGCCTAATAAAGTATTCTTGTAGTCAGGTATAGCACCAGCTAGAGATGATTAAGAAGTACATGGAAAGGCTTGGGCAAGTATTTATTTTGGAAGTATTTTGTTCATTATCTAAATCTCTTAGTTACTTTTTTGTATATGATTGCTTTTGTGATATGTATGTTGAGTAGTATATGTCAATTTATTATACACTCCGTCGGACCTATTGGGATTTAGTGGTTTATAAATACTACGGGAGGGAATAGAATGGTTTTTCCCCAGATTAGTTTGCCCAACAAACCAAAGGTACTGAAAGACTCAACTGGTGTGTTGGGTAAGTATACGCTTGCTTATAGACAAGATCCAAATTGCTCTTGACATTTTTATCAAGAACTTTCTGTGCAGCACTGGATCTGGTGCTCACAAATGGAGGAAGTGTTTCCAATGTTTTCCTAAGCAATAGTGATCATCACAAGATATGGTCTGATATAAGAGCAAAAACGGAGTGCAGATGCACAAAACTCAAAGTACTGGATTTCAGACATGCTGATTCTGGTAAACTGGGGTGGGGGGGGAGGGAGAAGGAGCTGATGGCATGGGTAGGCATAGAAGAGCACAAAAGGGCCTTCAGGACTGGAACAAACTAGAGTTCTTTATTAAAGAGACCTGACACGGACTGTGTTTTGGAGCATGTGCGCCTGCGTCAGGGGTCAATAATGACCAGAACCCTTGCTGATCACACATAGATGATTAAAAAACAACACAATCGCTGTCCTGTTGTTTAAAAGAACTTCCATGTGCTGCTAATGATGTTTAGAAAGGGTGTTGATCAAAACAAGTCCTGTCTATATAAAGTAGAATGCGCAATAGTAAGAACTGCAAAAAGCACTATGAGTCCACATCAGTTCTTTTCTTTTTTTTAACAATATTTATTAAAAGTATTTTGAACCAGTATGCAAAAATCAACAACATACAGAATGCCACAACAGACAACGGGCTCAGAAATAGTGGAAGACACCAATACAGAAAAGGAAACCCCAACTCCCCCATCCACCACCCCTCCGCAAACTCCCTCCCCCCACAGCAAGGTCTACCAGCAACACTGAGTGCTCAGTGACTCTTGAGGGCACCCAGCCTGAACCCAAATCATTCCCATTCTGTCCCCCTCCCCCAAAGCCCCACACTGCAGTCAACAATTGGTCCAAGTGGGTCCATTCTTCCTCAGCAGAGACATAACATCCCAGAAGGCAGTCATTTTAATTTTTCTAGCTCCTCAACAATGGCTAACTTCATAGCCCAATCCACAGATATTGGCCCCTCAGCCTTTTTCCAATGGGCAGCAATGACACCCATAGCCACTGTCAGACTCAGATGCTTCAAATGTTGCTACTACTTAAAGCCCCTCCAGTTGCCCAACTTCAACAAGCACCATTGAGGGGAATGAGAGAAGGAGCACTCCAACACTGAAGAGAGAGACCAAGAAGGGCATAATTGAACCCCCCCCCCCAAAAAAAACCCACTCCCCACAACTGTACACCACTACCATATCCCTAAGGGGTGAAGGGGGACACGTACATGTGGGTACAGTGGGTTTGGGGGGGGGGGTTTGGAGGGTTCAACATTTACCACCACAAGTGTAACAGGTAGGGGGGATGGGCCTGGGTCCGCCTGCCTGAAGTGCACTGCACCCACTAAAAACTGCTCCAGGGACCTGCATACTGCTGTGATGGAGCTGGGTATGACATTTGAGCCTGGCAAAAAATGTTTTCAAAATTTTTTTTTTGGGTGGGAGGGGGTTGGTGACCACTGGGGGAGTAAGGGGAGGTCATCCCCGATTCCCTCCAGTGGTCAACTGGTCAGTTCGGGCACCTTTTTGAGACTTGGTCGTGAAAAAAATGGACCAAGTAAAGTCGGCCAAATACTCGTCAGGGTCGCCCTTCTTTTTTCCATTATCGGCCGAGGACGCCCATCTCTAAATCATGCCCCAGTCCCGCCTTCAGTACGGTGCCGACACGCCCCCGTGAATTTTGGTTGTCCCCGCCATGGAAAGCAGTTGAGGATGCCCAAAATCGGCTTTCGATTATGCCGATTTGGGCGACCCTGAGAGAAGGACGCCCATCACCCAATTTGTGTCAGAAGATGGGCGTCCTTCTCTTTCGAAAATTCACCAGCAAGTCACTAAGAGCCAAAAGGGCTGGATAGTTCCACAGGTCCACCATATATGGTAAAGGTACCCCTCTCCCTCCCACACCTCCAACAGACATAAGAAACAGTGGGGAAAAATGACTTTCAATCAATCAGGTGTGTAATACTGCGGGATAACATTTTATAGGCATTCTCTTTCAATAACACATAGACAGACACCTTCTTCACTTCCATGCCATTCATCCACACTAAGTGGAGGCAGTGCATGTAAATCTCTCTCATGAATATTCATTGTGGGTATCCTGAAAACTTGTCTGGCTGGGGTGCCTCCAGGAGCAGGTTTGGGAATAGAGGTCTGCACGAGAACGAGGTTTGCGGGGATCCCGCGGAGTCCACGGGAATCCCCTCCGGGTCAGCGGGAGTGCCGCGGGGACTGAAAAAACATGTGGGATTCCTGTGGGGACGCGTGCACATACCTTTGTTTTAGTGGGCGGAAACCAAGCTCTCCTCCAGTATGAAAAGAAGGACGCCCTCAACTTTCAAGGGGGGTGTCGGGCAGAGCAAAGGCGTGGATGTGCTCTGAGAAACGTCCATTTTGGGTGTCCTTAACTGCTCCATTGCAGGGACGGCCAAATACCAAGGGGGGTGTTGGGCAGAGCAAAGGCGTGGATGTCCTTCTTGGAGAAATGTCCATTTTGGGCGTCCTTAACTGCTCCATCGCAGGGACGGCCAAATTTCAAGGGGGTGTTGGAGGCATAGCGAAGGTGGGACTTGACCGCCTAACACTTAGACATCCTTCATCCATTAAAAAAAAGCACTTGCACGTTTTCACCTGGCTCTCTCTCTGTCTCAACTCAAGTTCAACACGTGCAGGAGATTTGCTCAAGTTGTATGTAGTGAGTCTTCCAGGCACTGCCAGACCTCGGTATCCACCGAAGAGAACTGCACAGAGGTGAGCTCAGCTGACTACTTTTATTTTTTACATGTGTATAGGCAGTTTATTTCTCTAGTGGTGGGAACTGGTTGTTTGTGAGCAGTTTTACTGCTAAAGCATTAGCATACCCACGTGTTTCTTTTGTTGAGGGCATTGTGCTGTTTGGGTGACCAATAATTCTCTCTATTTTAGTGTGGAAAAAACTTCAGTTTGTTTTATGTATTTATTGCCTTTTTCTAAGATTCAGTATATTGATGAGTGAAGAAATATTTTCTCTGATTCGTTTTAAATGTATTACTCTGCATTGTGCCCCCCTGTCCACTCCACTCAGTACTTTATACTTCCTTTTTTTATGGGGATGGGCGGGGATGGAGGAGATCACTCACGGGGATGGGTTAGATTCTGGCGAGCATGAGCGGGGCGGGTTTGATTCCGGCAGGGACGAGTCGCATTTTTGTCCCCATGCAACTCTCTATTTGGGAACCACTGTCTTAATCTATCAATTATTTTAGGAAACACATTTGTAGCATGCATCTGCATATGATATATATAATGTAGGGCTTCTAAGAAGGAATAAAATATTATCTAGCAATGTAGTATTATAAAGTTATGAGTATCCCTAAAATAAAGCATAACACATATGCATATTTTTAAAGCGCCAAAACCGAGTGGATATTGAAAACGCCACAAAGGTAGTATAAAGTGTACAAGATGTTTTAAAAGGATAGGTCCAAGGGCCATACAATCAAGATAACATTGCCACAAGAATTTGTGAGGTTTATATCCATCATAAAAATATTGCTCCTCAGAGTCTCACTGTATATTGTATGAAGATGCTAATAAAAGCATACGTTAGAAAAAGAACTGGAATTTACTCACTTAGGGCCCTGTTTACTAAGACGCGCTAGCATTGTTAGCACACGCTAAAATTTAATGCGTACTAATGCTAGAGACACCCATATATGGGTGTCTGCAGCATTAGCGCGTGCTAATTTTTAACATATGCTAAAAATGCTAGCACACCTACAGAGCAGCTTAATAAACAGGGCCCTTAAATTTCCAAATGGCAATGCTAATGACGATATTTGGAGCCAGTGTTTAAGACCCCAAAACACAGTCCAGCCGGGATATCATCAGGGTTTGGACTAGGAGGCAGAAAGTGGCGATAGGGAAGAGGTTTCTGATTCTTCTTAGCTTCCAGAGCGTTCTGAAGGCTTTCTTCACAATCCGAGGTTATAAGAGGTTTCTGATTCTTCTTAGCTTCCAGAGCGTTCTGAAGGCTTTCTTCACAATCCGAGGTTATATGGTTGTCGAGTGTCACCCAGGACTTTAAGATTGCTTTTTAATGGGAAGCTTGTTTGGTCAACAGTGAAAGTGTGGTAGGGGGTCGGATGACAGGAACTAAAAACAACCAAGAATTTGGTTTTCTCTCTAATTTTAATTTGACGGTGGAGGCCCAGATCTCCATTGTGTCAAGGCCAGTCAGGATCCCGTCTGTAATGTCTGTTAGGTTAATGGAGACATACAGGACCAGATTCTATATATGACCCCTGTAAAAATTGTAGATGAAAAAAAAATATGCCTAAATATATGACCCCTGTAAAAATTGTAGATGAAAAAAAAATATGCCTAAAGTTAGTCACAGTTTATAGAATGTACCTAGTGCCCGCCCAACAAGACTAAATTTAGTTGCAGGTATTTAGGCCAGGTAAAACTTGGTGTAAATGCCAGCGACTAAGGCATGGAGCGGGTGTATTCTGTTTGTGCGCACACAGATTTTAGAAATGCCCACAATATACCCATTCCATGCCTATGGCCACACCTCGTTTTCGGTTCTGCATCTTAGAATTTACACACACAATTTTACAGAATATAGTTAGCAAGTTCTGCGCGTAAATTCTAATTAATGCCAATAAGCATCAATAATAATTGCCTGCGACGTGGCAATTATCAGCGCTGATTGGCTCGTTAAGATACGATCTGATTTGCGTGTGTAACTCCAGTCGCCCTATATAGAATCCGGGGGATATTGACCTAAAAGCTAAGAAATACATGGAACACATGAAGGAAAAATAGATCCTAAAGAAATAGAGCCATATCTACTTCTCTTGTTAAATCCACTGGGATGAACAGTATCTAGTTCAAAAATAGGTCTCTGTTCTAGACGTACTAAAGAGAGATCTAGATCACCACCTCTCCATTTTGGCTTCATAATTTTGAGTACAAAAACGTAATTTTCCTTGCAGTGCAACTTCTGTGTCACTGGCACTTCGGTTTTAAACAGCTTTTATTATTTTTATTTTATCTTTGAAACATTCAAAATCAGTTAAAAAGAAAAGTTTGTCTTGCCTGACCCCACTAATAGTCTCTTATTCAATTCATAACTTGCTGGAGGAGTAGCCCAGCGGTTAGAGCACCAGCCTTGATATCCAGAGGTGCCTTGTTCAAATCCCATTGCTGCACCTTGTGATCTTGGGCGAGTCACTAAGGCCCTTTTACAAAGGCGCACCAAGAAGTGGCCTCAGGTAGTGTGGGCGCGTGTTTTGGAAGCGCGCTGGACCATTTCTCCACCGTATCTGGAAAAAGGAGGTTTTGAGGGGGCCGGGAAATGGACGTGGCAAAATTAAAACCAGCCTGCACTTATTTACGGACTGAGCCCTTAACGCCACCCACTGAATTAGCGGTAAGGACACACGTTACTTATGTGGTAACTGTTTAGCACACGCCAACTGCCGATTACCAATGGGAACGCCCCCGTGGTACAAAATAGAAAAATTATTTTCTACCACGTGTTTTTGGGGCACGCAAAATTCGGAATTACCACCAGGTGAATGTGCTAGCTGGGCGGTAATGCTGATTTGATGCACACTGCAAGTGCATAGGCCCTTACGTGCCTTTGTAAAAGGGCCCCTTAACCCTTCATTGCCTCTGGAGACAGGGAAATACCCAATGTACCTGAATGTAATTCACCTTGAGCATCAATACATACTAAACTACAACCACCCCGTGTTGTTGCACACAAGAAAACCAAAAACCTCAACATTATAAACTCAGCAGCTAGTCATCAGTGTCAACAGACACCTGGTTCCCCAAACTCTGCCGCATCAGTGTCCATATCAGCAGCGCTGGGACTCTCTGTACCTATGGTGGTTGGGAGGCGGGGCTAGTACTGGGCAGACGTCTACGGTCTGTGCCCTGAAAATGGTAGATACAAATCAAGGTCAGGTATACATATAAAGTAGCGCATATGAGTTTATCTTATTGGGCAGACAGGATGGACCGTACAGGTCTTTTTCTGCCGTCACCGACTATGTTACTATGTTATGTTATGTTACAATACTTTGCTGAACTCCTTTTTACTCTGCTTGTTCCCACAGCAAGGTTCAACTGGAGAGCACAAGCCTCCCTTCTAGGGCTGCAAGAAGTATTTTATACAGTCCCAGAGAAACTGCTGTTCATCCTCCCAATTAATACTGTCATGATGCTGCTTTTAACTCCTAACCCTTTCTCACTTGTTAAGTACCCGTATTTTATCATTCCCACCTTAGCTATTCCCTTATCTCTTATTTGTCCTGTTTGTCTGTCCTAATTAGATTGTAAGCTCTGTCGAGCAGGGACTGTCTCTTCACTTTCAAGTGTACAGCGCTGCATACGTCTTGTAGCGCTGTGGAAATGATAAGTAGTAAGTTTTGCAGGTTTATGCCTACACTAATCTCCTAGCCCTTCTCTACTGGCTTCCTGGTCTTTCCCTTCCTACCGGGGAGAATCATGTCGGTTTCAAGTCTGTTAGTTATGTTGTGAAATGTGTATGAATGTAATTTTGTAATCCACCTAGAACTTTGGCGATAGTGTGGAATATAAATTTTTGTAATAAATAAATAAAATAAAAATAAATTACCTAAGCTGTTATTGTTCCTTCTGACAGGGGCAGGAATCCTCTCTAATTCCTTCTTCTTGTATCATTACAGAATGTAATTATTACCACTCCCATACATTTTAGAGTTGTAATTGGGCCTACATGTAGGGTGCCCACCTGTTTTCTTAAGTGCAAAGGTCATTTCACTGTTTTGAGCTGAAGCGCTCATGCCCAGATGCTCAAAACAGTGCTGGTACCACTGCTACAGCACGGCAAAAGAACTTCCCATGCTCAGCGCTAACGGCATGCAAATTTTATGCGTGCTGTTAGAGCTGAGCACTGGGAAATAAGGAGGGGGGTAGGTGTATTTTTCAGCAATTGGGCATACTACATCAGCAACTGAGCAAACTATTTCAGCAACTGGATGCAGAACTTCAGCAATTGGGGGAACTATTTCAGCAACTGGGCACACTATTTCCATATTAGGGAATAGAGTGGAGGAGTGGCCTAGTGGTTAGGGTGGTGGACTTTGGTCCTGAGGAACTGAGTTCAATTCCCACTTCAGGCACAGGCAGCTCCTTGTGACTCTGTGCAAGTCACTTAACCCTCCATTGCCCCAGGTACAAATAAATACCTGTATACAATATGTAAGCCGCATTGAGCCTGCCATGAGTGGGAAAGTGTGGGGTACAAATGTAACAAAAAAATTTAAAAAAAAATAAACTAGGCGCACTATTTCAGCAACTGTACACTATTTCAGAAATAGGATGAACTATTACAGCATTTGGGGACACTATTTCAGTAATAGGAAACACTATTTCAGTAATAGAGAACACTCTTACCAATAGGGAATAATATTTCAGCAATTGGTCACACTATTTCAGTAAAAAGAAACACTCATCAATAGGATGCACTACTTCAGAAATTGGATACACTATTTCAGCAATTGGGTCATAAATAGGGTTCACTATTTTAGCAATATGGCACATTATTTCAACAACTGAGCTGACTATGTCAGCAATAGTGCATAATATGTAAGCAACTGGTCACACTTTTCAGTAAGACGGAGCATTATTTCAGCCACAGAGCACACTAGTGGAGGAGTGGCCTAATGGTTTGTGCAGTGGGTTGAGGACCTCAGGAACCAGGTTTGATTCCCACTTCTGCCTAATGGTCGGCAGTGGGTTAGATTCCCTCTGCAGCTCCCTGTGACCCTGGGCAAGTCACACAGCCCTTCATTGCCCCAGGTATAATATACTTTGAATGTAAGCCCATCAGGGACAGTGCAAATATCTGTATAGTCATATGTACATCGCCTTGATCTGTGCTCCAAAAGAGGCGGTATATCAAATTGATAAATTTAAACAAACTATTTCAGCAACCGGACACAGTATTTCAGCAATAGGGCACAATAGTAACCCCAGAATGAAAAAATCACCACAAAAACCTCAGTAAAATGAAAAATCCCATAAATGACATTAAAAAACCAAACCAAATGAACATTTGTGTCCAGCACACCCCTACCTGGAGCTGAACTCAGGCCTCTTGCATGAGAGGCACACAGTACTCTCTCTAAACCAGCGGTTCCTAAACCATGCGCCACGGCACCCTGGTGCACCATAGCGAGCTCTCAGGGGTGCCACAGTGCATCGCTCCCTACTTTCCCCTCCCGCAGGTCCAGCATCTGCCGCTTCCTTCTCCTTCCCTCGCCACCGCTGCAGTGCTTGCAGCTTACATTTTCGGGCCGTCCACGATTCACACAGGCACTGCGGGGACTTCCTTTTGCCATATCTGGCCCTCACAACAGGAAGCTGCATCAGAGAGGGCTGGACGCAGTAGACTGGGAAGGCCCTGGCGTGCCTGTGTGAATCGTGGATGGCCTGAAAATGTAAGCTGCAAGCACTGCAGCGGCGGTGGGGGAAGGAGAAGGAAGCGGTAGCGATCCTAGATCTGCAGGAAGGAAGGTAGCGAGCGATGCTGGATTTAGGGAAGGTAGAGGTGTACTGGTGTGAGAGGAGAGGGCTGCAGGGAGGCAGAGGTGTGCTGGTGTAAGAGAAGAGGGCTGCAGGGAGAGGGAGACCTATGTGGGAAGGTGCGGAGACCGATGTGACCGGGGGGGGGGAGGGGGGTGCCGCGAAGACCCATGTGGCCAGGGGAGGGGGAGGTTGCCGTGAACCGAAAAAGTTTGGGAACCCCTGCTCTAAACTATGCTACAGCACTTTCAGTATGTTAATATCCTGTTCCTGGTGGCTGGGTAAATTAGGTAATCGTGGTTTGATTTGTAAAAAAAAAAACCCACCTGTGGAGTAACCTGACATGTAGCTTGCCTCATTACTAATTCCAACATGATCTCTGTTTTTGTTTATTGCCACCCTTGGTCTACCTCATTTCATAAAATATCAAAGCAGTTTACAATATTATGTTAAACAGAAAATAGAAGGAGGAAATATAATTGCACACCAGGGAATCTGCCAACCCCAAGACTGCAAATCAACCCTCCTTAAGTGCCTGACAAAACAGGTAGGATTTAAGAGACACTTTAAATTTCAGCAAGGAACTGTTGCTTTAGATTTACAAAAAATATAATTCATCAACAAATCTATAATTAATACTAACTAGAGCTGTACCTAATAGCATATTTTACTTTTGGTCAAATACAAATAATGTAAAATATTATTCGGCTGAACATGAATACCGAATATGTATAATGGGCATTGAGCTTTAACATAACCAATATGTGTCTGACATGCTTCCTCTAGACCTGCCAAGTCTCCCGCATTCAGCGGGAGACTCCCGCTTTGGCAGGTCATCTCTTGCACTCCTGCCAAAGTGGGAAAGTCCCCCGCTGAGACACCGTTGGCAGCTCCCCCTTCTACCCGGTATTAATTTCCTGGTCACTGCTGCTTCTCCTGTTCAGCAGCAGCAGCCGTGACCACAAAAAAAAATTAAAAAAAGCAAGTGCGGGGCCGCAGCAGCCTTGAGGCATGGGCTGTCAGCTCTGTAGCCGCTCCTCTCTCTGTCCCCGGAGTGGCGCAGAAAGTTGAAGTCAACTTCCTGCTCCTCCAGTGGCAGCAGCAGTGGCCAGGAAATAAATATTGGGTGGAAAGGGTAGCAGGAGGCAGAAGGTAGAATGGAGAAAGATAAGACGATGGTGAGAGAAGGGACGGAGTAAGAGAGAAGCTGCTGGGGAGAAAGGTGGGGATCCTGGCTGAGAGCAGAAAGAGGGAAGACGCTGGAAAGAAGGATGGGGAGAGAGGGGGGGGGACATGATGAATGGAAAAGGGTAGAGAGAGAGAGAGAGAGAGATGCCGGATGGAAAGAAAGGGATAGAGAGAGAGAGAGACACTGGATGGAAGGATCGGGAGAGGGGGTAGATGGATGGAAGGTTAAGGAGAGAAAGAGGGAAGATGGATGGATGGATGGGGAGAGAAAGAGGGAAGATGGATGGAAGGATGGGGAGAGAAAGACGCTGGATGGAAGGATAGGGAGAGAAAAAGGAAGACGCTGGATAGGATAAGGAGAGAAAGAGGGGCGATGGCTGAAAGGGGAGAGACTGGAAGGATGTGGGAGAGAGGGGACACTGAACAGAACAGGGTAGAGAGATAGAGAGACATTGGATAGAAGGAGGGGGAGAGGGAGAGAGACACTAGATGGAAGGATTGGGAGAGAGGGTAGATGGGTGGAAGGATGGGGAGAGAAAGAGGGAAGACGATGGGTGGAAGGATGGGGAGAGAAAGAGGGAAGACGATGGGTGGAAGGGTAGGGAGAAAAAGAGAGGAGACATTGGATGGAAGGATGCAGAAAGAGGGGAGACACTGGAAGAATGGGGAGAGAAAGAGGGGAGCTGCTGGATGGAATGGGGGAGAGGACAGGGTAGTGAAAGACTGGAGAATAGAGGCATAGTGAGGAAGGGGCATGGTGAGGAAAAGATGAAAAGCCATAGGTAGATGAAGTAAAAAGAAGGAAATTAAAGAATGGATAGAAAGAATGAATTAAATCTGGACAGAGAGAAAGGCAGAAAAATACTGAAGAAAACAAAGAAAAAGGAGAGAAAAATGACAAATGGACAGGAAATCCTGGCAAGAGAGTTAAGAGACGATGAAGGAAAGCAGAACCAAGAGACTGGGAGCAACACAATTAGAAAAAGTAAATGGCCCAGACAACAAAGGTAAAGAAAATAATTTTATTTTTAATTTAGAATACATTAATGTAGCTGTGTTAATAAAGTTTAATAAATACAAATAAAACACAAAATAGAAAATAAGGTGATACCGTCACTTATTTTAAAACATTTTTGATTAGCTTTCAGAGATCAACACTTCCTTCCTCAGGTCAGGAGAGGATACCATAACAGCATTATACTGACCTGAGGCAGGAGGTTTTGGTCTCTGAAAACTAATTGAAAAAGGTATTAGGCTATTAAATAAAATATTTTCTGAAATGGCTGTGGGTTTGAGGTGTGCCAGGGGGTGGAGCCACATAGAACAGGTGGAGCCAATGTAGTGGGGAGGGGCTGGGGGGCGTGTACTAAAATCTCCCTCTCAAAAATTGGGACCCCTTGGCAGCTCTGTTCCTCTGATTAGTATGCAAGTTCTGTGCACCTCAAATTTAGATCTCCTTAGCCACTATTCTCTCTTTCCTATCTTTCTTGTACTTCCTTAACTTTTTAATTGATAATTATTGATTGTATTGTAAATCGCCTTGATGGTATTTCTTTTAGGTGGTTTATCAAATCTATGAATAAACTTAAAACTTGAAAAGAAGGAACATGAAATCACAGATCAAGGGCTAGATTCTATTTATGGTACCTAGAATCTAAATTCAGGCACAATATATAGGATATGCACGGGCCGGGCAGAAGCGCCTAAATCTAGGTGCGTCTAATGCCCGGGCTTACATCTGTAACAGCGCATGTAGATGTGATTGATAGGCCCAGCACGTCCACAGTCCACCCATGACAGTGTCCCCATTTTGGCTGTGTGCATGGGGATTTGGGCTGTGCGCCTCAGAATTTACGTGCACCGTTTTGCACAACACGCCTGGCAAAGTGTGCCTGTAAATTCCTATTAAGGTCTATTATTGTTACTAATTGGTCAGTATCGGCCAATTAACAACACCAAATGGCACACAGATCAATTAAGGTGTGCAAGTAGATTAAGCACGCATGCTAACCTATGCACACGCCTCCACGCGTCATATACAGTATTCGGGGGAAAATGTTTATTTTCAGTAGGATTTAGCACAGTAGAGCCCCAGATTATTCACATTTAAATTTAAATCACTATTCGGCTGAATAGAAATAATACATTTGGGGCACTATTTGGGGTCGAAACGAATTGAATATAAATATTCGGTGCAGCCCTTGTACATACAACAATAAGATGAGAAGCATCCAAGATTTCTAGCACTAAAGTTTGGAAATGACCTCTTTCCTTTTTTAGATTCGGATGGTATATTTGGATATCTCTACTCTGGTCTTACCACTCGCAGACAGGATGTGGCAACTTCCACTCTTCAGTATTTTGGGATATATTTAGATCCCTGGTTTCAAAGTAATCTTTCCTTCAGACCAGTCTCCAAACACCAGGACTCTAGCAATTTCATTACAATGTCTTCCTGAAGAAAAAAGTTAGGGGTCCTTTTCTTAACACGTGTTTACCATACAGGAAAATGCACTACTGCGGGGAGCGCTCAGGCATGCCATGGTTGTTTTGGCATCTGTGCACATGCACACATTCCATACGCTAAAAAATGCTTTGTATTTTTTAGCGCTGGGGGTGTGTTCAGGGGGGGGGCGGAGAGTAGGCGTGCCCAGCACTAATCAGTGCAGCTACAGTGCCACACACCAACCAATTAGCACATGGTTAGCACGTGAGCTCTTTCTGCCTAGTCAATAGGTGGTAGTAAGGGAACACTCACTAAAGACCACAGCGCATGGCCAGTAATACTCAAAATGAAAAACCTGCCATTTTATAGCCACACTAAAAGTATTATTTTATTTATTTATTTTTTAGGTCTACCCCAACGATCTTACGTAAACCTCTTCACCCAGAAACACAGCATGCCTAATGATCGTACTGGACAACACACAATCTTCATCCCTTCCGACCCTCCACATATAACTCATTCGATCACTATACAACCTTGTATTTGCTATCAACTGACTGGGCAAACGCCTTGACGGTACTATGTAAGCCACATTGAGCCTGCAAATAGGTGGGAAAATGTGGGATACAAATGCAACAAATAAATAAATAATAAAAAAAACTGGTTAAAAGATAGAAAACAGAGAGAAGGGTTAAATGGTCATTATTCTCAATGGAGAAAGGTAGTTAGTGGGGTTCCCCAGGGGTCTGTGCTGGGACCGCTGCTTTTTAACATATTTATAAATGACCTAGAGATGGGAGTAACTAGTGAGGTAATAAAAATTTGCTGATGACACAAAGTTATTCAAAGTCGTTAAATCGCAGGAGGATTGTGAAAAATTACAAGAGGACCTTACGAGACTGGGGGACTGCGCATCCAAATGGCAGATGACGTTTAATGTGAGCAAGTGCAAAGTGATGCATGTGGGAAAGAGGAACCCGAATTATAGCTATGTCATGCAAGGTTCCACGTTAGGAGTCACGGACCAAGAAAGGGATCTAGGTGTCGTCGTTGATGATACGTTGAAACCTTCTGCTCAGTGTGCTGCTGCGGCTAAGAAAGCAAATAGAATGTTAGGTATTATTAGCAAAGGAATGGAAAACAAAAATGAGGATGTTATAATGCCTTTGTATCGCTCCATGGTGCGACCGCACCTTGAATATTGTGTTCAATTCTGGTCGCCGCATCTCAAAAAAGATATAGTGGAATTAGAAAAGGTGCAGAGAAGGGCGACGAAAATGATAAAGGGGATGGGACGACTTCCCTATGAGGAAAGGCTAAAGTGGCTAGGGCTCTTCGGCTTGGATAAAATGTGGTTGAGGGGAGATATGATAGAGGTCTATAAAATAATGAGTGAGGTTGAACGGGTAGATGTGAAGCGTCTGTTCACGATTGCCAAAAATACTAGGACTAGGGGGCATGCGATGAAGCTACAATGTAGTAAATTTAAAACGAATTGGAGAAAATATTTCTTCACTCAACATGTAATTAAACTCTGGAATTCGTTGCCAGAGAATGTGGTAAAGGCGGTTAGTTTAGCGGAGTTTAAAAAAGGTTTGGATGTCTTCCTAAAGAAAAAGTCCGTAGACCCTTATTAAATGGACTTGGGGGAAAATTCATTATTTCTGGGATAAGCAGTATAAAATGTTTTGTACATTTTTGGGATCTTGCTGGGTATCTGTGACATGGATTGGCCACTGTTGGAAACAGGATGCTGGGCTTGATGGACCTTTGGTCTTTCCCAGTATGGCAATACTTATGTACTTATGTAATTAGCACAGGTTTAGCGTTTGAGTCCCTAACACCTTTGAAATAGGTGGCAATAGGGGTTCACGTGCTTAATGGCTGTGAGCTAATGGGAAAATTAGGATGTGGCTATTAATACAAAAATTATGTACCTTTATCTTTCAAATCCTAAATGGCACAGCTCCAGACTATATGGTACCATTAGTAAACGTATCTCAGAGAAACACTAAATATGAGGCAAGAAACTATCTCAGACTACACCTCCCAAATTGCAAAAATGTAATCTACAAAACTGTCCACTCTGCAGACTTCACTTACCTAGAAACCAAATGGTGGAACTCCTTACCACCAAAATAAGAAATATACTAGATTCCGCAAAATCCTATTCAAACAAACCCTTACAAAGAAGGACAATATCTCAAACAATTAATTATTACCTGAATTGGTTATTACTCTATTTACCATTAACTTTCTCTTTGCTTCATGTACAATTTTTATTCATAATAGATTTTCTAAATGTTAAACTTCCATAGTTATCCCAGTATGTTTATGATACTGTATTGTAAAATTGGATTCTTACAACAAATTACTTTCTTATGCATTATTCTTTGTTATGTATCCTATACTGTTTATTGTAAGCCCCATTGAACTCAAACTTGTTTGGGATAATGTGGGATATAAATGTCACAAATAAATAAGCCATGGTAGGACTAATGTGCGGGTAGTGTGTGCAAAATCGATCCTACCGCCAGGGTAGCACTGACGCCCTGTGGTAGTTCCAAACAGGGGTGTAGCCAGACACCCAATTTTGGGTGGGCCTGGGCTCAAGATGGGTGGGCAGAAGAACCCTACCCCATCGGTGATTTGGTCTCTCCTCTCGCCTGCATGCCATATGGTCTCTCAAATATCCCCCCTCTCCTGCACACCTTTTAAATTTCAGATTTTCACCGGCAGTGAGGAGCAACTAATACACAGTACTCATGTAGGCCCCACATCCTTCCCACTGATGCAGCTTCCTGTTTCCGCATAGGCGGGAATACGTCAGAGGGAAGGCTGTGGGGCCAGTGTAAGCAGTATATATCAGTTGCTGCTTCCTGTAAGCGAAGATCTGCTATTTATAAGGTATGCAGGAGGGACAGTTGTTGAGAGTTTTCAGCTTGGGAATCTCTGCCGGCCACATCATAGGTGTGCTGCTACTGGTGGGCCTGAGCTCAAACCAACCAAGCCCACTCTTGGCTACGCCACTGGTTCCAAAGTTGGTGCATGCAGTTTCTTGCTGTATAAAATAATTTTCTATTTTCTACAGTAGGAGGTGTTCCTGGCAGTAATCGGCAACACGGCCACATTGTCCTGCGCTGCCTGATTACCACAGGAGTAGTATGTGAGCCCTTACCTCCAAGTAAATAGGTGGCGTTAAGGGCTCAGGCAGTAAATAGCTACGCACTACTTTTCACATTAACACAGGGCCATTTACTGCCCCATTACAAAAAGGCCTTTTTTCCAGCCGTGGTAAAAAAATGGCCCAGCATGCACCAATTTCATGCACTCACACTAGCGCAGGCCACTTTTTACCGCAGCTTAGTAAAAGGACCCCTAAGCTTTTCTACTGTATGCCGGTTTTTCATCAAACTCCACCTCCCCCCCCCACACACACATTCTTTTCACACTATCATTGGAATGCTTTGATTCACATATATTTCTGCCAGTCATCTTTTGATTATTCTGTTATGACCGGAGGAAAGGAGTTTTAGCTCCCAAAATCTTGTCAAGAAATGTAGTGTTAGTCTAATAAAGGATATCACCTTATAGTTATTTGTTAGCCATTATTTCTGTGCTGCCCTGATAGAATTACCAGAGCCACTTTGAGGCTTCCATCTACTGTTGTAAATTTAGTATCACATTCTGCTTTTGGCAAAAATGTTCTAAACAGCCTTTACAACAGCACATCTTAGAATTTCAAGACAATAAAGTGAGGTCTATAAAATATGGCTTATTATTCCTATTTTATTGGCTGCTGTTCCTTTGAAAAAAATTGAATGGGATAAAAATTTGGCACTATATCTAAGACATATGAAAACTTTTATACCAATAGAAGTTATTTTTGTATAAAGAGCTGTTGTTTGGTTTTTTTTTTTTTTGTTATGTTAGCTACACTAATATATTATTTATTTGGATTTTTGTCACACCTTTTTCAGTGGTAGCTCAAGGTGAGTTACATTCAGGTACACTGGGGGATGTTGCTGTCCCTGGAGGTAATGGAGGATTAAATGACTTGCCCAAGATTACAAGGAGCAGTGGGATTTGAACCAGCCACCACTGGATGTCAAGACCAGTACTCTAACCACTAGGCCACTCCTCCACTTCCATAACCATTTTATGTAGAACTCCTACCCAGTAAAAGTTCAGAACCCAAGCGGAGTATATCCTGATTAGTGTGCAGGTAGAAGATCTGCAAGGTATTAAAATATCAGATGCCGCTGAAAGTGATGCTCAAAAATTCATATTTCTGAACCCCTGCCCAAGTAAATGTGAATAAAAAGTAGACCCAGCATTCACTCTAAACTTGCTATAAGCGGGGAAAAAGTCTCATATTGTCACCGGGACTTGATAATGATTATCAACATCCAGTATATAGGTGTATCCCGCTTCTCTGCAGGTCTGTATTAGCTCGGATCCCTTGAGAAAGTGGCAGCAAAACGGGTGCCTGTTGGGGGTCCGATAAGCTTGCAGATAAGTGACATTGCATTCTGAATCTTTATACCAACTGCCAGTCATTCTGTTCCGTTGTTTTGTATTATATAAAATTAGGTTTAAAATTAGAAAATTGAACAAAAAAGATATAATGTACACAGTTTTTGGTAGGTGGGGGGTTTTGTTAATGATTACACCAGTCACAAGTGGGATACACCTATATAATGGGTGTTGATAATCATTATCAAGTCCCAGTGACAATATAACACTTTTCCCCCCCTTATAACAAGTTTAGAGTGAACGCTGGGTCTACTTTTTCGTTGAGTTTATTACTTTGGTGCAGGGGCATAGCCAGACAACAGATTTTGGGTGGGCCTGGGCAAGAAGTGGGTGGACCCTGCACCACCATCAAAAAAAAAAATATCTCAGCTGGCGAGAAAATGCTTCTTTCCACCTTGACAGTCTGCAGCAGGCATGCAATGAAGACTGAGCATGCGCAGGTGACAGTATCAAGGAGAGTAGAATTTTCATTACCATCAGGGGGAGGTCTTCAGCTGGTGGAGCTGGGGATCCCCACCAGCTACCACTAAACGTGAGGTACTGTTGGGTGGGCCTGAACTCTAAGTAGGTGGGCCCTGGCCCACCCAGGCCCACTTGTGGCTACGTCACTGCTTTGGTGGCAGTAGACTTTTGGTGAGCCTTTGATGCTCTAGTAAAGGTGAACCTAAATTTTGCATAGGCCATCTAGGAAGGGGTGTGCAAGTTGAGACATTCACAATCGGAAGTGTATTTTACAAAAGGCTTGCTGAATGCAGAGCCTTCTGTAAAATACCTATGAAAATGCAGGAAAAATGCATGTATGTGGTGGCAAATACAGTGGAAATGAT
This sequence comes from Microcaecilia unicolor, assembly GCF_901765095.1. Classification (NCBI taxonomy): domain Eukaryota; kingdom Metazoa; phylum Chordata; class Amphibia; order Gymnophiona; family Siphonopidae; genus Microcaecilia; species Microcaecilia unicolor. The sequence goes on along the minus strand of NC_044033.1, from coordinate 262,686,417 downwards.
CACGTGGTGCAATGAGCTGAGGCTGCAAAAAAACAAAACAAAACACAAAATGCCCTCAAGACTGGAACAATAGAGAAATCTTTAATGCAAATGACCCAACACGGGCCGTGTCAGAATGGCACCTGCCTCAGGGGTCAAACCAGAATTCTCTTTGATAGTAAATTAAATCCAAAATGGCCCTTCTAACAGCACGTCAGGAGAGAATACTGGTTTGACTCCTGAAGCAGGTGCCATTCTGTGCCGAAACATGGCCCATGTTGGGTCTTTTGCCTTAAAGATGTCTCCATTATTCCAGTCTTGAGGCTCTTTTGTGCTTTTTTTTTTTTTGCTGTCTTGGTTCATGTACTTTTGTACCCTCTAAGTTGCTACTACGTAACGAGCTGAGGAACAATGTTTTTCCTCTGCTCCTGGATTATCCTCGTTAATCCACCCTAATTAGTAAATATCTCATCATTTATTTATTCTCTTACTTCCTCTTCTGAGTTCCCCTTATTTCAATCTAGTCACTATATATAAATTAAATAACAATCTGGTGACTACAGTTTTCCCATTTCTTTCCTCTTTATTGTTTTCTACATACAATATTATAAGAGTTTAATACTTATTACTTCCTTATGGTTTTCTCGCATCCATCCATTCAAACACATTCTTTCTACTGTCTCCTCCTCTCTCAAACCTTTTATTTGATTATATAGGATCCAAGGAGATCACACGATACATAGATTTTACATAACCCTTATGTATGCAATCAATTGTTACAACTTATCACATATATGACCTTCCTCTAAATCTCTTTCTGCAATTGTGGAAGTCCTCTTTTCCTCAACGATAGTCCATTCTAAAGGGTACTTTTCCACAGCAGAGTAGTTAACTCCAAACTGATGTATCACCGGTCAAATTTTCACAAAGTGTTAATAAGTTGTCTATAATAATTCTTCCGTCTTTGTATCACGCTTCTTCCTCGGTATTTCACTTATATGATCTCATATCAACAAACTGATCACCACCTTTACTTCCATTGGTGAATCTAGATGAACAGCACCTTACTGTGTCAAACCCAATGCACTCGATGCATTTCACCTGATGGCATCTTCAGGGGTTTAACTTTTAACATCAGACCAGCTGCTTGCACAGGATTGATCTCCCACAGGAGTCCCAGATTAATATGACAAGATAGAAGTTTATAAAATAAACAAGGAATGGTCGTTTAACATTTCAAATAACACCAGCAGATTGAAAACCAATTAGAGAAGGGTTTTCTTTCATGTAGTGCATAATTTAGCAGTGAAATCTATTGCTGGAGGATGTCATCAAAGTGGTTAACATAACAGGATTCAAAAGACGTATGGACGAGTTCCTGGAGGAAAAATTCACAAAACTTATTAGCCAAAGCCACTGCTCATCCCTGGAAATGAGCTCTAAGAAATAGATCTACTTTTTGGGATCTTCTGGGTACTGCTGAACTAGACTGGCCATTGTTGGAGACAACTTGCTGGGCTTGATGGACCCTAATTTTGACCCAGCATGGTTTCTATATGCTCTTATGCTAACTGGTTGTATCTGGGAATTGCGAAGACACGACTTAAAGCACTTCAGATTATTCAGAATTTGCAGCAAGGATGATAACTGGTGGTAGTAGATATGAACGTGTGATACCAAAGTGAAAACAACTGCATTAGTTAGCAGTGGTGTTTCCGATAAAATACAAGGTTTTGATCCCCAGAACAGCTGTTTGGAGGTTATGCCATGCAGGGACAAACAAAGCCTGGACTAAAATAATTCCAGCAACAAGCAACACTGATGGGGAAAAAAGCGATCTTGAAACATTGGCTTGGTATAGAGTGTCCCACAGTGGCGCTCCTGAATGATTTACATGTGCTCCTTGGAACGCAGTGGTATTTGTGACTTGGCGGGGAAAAAGGGAGATATTTTTTGCACAACCTGGGCGCCCTTTTGGGACACGTTATCTCCAGTTGCTCGAAGCAGAATATTGAATTCCTGAAGAGGGGAGGGGGAGGGATAGGGAAGGGATGGGGTGGAAGAAGGGGGGGGGAAGAAACGTTGAAAAAAATTGTTATCTTAAGCTTAAGGGATGACTTCTTTGATTGTACATTTGAAAACTACTGGTTTTGAACATGTCATGTTATCTTGCAATTATTTTAATAAACATGAGTTATAAAAAAAAAAATACAAGGTTTTGATTCAAGTATACTAATGCTTATTTTCATCAGTACCTTGATACATGAAACAGATAATTCAGTTTTATAAATTGCCACGACAATTGAGATCAAATATGGAAAGGAAAGTATTTGTACTAGATTTGAATAAAATACATTATGTAGAGACATTAGCAAACTCCTTGCTGAACCGCTATTATGGAATAGTTTGCCTGGATATGTACGATTTTGTACTTCATCACATCAGTTTAAGAAGGTATTGAAAACCTATCTTTTTGTACAGGCATTCTCTGATATGTAACCTCTAGGCTTGGATAGTCAGATTGTGCAGGTTTTCGTTTGATATCTAATCCTCAGGCTTCGATGAGTATATTTTAAATTGTATATTGTGGGCTTAGTAAGAAATAAATTTGTGTGGTAGTTATAGGTTTGGCATGTTTTATTTTAAGGCCCTTGGTTTCAGGCGGGGTCTATGTTTTTTAAAATAAATAAATAATCAGGGGCATAGAACATTCCCATAAGAAATGACAGGTTGAGGCGGCCATGTGGAGAAAGGTTACAGGTCTCCAGAAACTATAAGTCCAGTGGCGTAGGAAGGGCGGGGCGGTGGGGGCGGTCCGCCCCGGGTGTCAGCGGGTGGGGTGCTCCAGAAGTTACCTCAGAAGAGGGCGGGACACAACGAGGGAAGACCCGACACCAGCGAGGTGATTTTCTCTCTTCACAGCACAAGCAGGGCAGACGCGAAGTGCTGCCTGTGTCGCTGCAATGGATTAAAAAAAAAAAAAACGAAGGGTGATGGCAGGAGACAAGGGCTCTGTTGGCGCTCCACGAGGGGGAGGATGGGACCGGGTCGGGGGGGGGGTCAGATGGGAGAGGGGGAGCGCTCAGATGGGAGAAGGGGTGGGGGTGTTCAGAGGGGAGAAGGGGATTGGGGAGGGGGGGAGCCCAGATGGGTGCTCAGAGGGGAGGGGATTGGGAAAGGGTGGGGAGCCCAGAGGGGTGTTCAGAGGGGAGAAGGGGATTGGGGAGGGTGGGGGATCTCAGAGGGGAGAAGGGGATTGGGGAGGGAGGGTGGGGGATCTCAGAGGGGAGAAGGGGATTGGGGAGGGAGGGTGGGGGAGCCCAGATGGGTGCTCGGAGGGAAGGAGGGGATTGGGGAGGGGTGGGGGTGCTCAGAGGGGAGTGCTCAGATGGGAGAAGGGGTCTGAAGCTGGAACTGGGGTCTGACAAGGGGCAAGAGGAAAAATGGGTTCATGCCTGGGGCAGGTGGGAGAATGGGTCTGGGGCTGAAAAGGGGGGATGCAAGGCATGAGGTGGATGAAGGAGCCTGGAACTGGGAGCTGAAAAGGGGATAGGGAGAAGTGGCTGGGGGCTGAAGCTCGGGACTAATGGAAGAAAAGGGCTGGGGACTGGTGGGATAGTGGGGCTGAAAAGGGGGGCAAGGTGGGAGATGTGGGCTGGGGCTGGAACTAGGGGCAGGTGGAATAAGGGGGCTTGAACTGGGGCTGAAGAGAGGGGGCAGAGAGAGGGGGCAGACCCTGGATGGAAGGGGGGAGTGTGAGGGAGGGCAGACCTTGGATGGATGGGAGACCCTGGATGGATGGGAGAGGGAGGGCAGCCGGTGGGTGGAAGGGGGAGAGAGAAAGAGGGCAGACTGGGGCAAATGGTGGATGGAAGGGGCAGAAATAGAGGGCAGATGTGGATGGAAGGGAGAGAGAGGGCAGATGTTGATGGAAGGGGGAGAGACAGATGGCAGACTGGGGCAGATGGTGGATGGAAGGGGCAGAAATAGAGGGCAGACAGTGGATGAAAGGGAGAGAGAGGGCAGACAGTGGATGGAAGGAGCAGAGAGAGAGGGCAGACAGTGGATGGAAGGGACATTAGAGAGGGCAGACATTGGAGGGCAGAGAGAGAGAGAGCGAAGACAGATGCTGGATGGAAGGAAGACTGTGAAAAGAAGATGAGGAAAGCAGAAACCAGAGACAACAAACTGTAAATAAAATACATATTTTTATATTTTTGCTTTAACATGTAAATAAGGTAATCTTTTTACTGGACTAATTTTAATACATTTTGACTTAACTTTCAGAGAACAAAACCCCCTTCCTCAGGTCAGGATAGGATACTGTAACAGCACTATACTGTATTGACCTGAGGAAGGAGATTTTGGCCTCTGGAAGCTAAATGTATTAGTCCAATAAAATGGTATTTTATTTTCTGTATTTGTTTTATTACTATTTGTTAATTTGTAACGTGGTGATTGGTATGTGTTAGTTTTTTCAAATTTACATCTGCTTTCTTTATATTTTGCACAGTACTAGGGGACATTTTCTGTTTCTGTGGTGTTGCATTGTATGCAGAGTCTGGCATCGGGGGTTCAGTTTAATTTTTGTCTAAATAGAAAGTTTATTATTACTTTTTCTATAGTGGATTAGGGTGTATCTGTGTTTGTGAAAAAGACATGGCTTTCAGTTGGCATTGACTGTGCAGGATCAACGATCTGTACTAATCTGTCTGTTTTCGTTTTACAATAGGTGAATTGATGTTCTAGTGTTCACTGTAGTGTTTAAGATGCTTTCCATTTCCTTGTGTGACTCGTACAAATTACTGCTTATGGAATGGTAGAATTTCTCTATATATAGATCCTGAGTGTTTTGTATTCTCGGTATGCCTAGTACTGGATTTGGGGGGGGGGGGGGGGGGGTGTTAAAAAATGACCGGCCCCGGGTGTCAACTACCCTAGCTACGCCACTGTATAAATCAACACTGTCTTGGCTAAACCTTCATGGCACAGAAGAACATAATGGTTATTGCACTAAGCGTAAGACAGGAGGATGATACACATAAACTGACACTTTTGTTCTTCCAGGAAAATGAGGGAGAATGGGCCAAAATAGAAGGCTCTTCCACTTTTCAGATGCAACCAGACTGTTAGGATTTAAAGTCTGAAAACAAGAAGAGGTTGATATGTTAACAGGCAAAGAAGAACCCATGAGTGTAAGCAAAAGGGTGAGAAAAACTTCAGTTTAAAGAAAGAAATTAACTAGAAACTAGTGCTTTCTTAAGATTTATCATAAGATGGTGTGTGGATTATTTTCTGATTTTAAACAGAGCTTATATTCATTGAATCTTATAGAAAAAGCGTTATACTTTGAAAAGCAGAGCTACTGCACATACAAAGAGCAGAAGAGCTCAGCAGCACTCCAGATGGAGCAGACAAAATCTGATCCTTTGATAACCTTTAATTCAAGAGTGGCAGAGCAAATGGAAGTTGTGGATTATGAGGACTGGACCGCAAATGGCTAATGGAAGTAAATCATATTTTATAACAGATCCTAAGATATTCTTTACACATAGCTGACATTTCTGTATATTCGTCTTTTTATAAGGGGGCAGAAAAATAATACTGGTACTAGCAAAGTCCACAGTTTCTTTAATCCATGGACCCTGCAACAGTTCTCAAGGGGAAAATTGTGCACCTCATTTCCCTTTGAGTTTGGCCTATGGAAAAAGTACACACAGAGATTTGTCCCTGCTTTTTCTGTGGAAACTATTTCCCTTCCAATCAATGTGCATTGTTTTTTCCCCAAATTCTGTACCTATGAAAAACACCTTTATAAGCTAAGGCTCCACAAGCAGAGGTGTTGCCACTATGCTCCCTTTAAACTACCATAATGCTGACACTAGAAACATTAACTGTATGGTGCTGCTTTAATAGTTAATATACTTCCTCATTCTATAACTTTATTGCTTAAATGTAAGGCCATTTGCATGCTAACATTATAGAAAACTAACATTTATGTGTGTGAATGTAACACCCATGCATGATAAGTGCTAGTAGGGTGCTAAGTAGTATTCTATAACTTACTCCTTTTACTCGCTTTGGTAAAAGGGGGCCTCGACATTCGGCAAACCTGCGCACTCTCACCGCAGCTTGGTAAAAGGACCTCTTATTTAGAGGCCCTTTTACAAAAGCTTAGCGCACATTAACGGACATGAACATACACTGTGCCATGTGGACCATCGCTATAAAATAGAATGTGCAGCATTTTGCATGCACTAATTCAGTTAGTATACACTAAACGTTAGTAAAGGGCCCCTTAATTACGTTTACAGCTTGCACTATCCAAGCTCCTGCTTTTTCTAGAAGAGGACAAAAACAATAACATGTAGAAAACAAACAATAAGCAGACCAATTCATAACAGTCACAGAGTAATTTACCCCACATAGCTCCCTGAGTAAATGAGCTTTATATATCTTTAGTCCTCTTCCACTCAGGGGTGTAGCCAGACCTCATGGTGGAAGGGGGCCAGAGCCCGAGGTGGGGGGCACATTTTGGTCTGCCGCCTCACTGCCCCCCCCCTGCCGCAGCAAATACCTTAGCTGGCGGGGGTCCCCAACCCCCACCAGCTGGAGCGTTGTCCAGCGCTGGTCTCCGGCGACGTCACGCTGCCTGCCCTGCTCTGTCTTCCCCTCACGTCCTGCACGCTCCTTTTAGTGAAATTAAGCATGCTCCGTTTCACTAAAAGGAGCGTGCCGGGCATGAGAAGACAGAGCAGGGCAGGCAACGCGGCACGCTGGACAATGCTTCAGCTAGCCGGGATTGGGGACCCCTGCCAGCAAAACCAGGGGCCCAGAGGAAATTTTGGGGGGGCCCAGGTCCCCGTGGTCCCATGTAGCTACGCCACTGCTTCCACTTAGTTTCATTCAAAATGTTTCCTCTCTCCTCAACCATTACTTGTAACCATGTTAACAAAAATAAAGCATGGGGTACATCCTTTGTATAGTGTTTTTTTTTCTGGCTTTTGTGCAGGAAAAAAGATTGTGATTAAATCTCCACAAACTCTACCCAGCCTTTCATACCATCAACCTTCTGCTATAAGGTTAATTAAAGTGGTCTTCAAGCTTCTACTGCTCTTTTGGATATACCAAGTCATTATTATTGTTGTTCAAATATCTGAACATTACCTATACCAGTCATTAGAGATAAGTTGTGACAAACTATTAATACAATTTATATGCGAATTTCTGATGAAGCAGATTTAATGCTCTGTATTGACTGCGCGAGACTACGGCAGGCTTGTTGGTTTGGACTGACCCCTTTCTTCCATTACCAGTAACTCATTAGTGAACTGTTCCGTCTAGCTAATCATGCAGAATAAGGCAAAGCATGCTCACTACTGCAGGCTGAGGCCTGGCCTCAGCTCATCCTTTGTAGGACACTGCCTTTTCCTCTCTGGCCACTAGATGGCAGTAATGGTTTGGTGAGCAGCCACAAGAATGTGATGCTAAGGAAAGTTTTTCTTTTGCAAATTTCCTTGTACTGATTATATTACTGAAATACTGGGCTGAAGAGACAGAGTTGGGTCCAGGGCAGGGAAAGGCAGGGCAGGGCTGCCCCTCCACTCAGGCCGCCACTGCTGCTGTGCCCCCCTCCCCTTCCTGCATCTGCTTCTCTCTAAGTCTGTCACTCCCCTGCTCCTGTGTGCTGGGAGGTTATCACATTAATGCAACCACCCGGGTCCCGAGACACAGGAGCAGGAGAGACACAGACTAAGGGAGCAGAATCTTATGGCACCGGGCCCCCCTTGGAGGCTGGGCCTGGGGAATCACCCCCCCCCCCCCTTGGCGGCCCTTCTTAAATGTGCTTTTCTATACATCTCCTAAACAATAATGGTAACAGATGAAGACACATAAAATGACTGAGTTGGAGATCATCATTGTCTCGTATGCCTTCACCACCAATTAATATTGTTTGAATAAAGACAGCAAGCACGACTGCAAGAGTGAGAAGGATACAATATAGTACGGACCGAAAAAGATCTGCTTCTTCCAGATCAGCAAGTCCCCCATCAACATGACAAACTAATGTTCATAAATGTTTTTTTCTTGTTGCTTAATTTTGTAATTATTTAACTGCATTTTCTTTCACACAGCTAGAGAAGTCTCAAAAGGGAAGATGAAAAGCTGGAGTGGATTAATGTACCACTGATGACTTGGATTTAGCTGGTGGCTCTGTTCCATTGAACCCAAGGCACAGGCTTTACTGTTCTCTCTCTCTCTCTGTCCAGGAAAAAAATAACAAGACACTAATTCAAAAACTGATTCTCTGTTTCACAGTCCTGCAGTTCCATACCAGTAAAGTCATCGCAAACCAGGGCTTTTTTGAGGGGGTATTTGGGGGTACTGAGTACCGGCACCTTTTCCATTGTCTGCTAAAATTGACCCATGGATTGCAAGTTTTAATGAAAGAGCTCAGGCTCTAGACATCAATTCTTCCTTGTCATAGATTCTGTGACTGGTTGCAGGGGCCCTGGCTATTGTGGGGTGGGTCCCTCAGTGATCACCCCACCCCTGAAGGGTGGCCTAGCATTTGAGTACCGGCATCTTTTTTGCTAGATAAATTGCACTCTCGCAAAGCCTCACATACTGATGGGGATCCGGTTTATGGAGCCAAGGACATTAGAGCCTCTCAATGCTGCTCTTAAATTCAGCTATTTCTTAATTTGCTTCATTACAGTACAATGCTCAAAACCATATCCTCTTTTGCTTGGTGTCTAACTTCAGGTTTTCTTGAACCAGCAGCTGTCTCCTTTCGGAATTGTTCACGCCTGGGAAATTCTGCATTCTAATCTTGTCACACAATCTGAATATGTGCCACTATATGTCAAAGAGCTAATTTACCATAATCCCATCAGTTACAGTGCCCTGTAAATAAATTATTTTGCTGGCGTGCTCAGAACCAATCAACAGGCAATTATAATGGGTATGATTCAGGATCAGGAGAGGGAGGGGCTGATTTAAACACAGGACATCCATTTTCAGTTTAAAATATGAACCTTTTTTTTTTTTATCAAATCAGACAGAGCTGTACAATTACAGTCCTCAGAAAAAATCCACTAATGGAACCTAATTTTGAATTTGAATTTGTAATATTGGTATAATAGGCACATTTTAGAAAATCTTTTGAATTGTAAATAATATATTGCTCCCAGTCTGTTGATTAGCGAGCAACTTTCCGAAAATGCACATAAATATATAGTCTGTGGTTACATTCTATTCATACACTTTACCCCAGTTTTCAACAAGAAAGAATTTCTTGTTGAAAACTGAGTTTACAAAAATACTCACAAACCTGAACCTGCTGTTTGTGTGGGAGCTTTACACAGAGCCAGATTCTAAAAATGGTGCTGGAAAAGGTTGGGTGCTGAGCGCTGTTCTATAAAGGGCGTTCACTCATCTTTATAGGATCACACTTAGCGCCAACCCTAGACAACGATAGCTGACACCCACGTCCTAACTTTAGATGCCTACTGAAATCAGGTGTAAAAGCTGGTGTCCAAGTTGGGCCTACTGACCCATTATTCTGTAACAGCGTGTGCGGCTTTTCAGAACACCTCTGACCCACCCATTCCCCTCCTCTCCCATGTCAACACCCCCTTTGAAGTTGGGTGCCATCGAAATTAAGCACTCGGTTTATAGAATATGGGCATAAGGTAGTTACATGTGTAACTACAAATCAGGGCCAGTCTTGTGGGGCCCTGTGCAGACCAGTTCAGTGGTGCAGAGTCAGTTCGGTAGTCTTTCTCTGGCTTGCCCCTAGCCTCTGGAAGTGCTGCAGTCTCATGGTATCCTTTTGGAAATACAGTGATATCTCAGTTTTCGTCGATAATCCATCCGAAAATAATCGGCAAAATCCGAAACTGACGAAAACCGAGGCAAAGACTAATGTAAAGAATAAATGAACATTTAACATGGAATTGTTTGGCTAGACGAGAAATGCCACACTGATCAGGAGAACGCGTGGTTCGCTCTTTGTTTTCGCAAAATTAGCAGCAAGGTCACGTGGGCACACCGACGAAATCCAAGACAAATTTTTCGCCAAAAAATCGACAAAAACCGAAAACGACGATAACCAAAGTCAACAAAAACCGAGGTATTACTGTATATAGCCTCTCGGTATCTTCTGGAAGGTACAGTTTCCAGAACCTGACACAGTATTTTGAGTGAAGTCTCAGCAATAAGGTATACAGAAACATTATCACCCCTCCTTTTTTTCTCTCATTTTGTCAGACTGGCAAAAACATTGGTCTTCAACCTTCACTGTCTTTTTAAAACACATACCTCCCCTGATATTCAGCCAGTGGCAGTCAGAGATTTTCTAATTGCAGATTGCCAGGGGTTTGTATACCTAGACATTCAGCACCAGTATCTGGGTATCGGGTGGCACTGAATTTCCAGGTATATGTACATATCCAGGTTCTGGCAAAATACAGACCAGTACCTGGATAAAGTTAGAATAGCCTAATTGGCAATTACACCAGTTAGCAATCTAAATATTGCCACTAACTAGGTAAATGCCAATTCCACCCAGGCTTTACTCCCAGACTGCCCTGGCATTAACTAGATAGTACCAAGGCAGTTTGTCTGAATTTTTAGTTGCATTATCCGGATGGGAGCTGTTCCTATCCGGATAAGTCCCACAATGCATGAACCCTTGAGAGTTTAATGACAATTCAAAACCTTTCACAGCACTCTCTTGCCGCCAGTACATTTATATTTTGCCACAGCTCAACACATTTAGGGGCCCTTTTACTAAGCTGCATAAGCATCTACGCTCACCCAACGTGCGCCAAAATGGAGTTACTGCCCAGCTACTATGTGGCTCTTGCAGTAATTTCATTTTTGGTGTGCATCTGATATGCGCGTCTGAAAAATAATTTTTATTTTATGGTTCGTGTCCGCTACGCGTGGCAATGGCATTTCACACGTGTAGGTCATTACCGCATGGCTACCGCGTGAGACTTTACCACTAGGTCAATGGCTGGCGGTAAGGTCTCAGACCCAAAATGGATGCGCGCCAATTTTGATTTTGCCGCATGTCCATTTTCAGCAAAAATGTAAAAAAAAAGGCATTTTTTGCAGGCACACTGAAAATATGGATCTGCGCGTGTCCAAAACAAGCACCTACACTACCGCAAGCCATTTTTCAGTGCACCTTATTAAAAGGATCCCTGACTGTCTGATGCTCATCAAAGATGTTGCAGTATGATAAAAGTAACAAAGGAATAAACCTGCATTTATTTCAACTTGGCAGAAGAAGCTAATCAAGAAATGTATTAAGTTATGTCCAATAAAAAAGGTATCATCTTATTTTCTTTTCCATGTTTTATTTTGTTTGATTTCTATTGATAACCTTTAAGAGTGGACTAATACGGCTACCACACCTCTCTACTTAAGCTTGGCAGAACAAACATAGGAGCCTAGAAAGTTCTGTTGAATCTCAAAGTACAGGTTTCTTCTGCAAAAATCATGGCTGAGGTTAAAATTAATTGTGACCATTTTTTAAAAATCTGAATGCAACCAAAAATGTCCCTTGCTCTTCACAGGATTTCCTTATCTCTTCTCTTGATAGTATTGCTTTGCAGATGTGCCTGTAAACCTCCTCACCCAGGTGTTTATCCTAACCAATTAAAATGTAGATTAGCTCAATTCATATGCTAATTAGCGAAATTAACATGCACATTAGATGCATTGTATGTTAAACACTTTCAAACCTATGAATTTCACATATGGAAAACCTGGCTAGGGCAGGAGGATCTGTTTCAGATTCAGAATCTCAAGCTCATTTTTGCTTTGCATTTTCTCCAGAACCTCCTGAGCTGTTTTCTCGTTACTGGATAGAATCATCCAGCCATATGCAGTGTGTGTAATTTTGTGCTGCTGCTGAGGTTTCAGGTCCTTTCGAGTCATAAAGCTAAGAGGCACGCTTTTCTGTCACACACTGCAAGTTAATTGCTTACCTGGTGGTGGTGGAATCCTTATCATGGAGGTTCTTAGAGTGGAGAAGGGACTTGGTAGTCCTTTTACAAAGGCGCGCTGAAAAATGGCTTGAGGTAGTATAGGCGTGGGTTTTGGGTGCGCGCCGATCCATTTTTTAGTGCACCTGTAAAAAATGCCTTTTTCTTTTTGTCGAAAATGGACGTGCGGCAAAATGAAAATTGCTGCGCGTCCATTTTGGGTCTGAGACCTTACTGCCAGTCGACCTAGCGGTAAAGACTCGTGAGGTAACCGGGCAATAATGACCTGCGAATGTCCATTATGCGCGCCCCCGAAAATAAAAAAATATTTTTCAGATGTGCGCCAAAAATGAAAGTACCGCAAGGGCCACACGGTAAATCCATTTTGGTGCACGTAGGTGCTTACGCGGCTTAGTAAAAGGGCCCCTTAGGCAGAAAAAATAACTTTTCCACTGAAATTATTTGTTCTTTGTGTATGGAGTGAAATAAAGAAAAGCTGGGTTCATATCCTTTGAGCTACCAATGAATAGATTCATGGGTTTTTTTTCTGTGTTTGGTAGCATGAGAAATACAATGCAACAGTACTGCAGCTACTAGGGAAAGGCATTTGATTTGCTCTTTTGATTTGGAAAACGTTATCCCCCTCATTCTATAACTTGGTGCCTACATTTACATGCTGAGGAGGAAATTCTATAAATGGTGACAAAATTCAGTGCCAATTTTTACCTGTGCTAAGTTAGAATCGCATTTAGGGGTCCTTTTACTAAGGTGCACTGAAAAATGGCCTGCGCTGTTGTAGGCGGGTGCATTGGATGCGCGCAGGTCCGTTTTTTTAGCGCGCCTGCAAAAAAGGCCTTTTTTTGTGGCTGAAAATGGACGTGTTATCGCCACCCAATGACTTAGCGGTAAGGTCTCATGCGATAACTGGGCGGTAATCGTCAGTGCGCATAGACTGCCGATTACCACCACGTGGTAGAAAATTAAAAAATTTTCTGCCGCATATTATCGGACACATGTAAAAAATGGAATTACACCCTGGGGCTCGTGGTAGCTGGGAGGCAGTTCTAAATTGACGCAGTTGGACACTCATAGGCACCTTTATGCCTTAGTAAAAGGAAGGGAAGGGGAAATGGGACTTGATATATTGCCTTTTTGAGGTTTTTGCAACTACAATCAAAGCGGTTTCCATATATTCAGGTACTTATTTTGTACCAGGGGCAATGGAGGGTTAAGTGATTTGCCCACACTCACAAGGAGCTGCAGTGGGAATCGAACTCAGTTCCCCAGGATCAAAGTCCACTGCACTAACCACTAGGCTACTCCTCCACTTAGTGCCCAGACTATTCTCGCTTATACCTGCTGAAGCAGTATTTAACTTTGCATGCTGAAGCAGTATTCACTTTTTGGGATGTCTGTGACACGCCCATGGCCACATCCCCTTTTGAGTTACACACTAGTAGAATTAAGCACCATGCCTTCCAAAACAGCATGCAGCTAGATGTGTGCACAAACTTTAATGAGTGCCAATTCAATAATTGGTTGTTTGCACCCAACTGTTGATCCTTACGGGCTTGTTACTCAATTACTTTGTGCATGCATCTTCAGCGCGCACACAAATTTGGGTGACAGATGTAGAATCCGTGGGCGAGTGCACATGTAAGCTAGGGCTCTTCAGCTTGGAGAAAAGGCGGCAGAGGGAAGATATGATAGAGGTCTATAAAATAATGAGTGGAGTTGAACGGGTAGATACGAAGCGTCTGTTTACGCTTTCCAAAAATACTAGGACTAGGGGGCATGCAATGAAGCTACAATGTAGTAAATTTAAAACGAATCGGAGAAAATGTTTCTTGACTCAACGTGTAATTAAACTCTGGAATTCATTGCCAGAGAATGTGGTAAAGGTGGTTAGCTTAGCAGAGTTTAAAAAATGTCCATGGACATTGGGGACTTGGGGAAAATCCACTATTTCTGGGGTAAGCAGTATAAAATGTTTTGTACTTTTTGGGGATCTTGCCAGGTATTTGTGACCTGGATTGGCCACTGTTTTAAACAGGATGCTGGGCTTGATGGACCTTTGGCCTTTCCCAGTATGGCAATACTTATGTACGTATGAATGCTTATGTGTGTGACTCTTAAAGCTACACATGTAAGTGCTAGTCAGGAACTACGTGGTATTCTATGAATTTAGGGGTCCTTTTACTAAGCCGTGGTAGGCTCTATGCGCGTGCACCAAATTGAGACTACCACCAGACCAGCGCACCCTGCTTGTGTAAATTTCAGATTTGGCGCATGCCCATAACTCCCAGGATGAATTATTTATTTCCTCCTACATGCGCCTGTTCCAGCGGTTATCAGCACTTGGCACACGCCGACCAGTCACCATGTGTGTAGTGCATGAGCCTTTACCACTAGATGAATGGATGGCGTTAAGGGCTCAGTCCAGTTTTAGGTGAGAGCTGGTTTCATTTTTACCACAGGCCCTTTTCCCATTCCAATAACAAAAAAACATTTTTTTTGTAGATGAGGTAAAAACTGGCCCAGTGCGTGCCCAATATGAGTGCCTACCCTATCGCAAGCCACTTTTTACCACAGCTTAGTACAAGGACCCCTCAGTGCGCAATTCGCTAAAGGTCAAATTCTGTAAATGTCTAAAAGAAAGCATGTTCAAAAATAGTACTTAGCACTATTCTATATACTGCACCTAAAGTTAGGCGCGGTTTATAGAACAGCGCATAGAGATGGGGAACGCGTCTACATTTAGGGCACTGAAAACCTAGTGTAAGGAAAGGGAAAGAAAGGAGAGAGGGGATGGGACTTGATATAGCGTCTTTCTGTGATTACATCAAAGTGGTTTACATATTATATACAAGCATTTATTTTGTACCTGGGGCAATGGAAGGTTAAGTGACTTGCCCAGAGTCACAAGGACCTGCAGTGGGAATTGAATATCTAAATGTAGATGTGTTCCCTGAATTCTATAACCACTCACGTAATGCCCCAACACGCCCACACACCTCCCCCATGGCCATGCCCCTTTTCAGTTAGAAGCATTAGAATTTACACACACCTGTTTTTAGAATTCGCCTCAAAAGAAACATGCATAAATTACAATCATTGCCAATTAGTGCTGAAAATTGGTTGTTATTGGCCAATTATTATCACTGATTGGCTCATTACTCAATTAAGGTGTGCGTGTAAATTGGGTGCACACCCAATTTAACATGTGCAACTCACCATGCCTTATCTAGAATCCTGGGTAGAGAATTGCATGGGGACAGACATCTTACCCATCCCCGCCCGTCCCTGCGGGAATCTTACCCATCCCTGCAAGAATTTAACCCATCCCTGCAAGAATTTAATGGTACATAAAGAAGTTCAATGGCTTTAAAATATTAGTGGTTGAAATTAACTATGCTTTCTAGAGGCTATTTAGAGGTTTAGATGCCGTGTTTAGAAGAAGAAGTCCTGTTGGTGTCGCCTCAGTGAGGACATTGCAGGCTGCAGCTTCAGAACGGCATCAAACATCTGGATCAGTCTCTGCTGTGGGAAATTTGGTGCAGCCTTCAAGAACTCTCTCCTAAGATAGAAGGAACAGGAACATTGAGGAATATATGTGAATATAATAAAACGCACCGTGAACGTTCTGAAGACAACGTTCTGAAGTCACTCAAACACTCCCTGAAGGGTTCGTGGATTCATGGTGTGAAGCCACCCAGCCGTCTCTGCCCCGCCCTCGCGTCAAACGTCATGACGTCGAGGGCGGAAAAAACCAAACGGATCGCACCCACGCACGGTGCGTTTTATTATATTACATTTACCTCCGTGGTGGCGGTTCCGGCAGCGCAGCGTCAGGGAAGGAGGCGGCGCTCCCGACGTCTCTAGCCTTCCCTTCGCTGTGTTCCGCCTTCTTCTGATGTCAAGGATGACGTCAGAAGAAGACGGAACACAGCGAAGGGAAGGCTAGAGACGTCGGGAGCGCCACCTCCTTCCCTGATGCTGCGCTGCCGGAACCGCCACGGAGGTAAATTTAAAAAGAAAAAAAAAAAGGGATGTTGGGGGGAGAGAAGAGGATGGGCAGTAAAGTTGAACAATGGGAGCGGGAGGGCAGGGGAGAAACGACAGCATGGATGCGAAGGGGGGGGGGGGGAGAAGAGGGCGGGCCAGGCTGGGACATGGGAGAGAGAGGAGCATGGATGCAAGGGGAAGTCATGGAAGGGAGAGAGGGGAATTGTTGAAAAAGGATGAATGGAGGGGGCAGGAGACAGAGGAGCATGGATGGGCATGGATTGGGAGGGCAGGGCTCAGGGAGAGAGGGGAATTGCTGGAAAGGGATTAATGGAGGGGGCAGGGGACAGAGGAGCATGGATGGCCATGGATTGGGAGGGCAGGGCTCAGGGACAGAGGGGAATTGCTGGATAGGGATAAATGGAGGGAACAGATGGGCATGGATGGATATGGATTGCAGGACAGGGCTCAGGGAGAGAGGGGAATTGCTGGATAGGGATGAATGGAGGGGGCAGGTGACAGAGGAGCATGGATGGGCATGGATTGGGAGGGCAGGGCTCAGGGAGAGAGGGGAATTGCTGGATAGGGATGAATGGAGGGGGCAGGTGACAGAGGAGCATGGATGGGCATGGATTAGGAGGGCTGGGCTCAGGGAGAGAGGGGAATTGCTGGAAAAGGAAAAATGGAGGGGGCAGGGGACAGATGGGCATGGATTGGGAGGGCAGGGCTCACACTCTCTCTCTCATATACAATGTCTTTCTGACTCTCACTCTCACACTGTATCACATTCACTCTCTATGTGCCACACAGTCACTCACACACTCGCTTGGTCTCATACACTCACTCTCACAGAGAATCTGTGTCTCACACACACTCTCTCTCTCGCACACAAACACACACACACTCTCTCTCACACTGTGTCTCACATACACACTTGCACACACTCTCATTCTCACACACACACTCTCTCACAAACACACTCACACCCAGACCCACTCTCTCTCTCACACACACACACTCACACTTTCACTCTGTCTCTCACACAGTCACTCTCACATACACTCTCCCAAACATAAACACTCCGAGGAAAACCTTGCTAGCGCCCGTTTCATTTGTGTCAGAAACGGGCCTTTTTTACTAGTGTGAATATAATACGTATGCAGACATATTAATGTTCATATTAATGTGAGTGTTGTAACATATTTTAAGCCACATTGAGCCTGCAAATAGGTGGGAAAATGTGGGATACAAATGCAGCAAATAATAATAATAATAATAATAAAATTCCAGTCAGCTATCTCAGTCTCTCTCTGAATTTGAGCCACAGCACTACAGGCAAGGAAGGAACGGGCTTTGGAACTTGGAACACTCTGGTGAGCATATGTAAGACTTGCCTCTGATTCACTGGCACTCTGTGCTGAGAGGTCGCCACATGCATGTGCCAGTAGGTCAGGTGACATCTGATGCTCGTGCCTGTGTCAGAGCTAAGGTCTGCGCATCAGCCCGGGAGCAAAGAGGATTAATAGTAACATAGTAAGTGACGGCAAATAAAGACCTGAATGGTCCATCTAGTCTGCCCAGTAGTCACACTCATTATCAATTCATGATTAAATCAATGAGTATTATATTATATACTTGATTATGTTCTTTTTTTGGTATTTCTGGGACACAGACCATAGAAGTCTATCCAGCCCTATCGTTATGTTCCAACTGCTGGAGTTGCCGCGAAGCCCACTCCAGTCTATTTGTCTTCTCATTTGTGGGACACAGACCGTAAAAGTCTGTCCAGCACTGTCCTCATGTTCCAGCCACTGAAGTTGCTGTCTAAGCCCTTTCCAGCCCATCCTAAACCAGATTGCCATATATGAGACACAGACAAAACAAGTCTGCCCGGTATCGGCCCTAGTTCATCACAGCCAGAGTCGCCATCTAAGCATCACTTGACACATCCACACACATGATGCCATTTAAGGTTAGGTTTTTTTTTTTATAACTTCCATTTTCTAATTAGAGATCCTCTGTTCATCCCATGCCTTTTTGAATTCCATCTTCATGTGTGTCCTTAATGGAAGACTTTCCACATTTGTGCTGTTAAAGCAAGGAGGAGGAGATAGCACTCAAAGAACTTGGTACTTGGTAGATGAGAGTCTGGTGCAGGTGCAGCTTCCACTTCCACGGGAACCCTGCAGGAATTGTTTCCATCCCCACGGGAGAAGGTGCAGAGAAGAGCGACGAAAATGATAAAAGGGATGGGACGACTACCTTATGAGGAGAGGTTAAGAAGGCTAGGACTCTTTAGCCTGGAGAAAAGGCGGCTGAGGGGTGATATGATAGAGGTCTACAAAATAATGAGTGGGGTAGAGCGGACAGATGTGAAGCGTTTGTTTATGCTTTCTAACAATAATAGAACCAGGGGACACAAGATGAAATTAGAATGTGGTAGATTTAAAACAAATTGAAGAAAGTTTTTCTTTACTCAGCGCGTGGTTAGACTCTGGAACTCATTGCCGGAGAAGGTAGTGACGGCAACTGGCCTTGCTGAGTTTAAAGGGGGTCTGGACAGATTCCTGAAGGAAAAGTTCTTGGGGCCTGGATTGGCCGCTGTCGGAGACGGAGTGCTGGGCTTGATGGACCTTTGGTCTTTTCCCAGCATGGCAGTGCTTATGTACTTATGTACTAACCCCACAGAACTGCTTCTATCTCCGCGGGAACCATGCATAATTGCTTCCATCCCCGTGGGAACCCCACGTGTTCCGCGGGATTCCCGCTCCCATGCAGGTCTTTAATCCTGGGGTAAGTGTGTAAATGTGAGGTGAAGTGCACAGGAGGAGGCCCACATGAGTGTGTCTAACATTTTTGCCCGTAACTTACAGAATACTGTATATTACATGCTAAAGTGCCACCTTTACATGCAGCGACCTACACCTGTTATTGACATGGTGTCAGTAGGCTCTTAAATGTAGGTGGTAGGGGGGAAATGGGACTTGATATACCGCCTTTCTGTGGTTTTTGCAACTGCATGCAACTACATGCAAAGCGGTTTACACAGTACACACAAGTACTTATTTGTTCCTGAGGCAATGGAGGGGTTAAGTGACTTGCTCAGAGTCACAAGGAGCTGCAGTGGGAATTGAACCCAGTTCCTCAGGATCATAGTCTGCTGCACTAACCACTAGGCTACTCCATTCAGATGCCCACTTGTGCTAGTATTCTATAGCAGAATCTGGGTGGCCTGATGCCATTGTAGAATTAACTCTCTGAACAATGCAAGTAGGTGCCCAGTTAAGAGAATTGCCCCATTAGTGTTGTTGTTGTTACATTTGTACCCCGCGCTTTCCCACTCATGGCAGGCTCAATGCGGCTTACATGGGGCAATGGAGGGTTAAGTGACTTGCCCAGAGTCACAAGGCGCTGCCTATGCCTGAAGTGGGAATCAAACTCACTTCCTCAGTTCCCCAGGACCAAAGTCCACCACCCTAACCAGTGTGTTACG